>NC_054475.1:101985967-102285967 GCF_017639515.1 Carcharodon carcharias
GGCGTGCAGTGACAATGTGATGGAGTGCAATGACAGCGTGAGGGGGTGCAATGACAGTGTGATGGGGTGCAAGTGACAGTGTGAGGTAGTGCAGTGACAGTGTGAGGGAGTGGAGAGACAGGGTGAGAGGGGTTCAGTGACAGTGTGTGAAGCAGTGCAGTGACAATGTGAGAGGGGGTGCAGTGACAGTGTGAGGGTGCACAGTGGACAGTGTTAATGGGGAGCAGTGACAGTGTGAGCGGTTGCAGTGACAGTGTGAGAGCTGTGCAGTGTCAGTGTGAGAGGGGTTGCAGTGACAGTGTGAGGGGGAGCAGTGACAGTGTGTGGGGGTTGCAGTAACAGTGTGGGAGGGGTGCAGTGACAGTGTGGGAGGGGTGCAGTGACAGTGTGAGAGGGAGTGTAGTGACAGCGTACTGGAGTGCAGTGACAGTGTGAGAGCGGTGCAGTGACAGTGTGAGAGGGGGTTGCAGTGACAGTGTGAGGGGGAGCAGTGACAGTGTGAGAGGGGGTGCAGTGACAGTGTGTGGGGGAGCAGTGACAGTGTGTGGGGGTTGCAGTAACAGTGTGAGAGGGGTGCAGTGACAGTGTGCGAGGGGGTTTAGTGACAGTGTACAGTAGTGCAGTGACAGTGTGAGGGAGGTGCAGTGACAGTGTGAGAGGGTGTGCAGTGACAGTGTGAGGGAGTGCAGTGACAGTGTGAGGGGGGTCCATTGGCAGTGTGAGTGGGTGCGCAGTGACATTGTGAGGGGGTGCAGTGACTGTGTGAGAGGGGATGCAGTGACAGTGTGAAGGTGCGCAGTGACAGTGTTAATGGGGTGCAGTGACAGTGTGAGAGGGTGCAGTGACAGTGTGTGAGAGGTGCAGTGACTGTATGTGAGAGGTGCAGTGACTGTGGGAGGCGTGCAGTGACACTATGGGGTTGCAGTGCCTTGTGGGTTGCAGTGAGGCGGCCCTCTCCCCAGCTTCAGCTCTTCACACTGCGGGCTGACACACCTCCTCAGTGCTGATCAGAGCAGACAGCGAGCAGTAGCTGGGGGTTGCAGTGAGAGTGTGAGAGGGGTTGCAATGACAGTTTGAGGGGCGTGCAGTGACAGTGTGAGGGGGTTGCAGTGACAGTGTGAGAGGGGGTGCAGTGACAGTGTGAGGGAGTGCAGTGACAGTGCGAGAGGGGTGCAGTGACAGTGTGTGAGGGTGTGCAGTGACAATTGAGAGAGGGTGCAGTGACATTGTGAGGGGGTGGAGTGACAGTGTGAGGGGGTTGCAGTGACATTGTGAGAGGGGTGCAGTGACAGTGTGAGGGGTTTGCAGTGACAGTGTGTGCGGGTTGCAGTGACAGTGTGAGAGGGGTGCAGTGACAGTGTGAGAGGGGTGCAGTGACAGTTTGAGAGGGGCTGCTGTTACAGTCTGAGGGAGTGCAGTGACAGTGTGAGGGGGTGCAGTGGCAGTGTGAGAGGCTGTGCAGTGACAATGTGAGGGAGTGAAGTGACAGTGTGAGGGTGTGCAGAGAAAGTTGGAGAGGGTGTGCAGTCACAGTGGGAGAGGGTGTGCAGTCACAGTGGGAGAGGGGTGCAGTGACAGTGTGTGGGGGTTGAAGTGACAGTGTGAGAGTGGTGCAGTGACATTGTGAGAGTGGGTGCAGTGACAGTGTGAGGGACTGCTGTGACAGTGTGAGGGAATGCAGTGACAGTATTAGGGAGTGCATTGACAGTTTGATGGGGGTGCATTGGCAGTGTGAGTGGGGGAGCAGTGACAGTGTGAGAGGTTGCAGTGACAGAGTGGGTTTGCAGTGACATTGGGGTTGTGCGCAGTGACAGTGGGGGTGGTTTGCTGTGCCAGTGTGTGGGGATGCAGTGAGAGTGTGAGGAGTGCAGTGACAGTGGGGATTGTTTGCTCTGCCAGTGTTTGGGGATGCAGTGACAGAGTGAGGGGGTGCAGTGACAGTGTGAGGTGGCAGTGACAGTTTGGGAGGGTTGCAGTGACAGTGTGGGGGGTGCAGTGTCCGTGTGAGGGGGGTGCAGTGACTGTCTGAGAGGGTGGAGTGCCAGTGTGAGGGGGGTGCAGTGACAGTGTGAGGCGTTGCAGTGACAGTGAGGGAGGTGCAGTGAGTGTGAGGGGTGCAGTGACAGTGTGAGGAGGGTGCAGTGACAGTGTGAGGCAGTGATGTTACAGTGTGAGTGTGTGCAGTGACAGTTAGGTGTGCAGTGACAGTGTGAGGAGGGTGCAGTAACAGACTGGGTGTGCAGTGACAATGGGGTTGTGTGCAGTGACAGTGAGGTGGTGCAGTGACAGTGTGAGTGGCGCAGTGACATTGGGGTTTGTGTGCTGTGCCAGTGTAAGGCGTGCAGTGACAGTGTGAGGGGGATGCAGTGACAGTGTGAGGGGGGTGCAGTGACAGTGTGAGAGGGGGTGCAGTGACAGTGTGAGGGGTGTGCAGTGACAGTGTGAGAGGGGGTGCAGTGACAGTGTGAGGGGGGGCAGTGACAGTGTGTGGGGGTTTCAGTGACAGTTTGAGAGGGGTGCATTGGCAGTGTGTGGGGGTTGCAGTGACAGTGTGTGGGGGTTGCAGTGACAGTGTGAGAGGGGTGCAGTGACAGTGTGTGCTGGTTGCAGTGACAGTGTGTGGAGGTTGCAGTGACAGTGTGAGAAGGGTGCAGTGACAGTGTGAGGGGCGTGCAGTGACAATGTGATGGAGTGCAATGACAGCGTGAGGGGGTGCAATGACAGTGTGATGGGGGTGCAAGTGACAGTGTGAGGGAGTGCAGTGACAGTGTGAGGGAGTGCAGAGACAGGGTGAGAGGGGTTCAGTGACAGTGTGTGAGGCAGTGCAGTGACAATGTGAGAGGGGGTGCAGTGACAGGGTGAGGGTGCACAGTGACAGTGTTAATGGGGAGCAGTGACAGTGTGAGCGGTTGCAGTGACAGTGTGAGAGCTGTGCAGTGTCAGTGTGAGAGGGGTTGCAGTGACAGTGTGAGGGGGAGCAGTGACAGTGTGTGGGGGTTGCAGTAACAGTGTGGGAGGGGTGCAGTGACAGTGTGGGAGGGGTGCAGTGACAGTGTGAGAGGGAGTGTAGTGACAGCGTACTGGAGTGCAGTGACAGTGTGAGAGCGGTGCAGTGACAGTGTGAGAGGGGTTGCAGTGACAGTGTGAGGGGGAGCAGTGACAGTGTGAGAGGGGGTGCAGTGACAGTGTGTGGGGGAGCAGTGACAGTGTGTGGGGGTTGCAATAACAGTGTGAGAGGGGTGCAGTGACAGTGTGCGAGGGGGTTTAGTGACAGTGTACAGTAGTGCAGTGACAGTGTGAGGGAGGTGCAGTGACAGTGTGAGAGGGTGTGCAGTGACAGTGTGAGGGAGTGCAGTGACAGTGTGAGGGGGGTCCATTGGCAGTGTGAGTGGGTGCGCAGTGACATTGTGAGGGGGTGCAGTGACTGTGTGAGAGGGGATGCAGTGACAGTGTGAAGGTGCGCAGTGACAGTGTTAATGGGGTGCAGTGACAGTGTGAGAGGGTGCAGTGACAGTGTGTGAGAGGTGCAGTGACTGTATGTGAGAGGTGCAGTGACTGTGGGAGGCGTGCAGTGACACTATGGGGTTGCAGTGCCTTGTGTGGCTGCAGTGAGGCGGCCCTCTCCCCAGCTTCAGCTCTTCACACTGCGGGCTGACACACCTCCTCAGTGCTGATCAGAGCAGACAGCGAGCAGTAGCTGGGGGTTGCAGTGAGAGTGTGAGAGGGGTTGCAATGACAGTTTGAGGGGCGTGCAGTGACAGTGTGAGGGGGTTGCAGTGACAGTGTGAGAGGGGGTGCAGTGACAGTGTGAGGGAGTGCAGTGACAGTGTGAGAGGGGTGCAGTGACAGTGTGTGAGGGTGTGCAGTGACAATTGAGAGGGGGTGCAGTGACAGTGTGAGGGTGTGGAGTGACAGTGTGAGGGGGTTGCAGTGACATTGTGAGAGGAGTGCAATGACAGTGTGAGGGGTTTGCAGTGACAGTGTGTGCGGGTTGCAGTGACAGTGTGAGAGGGGTGCAGTGACAGTGTGAGAGGGGTGCAGTGACAGTTTGAGAGGGGCTGCTGTTACAGTCTGAGGGAGTGCAGTGACAGTGTGAGGGGGTGCAGTGGCAGTGTGAGAGGCTGTGCAGTGACAATGTGAGGGAGTGAAGTGACAGTGTGAGGGTGTGCAGAGAAAGTTGGAGAGGGTGTGCAGTCACAGTGGGAGAGGGTGTGCAGTCACAGTGGGAGAGGGGTGCAGTGACAGTGTGAGAGGGGTGCAGTGACAGTGTGAGAGGGGGTGCAGTGACTGTGTGAGGGAATGCAGTGACAGTGTGAGGGAATGCAGTGACAGTATTAGGGAGTGCATTGACAGTTTGATGGGGGTGCATTGGCAGTGTGAGTGGGGGAGCAGTGACATTGTGAGAGGTTGCAGTGACAGAGTGGGTTTGCAGTGACATTGGGGTTGTGCGCAGTGACGGTGGGGGTGGTTTGCTGTGCCAGTGTGTGGGGATGCAGTGAGAGTGTGAGGAGTGCAGTGACAGTGGGGATTGTTTGCTCTGCCAGTGTTTGGGGATGCAGTGACAGAGTGAGGGGGTGCAGTGACAGTGTGAGGTGGCAGTGACAGTTTGGGAGGGTTGCAGTGACAGTGTGGGGGGTGCAGTGTCCGTGTGAGGGGGGTGCAGTGACTGTCTGAGAGGGTGGAGTGCCAGTGTGAGGGGGGTGCAGTGACAGTGTGAGGCGTTGCAGTGACAGTGAGGGAGGTGCAGTGAGTGTGAGGGGTGCAGTGACAGTGTGAGGAGGGTGCAGTGACAGTGTGAGGCAGTGATGTTACAGTGTGAGTGTGTGCAGTGACAGTTAGGTGTGCAGTGACAGTGTGAGGAGGGTGCAGTAACAGACTGGGTGTGCAGTGACAATGGGGTTGTGTGCAGTGACAGTGAGGTGGTGCAGTGACAGTGTGAGTGGCGCAGTGACATTGGGGTTTGTGTGCTGTGCCAGTGTAAGGCGTGCAGTGACAGTGTGAGGGGGATGCAGTGACAGTGTGAGGGGGGTGCAGTGACAGTGTGAGAGGGGGTGCAGTGACAGTGTGAGGGGTGTGCAGTGACAGTGTGAGAGGGGGTGCAGTGACAGTGTGAGGGGGGGCAGTGACAGTGTGTGGGGGTTTCAGTGACAGTTTGAGAGGGGTGCATTGGCAGTGTGTGGGGGTTGCAGTGACAGTGTGTGGGGGTTGCAGTGACAGTGTGAGAGGGGTGCAGTGACAGTGTGTGCTGGTTGCAGTGACAGTGTGTGGAGGTTGCAGTGACAGTGTGAGAAGGGTGCAGTGACAGTGTGTGAGGGTGTGCAGTGACAATTGAGAGGGGGTGCAGTGACAGTGTGAGGGTGTGGAGTGACAGTGTGAGGGGGTTGCAGTGACATTGTGAGAGGGGTGCAATGACAGTGTGAGGGGTTTGCAGTGACAGTGTGTGCGGGTTGCAGTGACAGTGTGAGAGGGGTGCAGTGACAGTGTGTGAGGGTGTGCAGTGACAATTGAGAGGGGGTGCAGTGACAGTGTGAGGGTGTGGAGTGACAGTGTGAGGGGGTTGCAGTGACATTGTGAGAGGGGTGCAATGACAGTGTGAGGGGTTTGCAGTGACAGTGTGTGCGGGTTGCAGTGACAGTGTGAGAGGGGTGCAGTGACAGTGTGAGAGGGGTGCAGTGACAGTTTGAGAGGGGCTGCTGTTACAGTCTGAGGGAGTGCAGTGACAGTGTGAGGGCGTGCAGTGGCAGTGTGAGAGGCTGTGCAGTGACAATGTGAGGGAGTGAAGTGACAGTGTGAGGGTGTGCAGAGAAAGTTGGAGAGGGTGTGCAGTCACAGTGGGAGAGGGTGTGCAGTCACAGTGGGAGAGGGGTGCAGTGACAGTGTGTGGTGGTTGCAGTGACAGTGTGAGAGGGGTGCAGTGACAGTGTGAGAGGGGGTGCAGTGACTGTGTGAGGGAATGCAGTGACAGTGTGAGGGAATGCAGTGACAGTATTAGGGAGTGCATTGACAGTTTGATGGGGGTGCATTGGCAGTGTGAGTGGGGGAGCAGTGACAGTGTGAGAGGTTGCAGTGACAGAGTGGGTTTGCAGTGACATTGGGGTTGTGCGCAGTGACAGTGGGGGTGGTTTGCTGTGCCAGTGTGTGGGGATGCAGTGAGAGTGTGAGGAGTGCAGTGACAGTGGGGATTGTTTGCTCTGCCAGTGTTTGGGGTTGCAGTGACAGAGTGAGGGGGTGCAGTGACAGTGTGAGGTGGCAGTGACAGTTTGGGAGGGTTGCAGTGACAGTGTGGGGGGTGCAGTGTCCGTGTGAGGGGGGTGCAGTGACTGTCTGAGAGGGTGGAGTGCCAGTGTGAGGGGGGTGCAGTGACAGTGTGAGGCGTTGCAGTGACAGTGAGGGAGGTGCAGTGAGTGTGAGGGGTGCAGTGACAGTGTGAGGAGGGTGCAGTGACAGTGTGAGGCAGTGATGTTACAGTGTGAGTGTGTGCAGTGACAGTTAGGTGTGCAGTGACAGTGTGAGGAGGGTGCAGTAACAGACTGGGTGTGCAGTGACAATGGGGTTGTGTGCAGTGACAGTGAGGTGGTGCAGTGACAGTGTGAGTGGCGCAGTGACATTGGGGTTTGTGTGCTGTGCCAGTGTAAGGCGTGCAGTGACAGTGTGAGGGGGATGCAGTGACAGTGTGAGGGGGGTGCAGTGACAGTGTGAGAGGGGGTGCAGTGACAGTGTGAGGGGTGTGCAGTGACAGTGTGAGAGGGGGTGCAGTGACAGTGTGAGGGGGGGCAGTGACAGTGTGTGGGGGTTTCAGTGACAGTTTGAGAGGGGTGCATTGGCAGTGTGTGGGGGTTGCAGTGACAGTGTGAGAGGGGTGCAGTGACAGTGTGTGCTGGTTGCAGTGACAGTGTGTGGAGGTTGCAGTGACAGTGTGAGAAGGGTGCAGTGACAGTGTGAGGGGCGTGCAGTGACAATGTGATGGAGTGCAATGACAGCGTGAGGGGGTGCAATGACAGTGTGATGGGGGTGCAAGTGACAGTGTGAGGTAGTGCAGTGACAGTGTGAGGGAGTGGAGAGACAGGGTGAGAGGGGTTCAGTGACAGTGTGTGAGGCAGTGCAGTGACAATGTGAGAGGGGGTGCAGTGACAGTGTGAGGGTGCACAGTGACAGTGTTAATGGGGAGCAGTGACAGTGTGAGCGGTTGCAGTGACAGTGTGAGAGCTGTGCAGTGTCAGTGTGAGAGGGGTTGCAGTGACAGTGTGAGGGGGAGCAGTGACAGTGTGTGGGGGTTGCAGTAACAGTGTGGGAGGGGTGCAGTGACAGTGTGGGAGGGGTGCAGTGACAGTGTGAGAGGGAGTGTAGTGACAGCGTACTGGAGTGCAGTGACAGTGTGAGAGCGGTGCAGTGACAGTGTGAGAGGGGTTGCAGTGACAGTGTGAGGGGGAGCAGTGACAGTGTGAGAGGGGGTGCAGTGACAGTGTGTGGGGGAGCAGTGACAGTGTGTGGGGGTTGCAGTAACAGTGTGAGAGGGGTGCAGTGACAGTGTGCGAGGGGGTTTAGTGACAGTGTACAGTAGTGCAGTGACAGTGTGAGGGAGGTGCAGTGACAGTGTGAGAGGGTGTGCAGTGACAGTGTGAGGGAGTGCAGTGACAGTGTGAGGGGGGTCCATTGGCAGTGTGAGTGGGTGCGCAGTGACATTGTGAGGGGGTGCAGTGACTGTGTGAGAGGGGATGCAGTGACAGTGTGAAGGTGCGCAGTGACAGTGTTAATGGGGTGCAGTGACAGTGTGAGAGGGTGCAGTGACAGTGTGTGAGAGGTGCAGTGACTGTATGTGAGAGGTGCAGTGACTGTGGGAGGCGTGCAGTGACACTATGGGGTTGCAGTGCCTTGTGTGGTTGCAGTGAGGCGGCCCTCTCCCCAGCTTCAGCTCTTCACACTGCGGGCTGACACACCTCCTCAGTGCTGATCAGAGCAGACAGCGAGCAGTAGCTGGGGGTTGCAGTGAGAGTGTGAGAGGGGTTGCAATGACAGTTTGAGGGGCGTGCAGTGACAGTGTGAGGGGGTTGCAGTGACAGTGTGAGAGGGGGTGCAGTGACAGTGTGAGGGAGTGCAGTGACAGTGTGAGAGGGGTGCAGTGACAGTGTGTGAGGGTGTGCAGTGACAATTGAGAGGGGGTGCAGTGACAGTGTGAGGGTGTGGAGTGACAGTGTGAGGGGGTTGCAGTGACATTGTGAGAGGAGTGCAATGACAGTGTGAGGGGTTTGCAGTGACAGTGTGTGCGGGTTGCAGTGACAGTGTGAGAGGGGTGCAGTGACAGTGTGAGAGGGGTGCAGTGACAGTTTGAGAGGGGCTGCTGTTACATTCTGAGGGAGTGCAGTGACAGTGTGAGGGGGTGCAGTGGCAGTGTGAGAGGCTGTGCAGTGACAATGTGAGGGAGTGAAGTGACAGTGTGAGGGTGTGCAGAGAAAGTTGGAGAGGGTGTGCAGTCACAGTGGGAGAGGGTGTGCAGTCACAGTGGGAGAGGGGTGCAGTGACAGTGTGTGGTGGTTGCAGTGACAGTGTGAGAGGGGTGCAGTGACAGTGTGAGAGGGGGTGCAGTGACTGTGTGAGGGAATGCAGTGACAGTGTGAGGGAATGCAGTGACAGTATTAGGGAGTTTATTGACAGTTTGATGGGGGTGCATTGGCAGTGTGAGTGGGGGAGCAGTGACAGTGTGAGAGGTTGCAGTGACAGAGTGGGTTTGCAGTGACATTGGGGTTGTGCGCAGTGACAGTGGGGGTGGTTTGCTGTGCCAGTGTGTGGGGATGCAGTGAGAGTGTGAGGAGTGCAGTGACAGTGGGGATTGTTTGCTCTGCCAGTGTTTGGGGATGCAGTGACAGAGTGAGGGGGTGCAGTGACAGTGTGAGGTGGCAGTGACAGTTTGGGAGGGTTGCAGTGACAGTGTGGGGGGTGCAGTGTCCGTGTGAGGGGGGTGCAGTGACTGTCTGAGAGGGTGGAGTGCCAGTGTGAGGGGGGTGCAGTGACAGTGTGAGGCGTTGCAGTGACAGTGAGGGAGGTGCAGTGAGTGTGAGGGGTGCAGTGACAGTGTGAGGAGGGTGCAGTGACAGTGTGAGGCAGTGATGTTACAGTGTGAGTGTGTGCAGTGACAGTTAGGTGTGCAGTGACAGTGTGAGGAGGGTGCAGTAACAGACTGGGTGTGCAGTGACAATGGGGTTGTGTGCAGTGACAGTGAGGTGGTGCAGTGACAGTGTGAGTGGCGCAGTGACATTGGGGTTTGTGTGCTGTGCCAGTGTAAGGCGTGCAGTGACAGTGTGAGGGGGATGCAGTGACAGTGTGAGGGGGGTGCAGTGACAGTGTGAGAGGGGGTGCAGTGACAGTGTGAGGGGTGTGCAGTGACAGTGTGAGAGGGGGTGCAGTGACAGTGTGAGGGGGGGCAGTGACAGTGTGTGGGGGTTTCAGTGACAGTTTGAGAGGGGTGCATTGGCAGTGTGTGGGGGTTGCAGTGACAGTGTGTGGGGGTTGCAGTGACAGTGTGAGAGGGGTGCAGTGACAGTGTGTGCTGGTTGCAGTGACAGTGTGTGGAGGTTGCAGTGACAGTGTGAGAAGGGTGCAGTGACAGTGTGAGGGGCGTGCAGTGACAATGTGATGGAGTGCAATGACAGCGTGAGGGGGTGCAATGACAGTGTGATGGGGGTGCATGTGACAGTGTGAGGGAGTGCAGTGACAGTGTGAGGGAGTGCAGAGACAGGGTGAGAGGGGTTCAGTGACAGTGTGTGAGGCAGTGCAGTGACAATGTGAGAGGGGGTGCAGTGACAGTGTGAGGGTGCACAGTGACAGTGTTAATGGGGAGCAGTGACAGTGTGAGCGGTTGCAGTGACAGTGTGAGAGCTGTGCAGTGTCAGTGTGAGAGGGGTTGCAGTGACAGTGTGAGGGGGAGCAGTGACAGTGTGTGGGGGTTGCAGTAACAGTGTGGGAGGGGTGCAGTGACAGTGTGGGAGGGGTGCAGTGACAGTGTGAGAGGGAGTGTAGTGACAGCGTACTGGAGTGCAGTGACAGTGTGAGAGCGGTGCAGTGACAGTGTGAGAGGGGTTGCAGTGACAGTGTGAGGGGGAGCAGTGACAGTGTGTGGGGGTTGCAGTGTCAGTGTGAAAGGGGTGCAGTGACAGTGTGAGAGGGGGTGTAGTGACCGTGTACTGGACTGCAGTGACAGTGTGAAGGGGGTGCAGTGACAGTGTGAGAGGGCGTGCAGTGACATTGTGAGGGAGTGAAGTGACAGTGTGAGGGGGGTCCATTGGCAGTGTGAATGGGTGCGCAGTGAAAGTGTGAGGGGGTGCAGTGACTGTGTGAGAGGGCGTGCAGTGACATTGTGAGGGAGTGAAGTGACAGTGTGAGGGGGGTCCATTGGCAGTGTGAGTGGGTGCGCAGTGACAGTGTGAGGGGGTGCAGTGACTGTGTGAGGTCGTGCACTGACAGTGTGATATTGGTGCAGTGACAGTGTGTGAGGGAATGTAGTGACAATGTGAGAGGGGGTGCAGTGACAGTGTGAGAGGGGTGCAGTGACATTGGGTGGGGGGTTGCATGTGACAGTGTAAGAGGGGTGCAGTGACAGTGTAAGAGGGGGTGTAGTGACAGTGTGAGGGAGTGCAGTGACAGTGTGAGGGGGGTCCAGTGACAGTGTGAGAGGGGTGCAAATACAATGTGTGGGGGTTGCAGTGACAGTGTGAGAGGCAGTGCTTTGACAGTGTGAGGGAGTGCAGTGAATGTGTGAGGGGGCGCAGTGACAATGTGAGAGAGGGTGCATTCACAGTGTGAGATGCGTGCAGTGACAGAGTGTGGGGCTTGCAGTGACATTGTGAGAGGGGTGCAGTGACAGTGTTTGAGGGGGTGCAGTGACAGTGTGAGGGAATGCAGTGACAGTTTGAGGGAGTGCAGTGACAGTTTGAGGGGGGTGCATTGGCAGTGTGAGTGGGGGTGCAGTGACAGTGTGAGAGGTTGCAGTGACTGTGTGTGGGGGTTGCACTGTCAGTGTGAGAGGGGTGCAGTGAGAGTATGAGAGGGCGTGCTGTGACAGTGTAGTGGTGCAGTGACATTGTGTGGGGGTTGCAGTGACAGTGTGAGAGTGGTGCAGTGACAGTGTGAGGGGGAGCAGTGACAGTGTGTGTGGGTTGCAGTGACAGTGTGAGGGGTTGCAGTGACAGTGTGAGGGGGTGCAGTAACTGTGTGAGAGGGGATGCAGTGACAGTGTGAAGGGGCACAGTGACAGTGTTAATGGGGTTCAGTGACAGTGTGAGAGGGTGCAGTGACAGTGTGTGAGAGGTGCAGTGACAGTATGTGAGAGGTGCAGTGATTGTGGGAGGCGTGCAGTGACAGTATGGGGTTGCAGTGACTTGTGGGGTTGCAGTGAGGCGGCTCTCTCCCCAGCTTCGGCTCTTCACACTGCGCGCTGACGCAAATCCTCAGTGCTGATCAGAGCAGACAGTGAGCAGTAGCTGGGGGTTGCAGTGACAGTGTGAGAGGGGTGCAGTGACAGTGTGAGAGGGGGTGCAGTGACAGTGTGAGAGGGGGTGCAGTGACAGTGTGAGGGAGTGCAGTGACAGTGTGAGAGGGGTGCAGTGACAGTGTGAGAGGGGGTGCAGTGAAAGTGTGAGGTAGTGCAGTGAAGGTGTGAGAGGGGTGCAGTGACAGTGTGTGAGGGAGTGCAGTGACAATTTGAGAGGGGGTGCAGTGACAGTGTGAGGGGGCACAGTGACAGTGTGTGGGGGTTGCAGTGACAGTGTGTGGGGGTTGCAGTGACAGTGTGAGAGGGGTGCAGTGACAGTGTGAGAGGGGGTGCAGTGACAGTGTGAGGTAGTGCAGTGACAGTGTGAGTGGGGTGCAGGGACAGTGTGTGAGGGAGTGCAGTGACAATGTGAGAGGGGGTGCAGTGACAGTGTGAGGGTGCGCAGTGACAGTGTTAATGGGGTGCAGTGACAGTGTGAGACGTTGCAGTGACAGTGTGTGGAGTTTGCAGTGACAGTGTGAGAGGGGTGCAGTGACACTGTGAGAGGGGGTGCAGTGACAGTGTGAGAGTGGTGCAGTGACAGTGTGTGAGAGAGTGCAGTGACAATGTGAGAGGGGGTGCAGTGACAGTGTGAGCGGGCGCAGTGACAGTGTTAATGGCATGCAGTGACACTGTGAGATGGTGCAGTGACAGAGTGTGAGAAATGCAGTGACAGTATGTGAGAGGTGCAGTGACTGTGAGAGGTGTGCAGTGACAGTGTGGGGGTGCAGTGACACTGTGGGGGTGCAGTGAGGCGGCTCTCTCCCCAGCTTCATCTCTGCACACTGTGGGCTGACGCACCTCCTCAGTGCTGATCAGAGCAGACAGCGAGCATTAGCTGGGGCTTGCAGTGACAGTGTGAGGGGGGTGCAGTGACAGTGTGAGAGGGGGTGCAGTGACAGTGTGAAGGGGTGCAGTGACAGTGTGAGGGGCGTGCAGTGACAGTGTGAGAGGGCGTGCAGTGACAGTGTGAGAGGGGGTGCAGTGACAGTGTGAGGGGGTGCAGTGACAGTGTGTGTGGCTTGCAGAGACAGTGTGAGAGGGTTGCAGAAACAGTGTGAGAGGGGTTGCATTGACAGTGTGAGAGGGGTGCAGTGACAGTGTGAGAGCGGTACAGTGACAGTGTGAGAGGGAGTGTAGTGACAGTGTGAGGTTGTGCAGAGACAGTGTGAGGGGGGGAAATGAAAGTGTGAGAGGGTGTGCAGTGACAGTGTGAGGGAGTGCAGTGACAGTGTGATAGGGGTGCATTGGCAGTGTGAGTGGGGGGCACAGTGACACTGTGAGGGGGGTGCAGTGACCGTGTGAGAGGGGGTGCAGTGACAGTGTGAGAGGGGTGCAGTGACAGTGTGAAACGGGGTGCAGTGACAGTGTGAGGGAATGCAGTGACAGTGTGAGGCGTTGCAGTGACAGTGTGAGGGGCGTGCAGTGACAGTGTGAGAGGGGGAGCTTGACAGTGTGAGAGGGGGTGCAGTGACAGTGTGAGGGGATGCAGTGACATTGTGAGGGGGTGCATTGACAGTGTGAGGGGGTTGCAGTGACAGTGTGAGAGGGGTGCAGTGACAGTGTGAGAGGGGTCGGGTGACAATGTCAGAGGGGGTGCAGTGACAGTGTGAGATAGTGCAGTGACAGTGTGAGAGGGGTTAAGTAACAGTGTTTGAGGGAGTGCAGTGACAATATGAGAGGGGGTGCAGTGACAGTGTGAGGGGGCACAGTGACAGGATTAATGGTGTGCAGTGAAAGTGTGAGTGGTTGCAGTGACAGTGTGTGGGGGTTGCAGTGACAGTGTGAGAGCGGTGCAGTGACAGTGTGAGAGGGGGTACAGTGACTGTTTGGGGGTGCAGTGACTTTGTGTGGGGGTTGCGGTGACAGTGTGAGAGGGGTGCAGTGACAGTGTGTGGGGGAGCAGTGACAGTGTGTGGGGGTTGCAGTAACAGTGTGAGAGGGGTGCAGTGACAGTGTGCGACGGGGTTTAGTGACAGTGTACTGAGGTGCAGTGACAGTGTGAGGGAGGTGCAGTGACAGTGTGAGAGGTTGTGCAGTGACAGTGTGAGGGAGTGCAGTGACAATGTGAGGGGGGTCCATTGGCAGTGTGAGTGGGTGCGCAGTGACATTGTGAGGGGGTGCAGTGACTGTGTGAGAGGGGATGCAGTGACAGTGTGAAGGGGCGCAGTGACAGTGTTAACGGGGTGCAGTGACAGTGTGAGAGGGTGCAGTGACAGTGTGTGAGAGGTGCAGTGACTGTATGTGAGAGGTGCTGTGACTGTGGGAGGCGTGCAGTGACAATATGGGGGTGCAGTGACTTGTGGGGTTGCAGTGAGGCGGCTCTCTCCCCAGCTTCGGCTCTTCACACTGCGGGCTGACACACCTCCTCAGTGCTGATCAGAGCAGACAGCGAGCAGTAGCTGGGGGTTGCAGTGAAAGTGTGAGGGGGGTGCAGTGACAGTGTGAGAGGGGGTGCAGTGACAGTGTGAGGGAGTGCAGTGACAGTGTGAGAGGGGTGCAGTGACAGTGTGTGAGGGTGTGCAGTGACAAAGGAGAGGGGGTGCAGTGACAGTGTGAGGGGGCACAGTGACAGTGTGTGGGGGTTGCAGTGACAGTGTGATAGGGGTGCATTGGCAGTGTGAGTGGGGGGCGCAGTGACACTGTGAGGGGGTGCAGTGACAGTGTGAGACAGGGTGCAGTGACAGTGTGAGAGGGGTGCAGTGACAGTTTGTGAGGGAGTGCAGTGACAATGTGAGAGGGGGTGCAGTGGTAGTGTGAGGGGGCGCAGTGACTGTGTTAATGGGGTGCAGTGACAGTGTGAGAGGATGTGCAGTGACAGGGTGTGAGAAATGCAGTGACAGTATGTGAGAGGTGCAGTGACTGTGAGAGGCGTGCAGTGACAGTGTGGGGGTGCAGTGACACTGTGGGGTTGCAGTGATACGGCTCTCTCCCCAGCTTCGGCTCTGCACTCTGCGGGCTGACGCACCTCCTCAGTGCTGATCAGAGCAGACAGCGAGCAGTAGCTGGGGGTTGCAGTGACAGTGTGAGAGGCGTGCAGGGACAGTGTGAGAGGGGGTGCAGTGACAGTGTGAGGGGGGTGCAGTGACAGTGTGAGAGGTGTGCAGTGACAGTGTGAGAGGGGGTGCAGTGACAATGTGAGGGGGTGCAGTGACAGTGTGAGGGGTTGCAGTGACAGTGTGAGGGGCGTGCAGTGACAGTGTGAGAGGGGGAGAAGTGACAGTGTGAGAGGGGGTGCAGTGACAGTGTGAGGGGGTGCAGTGACAGTGTGTGGGGGTTGCAGTTCCAGTGTGAGAGGGTTGCAGTGACAGTGTGTGGGGGTTGCAGTGACAGTGTGAGAGGGGTGCAGTGACAGTGTAAGAGGGGGTGTAGTGACAGTGTGAGGGTGTGCAGTGACAGTGTGAGGGGGTTGCCGTGACATTGTGAGAGGGGTGCAGTGACAGTGTGAGAGGGGTCGGGTGACAGTGTCAGACGTGGTGCAGTGACAGTGTGAGATAGTGCAGTGACAGTGTGAGAGGGGTTAAGTAACAGTGTGTGAGGGAGTGCAGTGACAATGTGAGAGGGGGTGCAGTGACAGTGTGAGGGGGCACAGTGACAGTATTAATGGTGTGCAGTGAAAGTGTGAGTGGTTGCAGTGACAGTGTGTGGGGGTTGCAGTGGCAGTGTGAGAGCGGTGCAGTGACAGTGTGAGAGGGGGTGCAGTGACAGTTTGGGGGTGCAGTGACTTTGTGTGGGGGTTGCGGTGACAGTGTGAGAGGGGTGCAGTGACAGTGTGTGGGGGAGCAGTGACAGAGTGTGGGGGTTGCAGTAACAGTGTGAGAGGGGTGCAGTGACAGTGTGTGAGGGGGTTTAGTGACAGTGTACAGTAGTGCAGTGACAGTGTGAGGGAGGTGCAGTGACAGTGTGAGAGGGTGTGCAGTGACAGTGTGAGGGAGTGCAGTGACAGTGTGAGGCGGGTCCATTGGCAGTGTGAGTGGGTGCGCAATGACATTGTGAGGGGGTGCAGTGACTGTGTGAGAGGGGATGCAGTGACAGTGTGAAGGGGCGCAGTGACAGTGTTAATGGGGTGCAGTGACAGTGTGAGAGGGTGCAGTGACAGTGTGTGAGAGGTGCAGTGACTGTATGTGAGAGGTGCAGTGACTGTGGGAGGCGTGCAGTGACAGTATGGGGGTGCAGTGACTTGTGGGGTTGCAGTGAGGCGGCTCTCTCCCCAGCTTCGGCTCTTCACACTGCGGGCTGACGCACCTCCTCAGTGCTGATCAGCGCAGACAGCGAGCAGTAGCTGGGGGTTGCAGTGACAGTGTGAGAGGGGTTGCAATGACAGTTTGAGGGGCGTGCAGTGACAATGTGAGGGGGGTGCAGTGACAGTGTGAGAGGGGGTGCAGTGACAGTGTGAGGGAGTGCAGTGACAGTGTGAGAGGGGTGCAGTGACAGTGTGTGAGTGTGTGCAGTGACAAAGGAGAGGGGGTGCAGTGACAGTGTGAGGGGGCACAGTGACAGTGTGTGGGGGTTGCAGTGACAGTGTGATTGGGGTGCATTGGCAGTGTGAGTGGGGAGCGCAGTGACACTGTGAGGGGGTGCAGTGACAGTGTGAGACGGGGTGCAGTGACAGTGTGAGAGGGGTGCAGTGACAGTGTGTGAGGGAGTGCAGTGACAATGTGAGAGGGGGTGCAGTGATAGTGTGAGGGGGCGCAGTGACTGTGTTAATGGGGTGCAGTGACAGTGTGAGAGGATGTGCAGTGACAGTGTGTGAGAAATGCAGTGACAGTATGTGAGAGGTGCAGTGACTGTGAGAGGCGTGCAGTGACAGTGTGGGGGTGCAGTGACACTGTGGGGGTGCAGTGAGACGGCTCTCTCCCCAGCTTCGGCTCTGCACTCTGCGGGCTGACGCACCTCGTCAGTGCTGATCAGAGCAGACAGCGAGCAGTAGCTGGGGGTTGCAGTGACAGTGTGAGAGGGGTGCAGGGACAGTGTGAGAGGGGGTGCAGTGACAGTGTGAGGGGGGTGCAGTGACAGTGTGAGAGGGGTGCAGTGACAGTGTGAGAGGGGGCGCAGTGACAATGTGAGGGGGTGCAGTGACAGTGTGAGGGGTTGCAGTGACAGTGTGAGGGGTGTGCAGTGACAGTGTGAGAGGGGGAGCAGTGACAGTGTGAGAGGGGGTGCAGTGACAGTGTGAGGGTGTGCAGTGACAGTGTGTGGGGGTTGCAGTGACAGTGTGAGAGGGTTGCAGTGACAGTGTGTGGGGGTTGCAGTGACAGTGTGAGAGGGGTGCAGTGACAGTGTAAGAGGGGGGTGTAGTGACAGTGTGAGGGTGTGCAGTGACAGTGTGAGGGGGCTGCAGTGACAGTGTGAGAGGGGTGCAGTGACAGTGTGAGAGAGGTCGGGTGACAGTGTCAGAGGGGGTGCAGTGACAGTGTGAGATAGTGCAGTGACAGTGTGAGAGGGGTTAAGTAACAGTGCGTGAGGGAGTGCAGTGACAATGTGAGAGGGGGTGCAGTGACATTGAGAGGGGGCACAGTGACAGTATTAATGGTGTGCAGTGAAAGTGTGAGTGGTTGCAGTGACAGTGTGTGGGGGTTGCAGTGGCAGTGTGAGAGGGTGTGCCGTGACAGTTTGGGGGTGCAGTGACATTGTGTGGGGGTTGCGGTGACAGTGTGAGAGGGGTGCAGTGACAGTGTGAGAGGGGGTGCAGTGACAGTGTGTGGGGGAGCAGTGACAGTGTGTAGGGGCTGCAGTAACAATGTGAGAGGGGTGCAGTGACAGTGTGCGAGGGGGTTTAGTGACAGTGTACTGTAGTGCAGTGACAGTGTGAGGGAGGTGCAGTGACAGTGTGAGAGGGTGTGCAGTGACAGTGTGAGGGAGTGCAGTGACAGTGTGAGGGGGGTCCATTGGCAGTGTGAGTGGGTGCGCAGTGACATTGTGAGGGGGTGCAGTGACTGTGTGAGAGGGGATGCAGTGACAGTGTGAAGGGGCGCAGTGACAGTGTTAATGGGGTGCAGTGACAGCGTGAGAGGGTGCAGTGACAGTGTGTGAGAGGTGCAGTTACTGTATGTGAGAGGTGCAGTTATTGTGGGAGGCGTGCAGTGACAGTATGGGGGTGCAGTGACTTGTGGGGTTGCAGTGAGGCGGCTCTCTCCCCAGCTTCGGCTCTTCACACTGCGGGCTGACGCACCTCCTCAGTGCTGATCAGCGCAGACAGCGAGCAGTAGCTGGGGGTTGCAGTGACAGTGTGAGAGGGGTTGCAGTGACAGTTTGAGGGGCGTGCAGTGACAGTGTGAGGGGGGTGCAGTGACAGTGTGAGAGGGGGTGCAGTGACAGTGTGAGGGAGTGCAGTGACAGTGTGAGAGGGGTGCAGTGACAGTGTGTGAGGGTGTGCAGTGACAATGGAGAGGGGGTGCAGTGACAGTGTGAGGGGGCACAGTGACAGTGTGTGGGGGTTGCAGTGATAGTGTTTGGGGGTTGCAGTGAAAGTGTGAGAGGGGTGCAGTGACAGTGTGAGAGGGGGTGCAATGACAGTGTGAGGTAGCGCAGTGGCAGTGTGAGGGTGTACAGGGACAGTGTGTGAGGGAGTGCAGTGACAATGTGAGAGGGGGTGCAGTGACAGTGTGAGGGGGAGTGCAGTGACAATGTGAGAGGGGGTGCAGTGACAGTGTGAGGGTGTGCAGTGACAGTGTGTGGGGGTTGCAGTGACAGTGTGAGAGGGGTGCAATGACAGTGTGAGGGGTTTGCAGTGACAGTGTGTGCGGGTTGCAGTGACAGTGTGAGAGGGTGTGCAGTGACAGTGTGAGGGAGTGCAGTGACAGTGTGAGGCGGGTCCATTGGCAGTGTGAGTGGGTGCACAGTGACATTGTGAGGGAGTGCAGTGACTGTGTGAGAGGGGATGCAGTGACAGTGTGAAGGGGTGCAGTGACAGTGTTAATGGGGTGCAATGACAGTGTGAGAGGGTGCAGTGACAGTGTGTGAGAGGTGCAGTGACTGTATGTGAGAGGTGCAGTGACTGTGGGAGGCGTGCAGTGACAGTATGTGTTGCAGTGACTTGTGGGGTTGCAGTGAGGCGGCCCTCTCCCCAGCTTCGGCTCTTCACAATGCGGGCTGACGCACCTCCTCAGTGCTGATCAGAGCAGACAGCGAGCAGTAGCTGGGGGTTGCAGTGACAGTGTGAGAGGGGTTGCAATGACAGTTTGAGGGGCGTGCAGTGACAGTGTGAGGGGGGTGCAGTGACAGTGTGAGGGGGGTGCAGTGACAGTGTGAGAGGGGTTGCAGTGACAGTGTGAGGGAGTGCAGTGACAGTGTGAGAGGGGTGCAGTGACAGTGTGTGAGGGTGTGCAGTGACAATTGAGAGGGTGTGCAGTGACAGTGTGAGGGTGTGGAGTGACAGTGTGAGGGGGTTGCAGTGACAGTGTGAGAGGGTTGCAATGACAGTGTGAGGGGTTTGCAGTGACAGTGTGTGCGGGTTGCAGTGACAGTGTGAGAGGGGTGCAGTGACAGTTTGAGAGGGGCTGCTGTTACATTCTGAGGAAGTGCAGTGACAGTGTGAGGGGGTGCAGTGGCAGTGTGAGAGGCAGTGCAGTGACAGTGTGAGGGAGTGAAGTGACAGTGTGAGGGGGTGCAGAGAAAATGAAGAGGGTGTGCAGTCACAGTGCGAGAGGATGTGCAGTCACAGTGGGAGAGGGGTGCAGTGACAGTGTGTGGTGGTTGCAGTGACAGTGTGAGAGGGGTGCAGTGACAGTGTGAGAGGTGGTGCAGTGACAGTGTGAGAGGGGGTGCAGTGACAGTGTGAGGGAGTGCAGTGACAGTGTGAGAGGGGTGCAGTGACAGTGTGTGAGGGTGTGCAGTGACAATTGAGAGGGGGTGCAGTGACAGTGTGAGGGTGTGCAGTGACAGTGTGAGGGGGTTGCAGTGACAGTGTGAGTGGGGTTGCATTGACAGAGTGAGAGTGGTGCTGTGACAGTGTGAGAGGGGTGCAGTGACAGTGTGAGAGGGGTACAGTGACAGTGTGAGAGGGGGTGTAGTGACAGAGTGAGGTTGTGCAGAGGCAGTGTGAGGGGGTGGAATGACAGTGTGAGAGGGTGTGCAGTGACAGTGTGATGGGGGGTGCATTGGCAGTGTGAGTGGGGGGCGCAGTGACAGTGTGAGGGGGTGCATTGAGAGTGTGAGACGGGGTGCAGTGACAGTGTGAGAGGGGTGCAGTGACAGTGTGTGAGGGAGGGCAGTGACAATGTGAGAGGGGGTGCAGTGATAGTGTGAGGGGGCGCAGTGACTGTGTTAATGGGGTGCGGTGACAGTGTGAGAGGATGTGCAGTGACAGTGTGTGAGAAATGCAGTGACAGTATGTGAGAGGTGCAGTGACTGTGAGAGGTGTGCAGTGATAGTGTGGGGGTGCAGTGACACTGTGGGGGTGCAGTGAGGCGGCTCTCTCCGCAGCTTCGGCTCTGCACTCTGCGGGCTGACGCACCTCGTCAGTGCTGATCAGAGCAGACAGCGAGCAGTAGCTGGGGGTTGCAGTGACAGTGTGAGAGGGGTGCAGGGACAGTGTGAGAGGGGGTGCAGTGACAGTGTGAGGGGGTGCAGTGACAGTGTGAGAGGGGTGCAGTGATAGTGTGAGAGGGGGTGCAGTGACAGTGTGAGGGAGTGCAGTGACAGTGTGAGAGGGGTGCAGTGACAGTGTGAGGTAGTGCACTGACAGTGTGAGGTAGTGCACTGACAGTGTGATAGGGGTGCAGTGACAGTGTGTGAGGGAGTGTAGTGACAATGTGAGAGGGGTGCAGTGACAGTGTGACGGAGTGCAGTGACAGTGTGAGGGGGGTCCAGTGACAGTGTGAGAGGGGTGCAAATACAATGTGTGTGGGTTGCAGTGACAGTGTGTGGGGGTTGCAGTGACAGTGTGAGAGAGGGTGCAGTCACAGTGTGAGATGGGTGCAGTGACAGATTTTGGGTTGCAGTGACATTGTGAGAGGGGTGCAGTGACAGTGCTTGATGGGGTGCAGTGACAGTGTGAGGGAATGCAGTTTCAGTTTGAGGGAGTGCAGTGACAGTTTGAGGGGGGTGCATTGGCAGTGTGAGTGGGGGTGCAGTGACAGTGTGAGAGGTTGCAGTGACATTGTGTGGGGGTTGCAGTGACAGTGTAAGAGGGGGTGTAGTGACAGTGTGAGGGAGTGCAGTGACAGTGTGAGTGGGGTGCAAATACAATGTGTGGGGGTTGCAGTGACAGTGTGTGGGGGTTGCAGTGACAGTGTGAGACGGGTGCAGTGACAGTGTGAGAGGGGGTGCAGTGACAGCGTGAAGGAGTGCAGTGACAGTGTGAGGGGGTGCAGTGACAGTGTGAGAGGCAGTGCATTGACAGTGTGAGGGAGTGCAGTGAAAGTGTGAGGGGGCTCAGGGACAGTGTGAGAGAGGGTGCAGTCACAGTGTGAGATGGGTGCAGTGACAGTGTTTGAGGGAGTGCAGTGACAGTGTGAGGGAATGCAGTTTCAGTTTGAGGGAGTGCAGTGACAGTTTGAGGGGGGTGCAGTGACAGTGTGAGAGGTTGCAGTGACATTGTGTGGGGGTTGCAGTGACAGTGTGAGAGGGGTGCAGTGACTGTGTGATAGGGGATGCAGTGACAGGGTGAGTGGGTGCAGTGAAAGTGTGAGGGGGTGCAGTGACTGTGTGATAGGGGATGCAGTGACAGTGTGAGTGGGTGCAGTGTAAGTGTGAGAATGGGTGCAGTGACAGTGTGAGGTAGTGCACTGACAGTGTGATAGGGGTGCAGTGACAGTGTGAGAGGGGGTGTAGTGACAGTGTGAGGGAGTGCAGTGACGGTGTGAGGAGGGTGCAGTAACAGATTGGGTGTGCAGTGACAATGGGGTTGTGCGCAGTGACAGTGGGGGTGGTTTGCTGTGCCAGGGTGTGGGGATGCAGTGACAGTGTGAGAGTTTGCAGTGTCTGTGTGTGGGGGTTGCACTGTCAGTGTGAGAGGGGTGCAGTGACAGTTTGAGAGGGGGTGTAGTGACAGTGTGGCAGTGCTTTGACATTGTGTGTGGGTTGCAGTGACTGTGTGAGAGGGGTGCAGTGACAGTGTGAGAGGGGGTGCAGTGACAGTGTGAGGGGGTGCAGTGACAGTGTGTGGGGGTTGCAGTGACAGTTTGAGAGGGGTTCATTGGCAGTGTGTGGGGGTTGCAGTGACAGTGTGTGGGGTTTGCAGTGACTGTGTGAGAGGGGTGCAGTGACAGTGTGTGCTGGTTGCAGTGACAGTGTGTGGGGTTTGCAGTGACAGTGTGAGAGGGGTGCAGTGACAGTGTGAGGGGCGTGCAGTGACAATGTGATGGAGTGCAATGACAGCGTGAGGGGGTGCAATGACAGTGTGAGAGGGGGTGCAAGTGACAGTGTGAGGGAGTGCAGTGACAGTGTGAGGGAGTGCAGAGACAGTGTGAGAGGGGTTCAGTGACAGTGTGTGAGGCAGTGCAGTTACAATGTGAGAGGGGGTGCAGTGACAGTGTGAGGGTGCACAGTGACAGTGTTAATGGGGTGCAGTGACAGTGTGGGCGGTTGCAGTGACAGTGTGTGGGGGTTGCAGTGTCAGTGTGAGAGCGGTGCAGTGTCAGTGTGGGAGGGCTTGCAGTGACAGTGTGAGGGGGTGCAGTGACAGTGTGTGGGGTTGCAGTAACAGTGTGAGAGGGGTGCAGTGACAGTGCGTGGGGGTTGCAGTGACAGTGTGAGAGGGGTGCAGTCACAGTGTGAGAGTGGTTCAGTGACAGTGTGTGAGGCAGTGCAGTGACAATGTGAGAGGGGGTGCAGTGACAGTGTGAGGGTGCACAGTGACATTGTTAATGGGGAGCAGTGACAGTGTGTGGGGGTTGCAGTGACAGTGTGAGAGGGGGTGTAGTGACAGTGTACTGGAGTGCAGTGACAGTGTGAGGGGGGTGCAGTGACAGTGTGAGTGGGAGCAGTGACAGTGTGAGGGGGAGCACTGACAGTGTGTGGGGGTTGCAGTGACAGTGTGAGAGGGGTGCAGTGACAGTGTTTGATGGGGTGCAGTGACAGTGTGAGGGAATGCAGTTTCAGTTTGAGGGAGTGCAGTGACAGTTTGAGGGGGGTGCATTGGCAGTGTGAGTGGGGGTGCAGTGACAGTGTGAGAGGTTGCAGTGACATTGTGTGGGGGTTGCAGTGACAGTGTGAGAGGGGTGCAGTGACTGTGTGATAGGGGATGCAGTGACAGGGTGAGTGGGTGCAGTGAAAGTGTGAGGGGGTGCAGTGACTGTGTGATAGGGGATGCAGTGACAGTGTGAGTGGGTGCAGTGAAAGTGTGAGAGTGGGTGCAGTGACAGTGTGAGGTAGTGCACTGACAGTGTGATAGGGGTGCAGTGACAGTGTGTGAGGGAGTGTAGTGACAATGTGAGAGGGGGTGCAGTGACAGTGTGAGGGAGTGCAGTGACAGTGTTAGGGGGGTCCAGTGACAGTGTGAGAGGGGTGCAAATACAATGTGTGGGGGTTGCAGTGACAGTGTGAGTGGGTGCAGTGAAAGTGTGAGAGGGGGTGCAGTGACAGTGTGAAGTAGTGCACTGACAGTGTAATAGGGGTGCAGTGACAATGTGTGAGGGAGTGTAGTGACAATGTGAGAGGGGGTGCAGTGACAGTGTGAGAGGGGTGCAGTGACAGTGTGAGAGGGGTGCAGTGACAGTGTAAGAGGGGGTGTAGTGACAGTGTGAGGGAGTGCAGTGAGATTGTGAGAGGGGTGCAAATACAATGTGTGGGTGTTGCAGTGACAGTGTGTGGGGGTTGCAGTGACAGTGTGAGACGGGTGCAGTGACAGTGTGAGAGGGGGTGCAGTGACAGCATGAAGGAGTGCAGTGACAGTGTGAGGGGGTGCAGTGACAGTGTGAGAGGCAGTGCATTGACAGTGTGAGGGAGTGCAGTGAAAGTGTGAGGGGGCTCAGTGACGGTGTGAGAGAGGGTGCAGTCACAGTGTGAGATGGGTGCAGTGACAGAGTGTGGGGGTTGCAGTGACATTGTGAGAGGGGTGCAGTGACAGTGCTTGATGGGGTGCAGTGACAGTGTGAGGGAATGCAGTTTCAGTTTGAGGGAGTGCAGTGACAGTTTGAGGGGGGTGCATTGGCAGTGTGAGTGGGGGTGCAGTGACAGTGTGAGAGGTTGCAGTGACATTGTGTGGGGGTTGCAGTGACAGTGTGAGAGGGGTGCAGTGACTGTGTGATAGGGGATGCAGTGACAGGGTGAGTGGGTGCAGTGAAAGTGTGAGGGGGTGCAGTGACTGTGTGATAGGGGATGGAGTGACAGTGTGAGTGGGTGCAGTGAAAGTGTGAGAGTGGGTGCAGTGACAGTTTGAGGTAGTGCACTGACAGCGTGCTAGGGGTGCAGTGACAGTGTGTGAGGGAGTGTAGTGACAATGTGAGAGGGGGTGCAGTGACAGTGTGATGGAGTGCAGTAACAGTGTGAGGGGGGTCCAGTGACAGTGTGAGAGGGGTGAAAATACAATGTGTGGGGGTTGCAGTGACAGTGTGAGTGGGTGCAGTGAAAGTGTGAGAGGGGGTGCAGTGACAGTGTGAGGTAGTGCACTGACAGTGTAATAGGGGTGCAGTGACAGTGTGTGAATGAGTGTAGTGACAATGTGAGAGGGGGTGCAGTGACTGTGTGAGAGGGGTGCAGTGACAGTGTGAGAGGGTTGCAGTGACAGTGTAAGAGGGGGTGTAGTGACAGTGTGAGGGAGTGCAGTGACAGTGTGAGAGGGGTGCAAATACAATGTGTGGGGGTTGCCGTGACAGTGTGTGGGGGTTGCAATGACAGTGTGAGAAGGATGCAGTGACAGTGTGAGAGGGGGTGCAGTGACAGCTTGAAGGAGTGCAGTGACAGTGTGAGGGAGTGCAGTGACATTGTGGGAGGGGTGCGGGTGTGGGGGTTGCAGTGTCAGTGTGAGACGGGTGCAGTGACAGTGTGAGAGGGGGTGCAGTGACAGTGTGAAGGAGTGCAGTGACAGTGTGAGAGGCAGTGTATTGACAGTGTGAGGGAGTGCAGTGAAAGTGTGAGGGGGCGCAGTGACAGTGTGAGAGGTTGCAGTGACTGTGTGTGGGGGTTGCACTGTCAGTGTGAGAGGGTTGCAGTGAGAGTATCAGAGGGGGTGCTGTGACAGTGTAGTGGTGCAGTGACATTGTGTGGTGGTTGCAGTGACAGTGTGAGAGGGGTGCAGTGACAGTGTGAGGGGGAGCAGTGACAGTGTGTGGGGGTTGCAGTGACAGTGTGAGAGGGGTGCAGTGACAGTGTAAGAGGGGGTGTAGTGACAGTGTGAGGGAGTGCAGTGACAGTGTGAGAGGGGTGCAAATACAATGTGTGGGGGTTGCAGTGACAGTGTGTGGGGGTTGCAGTGACAGTGTGAGACGGGTGCAGTGACAGTGTGAGAGGGGGTGCAGTAACAGCGTGAAGGAGTGCAGTGACAGTGTGAGGGGGTGCAGTGACAGTGTGAGAGGCAGTGCATTGACAGTGTGAGGGAGTGCAGTGAAAGTGTGAGGGGGCTCAGGGACAGTGTGAGAGAGGGTGCAGTCACAGTGTGAGATGTGTGCAGTGACAGTGTTTGAGGGAGTGCAGTGACAGTGTGAGGGAATGCAGTTTCAGTTTGAGGGAGTGCAGTGACAGTTTGAGGGGGGTGCAGTGACAGTGTGAGAGGTTGCAGTGACATTGTGTGGGGGTTGCAGTGACAGTGTGAGAGGGGTGCAGTGACTTTGTGATAGGGGATGCAGTGACAGGGTGAGTGGGTGCAGTGAAAGTGTGAGGGGGTGCAGTGACTGTGTGATAGGGGATGCAGTGACAGTGTGAGTGGGTGCAGTGTAAGTGTGAGAGTGGGTGCAGTGACAGTGTGAGGTAGTGCACTGACAGTGTGATAGGGGTGCAGTGACAGTGTGAGAGGGGGTGTAGTGACAGTGTGAGGGAGTGCAGTGACGGTGTGAGGAGGGTGCAGTAACAGATTGGGTGTGCAGTGACAATGGGGTTGTGCGCAGTGACAGTGGGGGTGGTTTGCTGTGCCAGGGTGTGGGGATGCAGTGACAGTGTGAGAGTTTGCAGTGTCTGTGTGTGGGGGTTGCACTGTCAGTGTGAGAGGGGTGCAGTGACAGTTTGAGAGGGGGTGTAGTGACAGTGTGGCGGTGCTTTGACATTGTGTGTGGGTTGCAGTGACTGTGTGAGAGGGGTGCAGTGACAGTGTGAGAGGGGGTGCAGTGACAGTGTGAGGGGGTGCAGTGACAGTGTGTGGGGGTTGCAGTGACAGTGTGTGGGGTTTGCAGTGACTGTGTGAGAGGGGTGCAGTGACAGTGTGTGCTGGTTGCAGTGACAGTGTGTGGGGTTTGCAGTGACAGTGTGAGAGGGGTGCAGTGACAGTGTGAGGGGCGTGCAGTGACAATGTGATGGAGTGCAATGACAGCGTGAGGGGGTGCAATGACAGTGTGAGAGGGGGTGCAAGTGACAGTGTGAGGGAGTGCAGTGACAGTGTGAGGGAGTGCAGAGACAGTGTGAGAGGGGTTCAGTGACAGTGTGTGAGGCAGTGCAGTTACAATGTGAGAGGGGGTGCAGTGACAGTGTGAGGGTGCACAGTGACAGTGTTAATGGGGTGCAGTGACAGTGTGGGCGGTTGCAGTGACAGTGTGTGGGGGTTGCAGTGGCAGTGTGAGAGCGGTGCAGTGTCAGTGTGGGAGGGCTTGCAGTGACAGTGTGAGGGGGTGCAGTGACAGTGTGTGGGGTTGCAGTAACAGTGTGAGAGGGGTGCAGTGACAGTGTGTGGGGGTTGCAGTGACAGTGTGAGAGGGGTGCAGTGACAGTGTGAGAGTGGTTCAGTGACAGTGTGTGAGGCAGTGCAGTGACAATGTGAGAGGGGGTGCAGTGACAGTGTGAGGGTGCACAGTGACATTGTTAATGGGGAGCAGTGACAGTGTGTGGGGGTTGCAGTGACAGTGTGAGAGGGGTGCAGTGACAGTGTGAGAGGGGGTGTAGTGACAGTGTACTGGAGTGCAGTGACAGTGTGAGGGGGGTGCAGTGACAGTGTGAGTGGGAGCAGTGACAGTGTGAGGGGGAGCACTGACAGTGTGTGGGGGTTGCAGTGACAGTGTGAGAGGGGTGCAGTGACAGTGTTTGATGGGGTGCAGTGACAGTGTGAGGGAATGCAGTTTCAGTTTGAGGGAGTGCAGTGACAGTTTGAGGGGGGTGCATTGGCAGTGTGAGTGGGGGTGCAGTGACAGTGTGAGAGGTTGCAGTGACATTGTGTGGGGGTTGCAGTGACAGTGTGAGAGGGGTGCAGTGACTGTGTGATAGGGGATGCAGTGACAGGGTGAGTGGGTGCAGTGAAAGTGTGAGGGGGTGCAGTGACTGTGTGATAGGGGATGCAGTGACAGTGTGAGTGGGTGCAGTGAAAGTGTGAGAGTGGGTGCAGTGACAGTGTGAGGTAGTGCACTGACAGTGTGATAGGGGTGCAGTGACAGTGTGTGAGGGAGTGTAGTGACAATGTGAGAGGGGGTGCAGTGACAGTGTGAGGGAGTGCAGTGACAGTGTTAGGGGGGTCCAGAGACAGTGTGAGAGGGGTGCAAATACAATGTGTGGGGGTTGCAGTGACAGTGTGAGTGGGTGCAGTGAAAGTGTGAGAGGGGGTGCAGTGACAGTGTGAAGTAGTGCACTGACAGTGTAATAGGGGTGCAGTGACAATGTGTGAGGGAGTGTAGTGACAATGTGAGAGGGGGTGCAGTGACAGTGTGAGAGGGGTGCAGTGACAGTGTGAGAGGGGTGCAGTGACAGTGTGAGAGGGGTGCAGTGACAGTGTAAGAGGGGGTGTAGTGACAGTGTGAGGGAGTGCAGTGACATTGTGAGAGGGGTGCAAATACAATGTGTGGGTGTTGCAGTGACAGTGTGTGGGGGTTGCAGTGACAGTGTGAGACGGGTGCAGTGACAGTGTGAGAGGGGGTGCAGTGACAGCGTGAAGGAGTGCAGTGACAGTGTGAGGGGGTGCAGTGACAGTGTGAGAGGCAGTGCATTGACAGTGTGAGGGAGTGCCGTGAAAGTGTGAGGGGGCTCAGTGACGGTGTGAGAGAGGGTGCAGTCACAGTGTGAGATGGGTGCAGTGACAGAGTGTGGGGGTTGCAGTGACATTGTGAGAGGGGTGCAGTGACAGTGTTTGAGGGGGTGCAGTGACAGTGTGAGGGAATGCAGTTTCAGTTTGAGGGAGTGCAGTGACAGTTTGAGGGGGGTGCATTGGCAGTGTGAGTGGGGGTGCAGTGACAGTGTGAGAGGTTGCAGTGACATTGTGTGGGGGTTGCAGTGACAGTGTGAGAGGGGTGCAGTGACAGTGTGAGTGGGTGCAGTGAAGGTGTGAGAGGGGTGCAGTGACAGTGTGTGAGGGAGTGCAGTGAATATTTGAGAGGGGGTGCAGTGACAGTGTGAGGGGGCACAGTGACAGTGTGTGGGGGTTGCAGTGACAGTGTGTGGGGGTTGCAGTGAAAGTGTGAGAGGGGTGCAGTGACAGTGTGAGAGGGGGTGCAGTGACAGTGTGAGGTAGTGCAGTGACAGTGTGACTGGGGTGCAGGGACAGTGTGTGAGGGAGTGCAGTGACAATGTGTGAGGGGGTGCAGTGACAGTGTTAATGGGGTGCAGTGACAGTGTGTGGGGGTTGCAGTGAAAGTGTGAGAGGGGTGCAGTGACAGTGTGAGAGGGGGTGCAGTGACAGTGTGAGGTAGTGCAGTGACAGTGTGACTGGGGTGCAGGGACAGTGTGTGAGGGAGTGCAGTGACAATGTGAGAGGGGTTGCAGTGACAGTGTGAGGGGGTGCAGTGACAGTGTTAATGGGGTGCAGTGACAGTGTGAGACGTTGCAGTGACAGTGTGTGGAGTTTGCAGTGACAGTGTGAGTGGGGTACAGTGACAGTGTGAGAGGGGATGTAGTGACAGTTTGAGGGAGTGCAGTGACAGTGTGAGGGGGGTGCAGTGACAGTGTGAGAGGGTGTGCAGTGACAGTGTGAGGGAGTGCAGTGACAGTGTGAGAGTGGTGCAGTGACAGTGTGTGAGGGAGTGTAGTGACAGTGTGAGGGAGTGCAGTGACAGTGTGAGGGGGCGCTGTGACAGTGTTAATGGGGTGCAGTGACACTGTGAGATGGTGCAGTGACAGAGTGTGAGAAATGCAGTGACAGTATGTGAGAGGTGCAGTCACTGTGAGAGGCGTGCAGTGACAGTGTGGGGGTGCAGTGACACTGTGGGGGTGCAGTGAGGCGGCTCTCTCCCCAGCTTCATCTCTGCACACTGTGGGCTAACGCAACTCCTCAGTGCTGATCAGAGCAGACAGCGAGCAGTAGCTGGGGGTTGCAGTGACAGTGTGAGAGGGGTGCAGTGACAGTGTGAGACGGGGTGCAGTGACAGTGTGAGGGGGGTGCAGTGACAGTGTGAGGGGGGTGCAGTGATAGTGTGAGGGGGTGCAGTGACACTGTGAGGGGGTGCAGTGACAGTGTGAGGGGGTGCAGTGACAGTGTGAGGGGCGTGCAGTGACAGTGTGAGAGGGGTTGCAATGACAGTTTGAGGGGCGTGCAGTGACAGTGTGAGGGGGTGCAGTGACAGTGTGAGAGGGGGTGCAGTGACAGTGTGAGGGAGTGCAGTGACAGTGTGAGAGGGGTGCAGTGACAGTATGTGAGGGTGTGCAGTGACAATGGAGAGGGGGTGCAGTGACAGTGTGAGGGGGCACAGTGACAGTGTGTGGGGGTTGCAGTGACAGTGTGTGGGGGTTGCAGTGAAAGTGTGAGAGGGGTGCAGTGACAGTGTGAGAATGGGTGCAGTGACAGTGTGAGGTAGTGCAGTGACAGTGTGAGGGGGTACAGGGACAATGTGTGAGGGAGTGCAGTAACAATGTGAGAGGGTGTGCAGTGACAGTGTGAGGGGCGCAGTGACTGCGTTAATGGGGTTCAGTGACAGTGTGAGAGGTTGCAGTGACAGTGTGTGGAGGTTGCAGTGACAGTGTGAGAGGGGTGCAGTGACAGTGTGAGAGGGGGCGCAGTGACAGTGTGGGGGAGTGCAGTGACAGTGTGAGGGGGGTGCAGTGACAGTGTGAGAGGGGTACAGTGACAGTGTGAGAGTGGTGCAGTGACAGTGTGTGAGGGAGTGCAGTGGCAATGTGAGAGGGGTTGCAGTGACAGTGTGAGGGGGCGCTGTGACAGTGTTAATGGGGTGCAGTGACAGTGTGAGAGTGGTGCAGTGACAGTGTGTGGGGGAGTGCAGTGACAATGTGAGAGGGGTTGCATTGACAGTGAGGGTATGCAGTGACAGTGTGAGGGTTTGCAGTGACAGTGTGAGAGGGATGCAATGACAGTGTGAGGGGTTTGCAGTGACAGTGTGTGCGGGTTGCAGTGACAGTGTGAGAGGGGTGCAGTGACAGTTTGAGAGGGGCTGCAGTTACAGTCTGAGGGAGTGCAGTGACAGTGTGAGGGGGTGCAGTGACAGTATGAGAGGCAGTGCAGTGACAGTGTGAGGGAGTGAAGTGACAGTGTGAGGGGGTGCAGAGAACGTTGGAGAGGTTGTGCAGTCACAGTGGGAGAGTGGTGCAGTGACAGTGTGTGGTTGTTGCAGTGACAGTGTGAGGGAGTGAAGTGACATTGTGAGGGGGTGCAGAGAAAGTTGGAGAGGCTGTGCAGTCACAGTGGGAGAGGGTGTGCAGTCACATTGGGAGAGGGGTGCAGTGACAGTGTGTGGTGGTTGCAGTGACAGTGTGAGAGGGGTGCAGTGACAGTGTGAGAGGGGTGCAGTGACAGTGTGAGGGGGTGCATTGACTGTGTGAGGGAATGCAGTGACAGTATTAGGGAGTGCAGTGACAGTTTGATGGGGGTGCATTGGCAGTGTGAGTGGGGGAGCAGTGACAGTGTGAGAGGTTGCAGTGACAGAGTGGGTGTGCAGTGACATTGGGGTTGTGCGCAGTGACAGTGGGGGTGGTTTGCTGTGCCAGTGTGTGGGGATGCAGTGAGAGTGTGAGGAGTGCAGTGACAGTGGGGATTGTTTTCTCTGCCAGTGTTTGGGGATGCAGTGACAGAGTGAGGGGGTGCAGCGACAGTGTGAGGTGGCAGTGACAGTTTGGGAGGGGTGCAGTGACAGTGTGGGGGGTGCAGTGTCCGTGTGAGGGGGGTGCAGTGACTGTCTGAGAGGGTGCAGTGACAGTGTGAGAGGGGTGCAGTGACAGTGTGAGGAGGGTGCAGTAACAGACTGGGTGTGCAGTGACAATGGGGTTGTGTGCAGTGACACTGAGGTGGTGCAGTGACAGTGTGAGAGGCGCAGTGACATTGGGGTTTGTGTGCTGTGCCAGTGTAAGGCGTGCAGTGACAGTGTGAGGGGGATGCAGTGACAGTGTGAGAGGGGTGCAGTGACAGTGTGAGAGGGGGTGCAGTGACAGTGTGAGGGTGAGCAGTGACAGTGTGAGAGGGGGTGCAGTGACAGTGTGAGGGGGTGCAGTGACAGTGTGTGGGGGTTGCTGTGACAGTTTGAGAGGGGTGCATTGGCAGTGTGTGGGGGTTGCAGTGACAGTGTGAGAGGGGTGCAGTGACAGTGTGTGCTGGTTGCAGTGACAGTGTGTGGGGGTTGCAGTGACAGTGTGAGAGGGGTGCAGTGACAGTGTGTGCTGGTTGCAGTGACAGTGTGTGGGGGTTGCAGTGACAGTGTGAGAGGGGTGCAGTGACAGTGTGAGGGGCGTGCAGTGAAAATGTTTTGGAGTGCAATGACAGCGTGAGGGGGTGCAATGACAGTGTGAGGGGGTTGAAAGTGACAGTGTGAGGGAGTGCAGTGACAGTGTGAGGGAGTGCAGAGACAGTGTGAGAGGGGTTCAGTGACAGTGTGTGAGGCAGTGCAGTGACAATGTGAGAGGGGGTGCAGTGACAGTGTGAGGGTGCACAGTGACAGTGTTAATGGGGTGCAGTGACAGTGTGAGCGGTTGCAGTGACAGTGTGAGAGCTGTGCAGTGTCAGTGTGAGAGGGGTTGCAGTGACAGTGCGAGAGGGGTGCAGTGACAGTGTAAGAGGGGGTGTAGTGACAGTGTGAGGGAGTGCAGTGACAGTGTGAGAGGGGTGCAAATACAATGTGTGGGTGTTGCAGTGACAGTGTGTGGGGGTTGCAGTGACAGTGTGAGACGTGTGCAGTGACAGTGTGAGAGGGGGTGCAGTGACAGCGTGAAGGAGTGCAGTGACAGTGTGAGGGGGTGCAGTGACAGTGTGAGAGGCAGTGCATTGACAGTGTGAGGCAGTGCATTGACAGTGTGAGGGAGTGCAGTGAAAGTGTGAGGGGGCTCAGTGATGGTGTGAGAGAGGGTGCAGTCACAGTGTGAGATGGGTGCAGTGACAGAGTGTGGGGGTTGCAGTGACATTGTGAGAGGAGTGCAGTGACAGTGTTTGAGGGGGTGCAGTGACAGTGTGAGGGAATGCAGTTTCAGTTTGAGGGAGTGCAGTGACAGTTTGAGGGGGGTGCATTGGCAGTGTGAGTGGGGGTGCAGTGACAGTGTGAGAGGTTGCAGTGACATTGTGTGGGGGTTGCAGTGACAGTGTGAGAGGGGTGCAGTGACTGTGTGATAGGGGATGCAGTGACAGGGTGAGTGGGTGCAGTGAAAGTGTGAGGGGGTGCAGTGACTGTGTGATAGGGGATGCAGTGACAGTGTGAGTGGGTGCAGTGAAAGTGTGAGAGTGGGTGCAGTGACAGTGTGAGGTAGTGCACTGACAGTGCGATAGGGGTGCAGTGACAGTGTGTGAGGGAGTATACTGTCAATGTGAGAGGGGGTGCAGTGACAGTGTGAGGGAGTGCAGTGACAGTGTGAGGGGGGTCCAGTGACAGTGTGAGGGGCGTGCAGTGACAATGTGATGGAGTGCAATGACAGCGTGAGGGGGTGCAATGACAGTGTGAGGGGTTGCAAGTGACAGTGTGAGGGAGTGCAGTGACAGTGTGAGGGAGTGCAGAGACAGTGTGAGAGGGCTTCAGTGACAGTGTGTGAGGGGGTGCAGTGACAGTGTGAGGGGGGTGCATTGGCAGTGTGAGTGGGGGTGCAGTGACAGTGTGAGAGGTTGCAGTGACTGTGTGTGGGTGTTCCACTGTCAGTGTGAGAGGGGTGCAGTGAGAGTATGAGAGGGGGTGCTGTGACAGTGTAGTGGTGCAGTGACATTGTGTGAGGGTTGCAGTGACAGTGTGAGAGGGGTGCAGTGACAGTGTGATGGGGAGCAGTGACAGTGTGTGGGGGTTGCAGTGACAGTGTGAGGGGGTGCCTTGACTGTGTTACAGGGGATGCAGTGACAGTGTGAAGGGGCGCAGTGACAGTGTTAATGGGGTGCAGTGACAGTGTGAGAGGTTGCAGTGACTGTGTGTGGGTGTTCCACTGTCAGTGTGAGAGGGGTGCAGTGAGAGTATGAGAGGGGGTGCTGTGACAGTGTAGTGGTGCAGTGACATTGTGTGAGGGTTGCAGTGACAGTGTGAGAGGGGTGCAGTGACAGTGTGACGGGGAGCAGTGACTGTGTGTGGGGGTTGCAGTGACAGTGTGAGGGGGTGCCTTGACTGTGTTAGAGGGGATGCAGTGACAGTGTGAAGGGGCGCAGTGACAGTGTTAATGGGGTGCAGTGACAGTGTGAGAGGTTGCAGTGACTGTGTGTGGGTGTTCCACTGTCAGTGTGAGAGGGGTGCAGTGAGAGTATGAGAGGGGGTGCTGTGACAGTGTAGTGGTGCAGTGACATTGTTTGAGGGTTGCAGTGACAGTGTGAGGGGGTGCCTTGACTGTGTTAGAGGGGATGCAGTGACAGTGTGAAGGGGCGCAGTGACAGTGTTAATGGGGTGCAGTGACAGTGTGAGAGGGTGCAGTGACAGTGTGTGAGAGGTGCAGTGACAGTATGTGAGAGGTGCAGTGACTGTGGGAGGCGTGCAGTGACAGTATGGGGTTGCAGTGACTTGTGGGGTTGCAGTGAGGCGGCTCTCTCCCCAGCTTCGGCTCTTCACACTGCGGTCTGACGGACCTCCTCAGTGCTGATCAGAGCAGACAGTGAGCAGTAGCTGGGGGTTGCAGTGACAGTGTGAGAGGGGTGCAGTGACAGTGTGAGAGGGGTTGCAGTGACAGTTTGAGGGGGGTGCAGTGACAGTGTGAGGGGGGTGCAGTGACAGTGTGAGAGGGGGTGCAGTGACAGTGTGAGGGAGTGCAATGACAGTGTGAGTGGGGTGCAGTGACAGTGTGAGAGGGGGTGCAGTGAAAGTGTGAGGTAGTGCAGTGAAGGTGTGAGAGGGGTGCAGTGACAGTGTGTGAGGGAGTGCAGTGACAATTTGAGAGGGGGTGCAGTGACAGTGTGAGGGGGCACAGTGACAGTGTGTGGGGGTTGCAGTGACAGTGTGTGGGGGTTGCAGTGAAAGTGTGAGAGGGGTGCAGTGACAGCGTGAGAGGGGGTGCAGTGACAGTGTGAGGTAGTGCAGTGACAGTGTGACTGGGGTGCAGGGACAGTGTGTGAGGGAGTGCAGTGACAATGTGAGAGGGGGTGCCGTGACAGTGTGAGGGGGTGCAGTGACAGTGTTAATGGGGTGCAGTGACAGTGTGTGGGGGTTGCAGTGAAAGTGTGAGAGGGGTGCAGTGACAGTGTGAGAGGGGGTGCAGTGACAGTGTGAGGTAGTGCAGTGACAGTGTGACTGGGGTGCAGGGACAGTGTGTGAGGGAGTGCAGTGACAATGTGAGAGGGGGTGCAGTGACAGTGTGAGGGGGTGCAGTGACAGTGTTAATGGGGTGCAGTGACAGTGTGAGACGTTGCAGTGACAGTGTGTGGAGTTTGCAGTGACAGTGTGAGTGGGGTACAGTGACAGTGTGAGAGGGGATGTAGTGACAGTGTGAGGGAGTGCAGTGACAGTGTGAGGGGGGTGCAGTGAAAGTGTGAGAGGGTGTGCAGTGACAGTGTGAGGGAGTGCAGTGACAGTGTGAGAGTGGTGCAGTGACAGTGTGTGAGGGAGTGTAGTGACTGTGTGAGGGAGTGCAGTGACAGTTTAAGGGTCGCTGTGACAGTGTTAATGGGGTGCAGTGACACTGTGAGATGGTGCAGTGACAGAGTTTGAGAAATGCAGTGACAGTATGTGAGAGGTGCAGTGACTGTGAGAGGCGTGCAATGACAGTGTGGGGGTGCAGTGACACTGTGGGGGTGCAGTGAGGCGGCTCTCTCCCCAGCTTCATCTCTGCACACTGTGGGCTGACGCACCTCCTCAGTGCTGATCAGAGCAGACAGCGAGCAGTAGCTGGGGTTTGCAGTGAGAGTGTGAGAGGGGTGCAGTGACAGTGTGAGGGGGTGCAGTGACAGTGTGAGGGGGGTGCAGTGACAGTGTGAGAGGAGGTGCAGTGACAAAATGACGGGGTGCAGTGACAGTGTGAGGGGCGTGCAGTGACAGTGTGAGGGGGTGCAGTGACAGTGTGAGGGGCGTGCAGTGACAGTGTGAGAGGGGTTGCAATGACAGTTTGAGGGGCGTGCAGTGACAGTGTGAGGGGGTGCAGTGACAGTGTGAGAGGGGGTGCAGTGACAGTGTGAGGGAGTGCAGTGACAGTGTGAGAGGGGTGCAGTGACAGTATGTGAGGGTGTGCAGTGACAATGGAGAGGGGGTGCAGTGACAGTGTGAGGGGGCACAGTGACAGTGTGTGGGGGTTGCAGTGACAGTGTGTGGGGGTTGCAGTGAAAGTGTGAGAGGGGTGCAGTGACAGTGTGAGAGGGGGTGCAATGACAGTGTGAGGTAGTGCAGTGACAGTGTGAGGGGGTACAGGGACAATGTGTGAGGGAGTGCAGTAACAATGTGAGAGGGTGTGCAGTGACAGTGTGAGGGGCGCAGTGACTGCGTTAATGGGGTTCAGTGACAGTGTGAGAGGTTGCAGTGACAGTGTGTGGAGGTTGCAGTGACAGTGTGAGAGGGGTGCAGTGACAGTGTGAGAGGGGGCGCAGTGACAGTGTGGGGGAGTGCAGTGACAGTGTGGGGGAGTGCAGTGACAGTGTGAGGGGGTGCAGTGACAGTGTGAGAGGGGTACAGTGACAGTGTGAGAGTGGTGCAGTGACAGTGTGTGAGGGAGTGCAGTGGCAATGTGAGAGGGGTTGCAGTGACAGTGTGAGGGGGCGCTGTGACAGTGTTAATGGGGTGCAGTGACAGTGTGAGAGTGGTGCAGTGACAGTGTGTGGGGGAGTGCAGTGACAATGTGAGAGGGGTTGCATTGACAGTGTGAGGGTGTGCATTGACAGTGTGAGGGTGTGCAGTGACAGTGTGAGGGTTTGCAGTGACAGTGTGAGAGGGGTGCAATGACAGTGTGAGGGGTTTGCAGTGACAGTGTGTGCGGGTTGCAGTGACAGTGTGAGGGGGTGCCTTGACTGTGTTAGAGGGGATGCAGTGACAGTGTGAAGGGGCGCAGTGACAGTGTTAATGGGGTGCAGTGACAGTGTGAGAGGTTGCAGTGACTGTGTGTGGGTGTTCCACTGTCAGTGTGAGAGGGGTGCAGTGAGAGTATGAGAGGGGGTGCTGTGACAGTGTAGTGGTGCAGTGACATTGTTTGAGGGTTGCAGTGACAGTGTGAGGGGGTGCCTTGACTGTGTTAGAGGGGATGCAGTGACAGTGTGAAGGGGCGCAGTGACAGTGTTAATGGGGTGCAGTGACAGTGTGAGAGGGTGCAGTGACAGTGTGTGAGAGGTGCAGTGACAGTATGTGAGAGGTGCAGTGACTGTGGGAGGCGTGCAGTGACAGTATGGGGTTGCAGTGACTTGTGGGGTTGCAGTGAGGCGGCTCTCTCCCCAGCTTCGGCTCTTCACACTGCGGTCTGACGGACCTCCTCAGTGCTGATCAGAGCAGACAGTGAGCAGTAGCTGGGGGTTGCAGTGACAGTGTGAGAGGGGTGCAGTGACAGTGTGAGAGGGGTTGCAGTGACAGTTTGAGGGGGGTGCAGTGACAGTGTGAGGGGGGTGCAGTGACAGTGTGAGAGGGGGTGCAGTGACAGTGTGAGGGAGTGCAATGACAGTGTGAGTGGGGTGCAGTGACAGTGTGAGAGGGGGTGCAGTGAAAGTGTGAGGTAGTGCAGTGAAGGTGTGAGAGGGGTGCAGTGACAGTGTGTGAGGGAGTGCAGTGACAATTTGAGAGGGGGTGCAGTGACAGTGTGAGGGGGCACAGTGACAGTGTGTGGGGGTTGCAGTGACAGTGTGTGGGGGTTGCAGTGAAAGTGTGAGAGGGGTGCAGTGACAGCGTGAGAGGGGGTGCAGTGACAGTGTGAGGTAGTGCAGTGACAGTGTGACTGGGGTGCAGGGACAGTGTGTGAGGGAGTGCAGTGACAATGTGAGAGGGGGTGCCGTGACAGTGTGAGGGGGTGCAGTGACAGTGTTAATGGGGTGCAGTGACAGTGTGTGGGGGTTGCAGTGAAAGTGTGAGAGGGGTGCAGTGACAGTGTGAGAGGGGGTGCAGTGACAGTGTGAGGTAGTGCAGTGACAGTGTGACTGGGGTGCAGGGACAGTGTGTGAGGGAGTGCAGTGACAATGTGAGAGGGGGTGCAGTGACAGTGTGAGGGGGTGCAGTGACAGTGTTAATGGGGTGCAGTGACAGTGTGAGACGTTGCAGTGACAGTGTGTGGAGTTTGCAGTGACAGTGTGAGTGGGGTACAGTGACAGTGTGAGAGGGGATGTAGTGACAGTGTGAGGGAGTGCAGTGACAGTGTGAGGGGGGTGCAGTGAAAGTGTGAGAGGGTGTGCAGTGACAGTGTGAGGGAGTGCAGTGACAGTGTGAGAGTGGTGCAGTGACAGTGTGTGAGGGAGTGTAGTGACTGTGTGAGGGAGTGCAGTGACAGTTTAAGGGTCGCTGTGACAGTGTTAATGGGGTGCAGTGACACTGTGAGATGGTGCAGTGACAGAGTGTGAGAAATGCAGTGACAGTATGTGAGAGGTGCAGTGACTGTGAGAGGCGTGCAGTGACAGTGTGGGGGTGCAGTGACACTGTGGGGGTGCAGTGAGGCGGCTCTCTCCCCAGCTTCATCTCTGCACACTGTGGGCTGACGCACCTCCTCAGTGCTGATCAGAGCAGACAGCGAGCAGTAGCTGGGGGTTGCAGTGACAGTGTGAGAGGGGTGCAGTGACAGTGTGAGACGGGGTGCAGTGACAGTGTGAGGGGGGTGCAGTGACAGTGTGAGGGGGGTGCAGTGATAGTGTGAGGGGGTGCAGTGACACTGTGAGGGGGTGCAGTGACAGTGTGAGGGGGTGCAGTGACAGTGTGAGGGGCGTGCAGTGACAGTGTGAGAGGGGTTGCAATGACAGTTTGAGGGGCGTGCAGTGACAGTGTGAGGGGGTGCAGTGCCAGTGTGAGAGGGGGTGCAGTGACAGTGTGAGGGAGTGCAGTGACAGTGTGAGAGGGGTGCAGTGACAGTATGTGAGGGTGTGCAGTGACAATGGAGAGGGGGTGCAGTGACAGTGTGAGGGGGCACAGTGACAGTGTGTGGGGGTTGCAGTGACAGTGTGTGGGGGTTGCAGTGAAAGTGTGAGAGGGGTGCAGTGACAGTGTGAGAGGGGGTGCAATGACAGTGTGAGGTAGTGCAGTGACAGTGTGAGGGGGTACAGGGACAATGTGTGAGGGAGTGCAGTAACAATGTGAGAGGGTGTGCAGTGACAGTGTGAGGGGCGCAGTGACTGCGTTAATGGGGTTCAGTGACAGTGTGAGAGGTTGCAGTGACAGTGTGTGGAGGTTGCAGTGACAGTGTGAGAGGGGTGCAGTGACAGTGTGAGAGGGGGCGCAGTGACAGTGTGGGGGAGTGCAGTGACAGTGTGAGGGGGTGCAGTGACAGTGTGAGAGGGGTACAGTGACAGTGTGAGAGTGGTGCAGTGACAGTGTGTGAGGGAGTGCAGTGGCAATGTGAGAGGGGTTGCAGTGACAGTGTGAGGGGGCGCTGTGACAGTGTTAATGGGGTGCAGTGACAGTGTGAGAGTGGTGCAGTGACAGTGTGTGGGGGAGTGCAGTGACAATGTGAGAGGGGTTGCATTGACAGTGTGAGGGTGTGCATTGACAGTGTGAGGGTGTGCAGTGACAGTGTGAGGGTTTGCAGTGACAGTGTGAGAGGGGTGCAATGACAGTGTGAGGGGTTTGCAGTGACAGTGTGTGCGGGTTGCAGTGACAGTGTGAGAGGGGTGCAGTGACAGTTTGAGAGGGGCTGCAGTTACAGTCTGAGGGAGTGCAGTGACAGTGTGAGGGGGTGCAGTGACAGTATGAGAGGCAGTGCAGTGACAGTGTCAGGGAGTGAAGTGACAGTGTGAGGGGGTGCAGAGAATGTTGGAGAGGTTGTGCAGTCACAGTGGGAGAGTGGTGCAGTGACAGTGTGTGGTTGTTGCAGTGACAGTGTGAGGGAGTGAAGTGACATTGTGAGGGGGTGCAGAGAAAGTTGGAGAGGCTGTGCAGTCACAGTGGGAGAGGGTGTGCAGTCACATTGGGAGAGGGGTGCAGTGACAGTGTGTGGTGGTTGCAGTGACAGTGTGAGAGGGGTGCAGTGACAGTGTGAGAGGGGTGCAGTGACAGTGTGAGGGGGTGCATTGACTGTGTGAGGGAATGCAGTGACAGTATTAGGGAGTGCAGTGACAGTTTGATGGGGGTGCATTGGCAGTGTGAGTGGGGGAGCAGTGACAGTGTGAGAGGTTGCAGTGACAGAGTGGGTGTGCAGTGACATTGGGGTTGTGCGCAGTGACAGTGGGGGTGGTTTGCTGTGCCAGTGTGTGGGGATGCAGTGAGAGTGTGAGGAGTGCAGTGACAGTGGGGATTGTTTTCTCTGCCAGTGTTTGGGGATGCAGTGACAGAGTGAGGGGGTGCAGCGACAGTGTGAGGTGGCAGTGACAGTTTGGGAGGGGTGCAGTGACAGTGTGGGGGGTGCAGTGTCCGTGTGAGGGGGGTGCAGTGACTGTCTGAGAGGGTGCAGTGACAGTGTGAGAGGGGTGCAGTGACAGTGTGAGGAGGGTGCAGTAACAGACTGGGTGTGCAGTGACAATGGGGTTGTGTGCAGTGACACTGAGGTGGTGCAGTGACAGTGTGAGAGGCGCAGTGACATTGGGGTTTGTGTGCTGTGCCAGTGTAAGGCGTGCAGTGACAGTGTGAGGGGGATGCAGTGACAGTGTGAGAGGGGTGCAGTGACAGTGTGAGGGGGATGCAGTGACAGTGTGAGAGGGGTGCAGTGACAGTGTGAGAGGGGGTGCAGTGACAGTGTGAGGGTGAGCAGTGACAGTGTGTGAGGGGGAGCAGTGACAGTGTGTGGGGGTTGCAGTGTCAGTGTGAAAGAGGTGCAGTGACAGTGTGAGAGGGGGTGTAGTGACAGTGTACTGGATTGCAGTGACAGTGTGAGGGGGGTGCAGTGACAGTGTGAGAGGGCGTGCAGTGACAGTGTGAGGGAGTGAAGTGACAGTGTGAGGGGGGTCCATTGGCAGTGTGAGTGGGTGCGCAGTGACAGTGTGAGGGGGTGCAGTGACTGTGTGATAGGGGATGCAGTGAAAGTGTGAGTGGGTGCAGTGAAAGTGTGAGAGGGGGTGCAGTGACAGTGTGAGGTAGTGCACTGACAGTGTGATAGGTGTGCAGTGACAGTGTGTGAGGGAGTGTAGTGACAATGTGAGAGGGGGTGCAGTGACAGTGTGAGAGGGGTGCAGTGACAGTGGGTGGGGGTTGCAGTGACAGTGTGAGAGGGGTGCAGTGACAGTGTAAGATGGGGTGTAGTGACAGTGTGAGTGAGTGCAGTGACAGTGTGAGGGGGGTCCAGTGACAGTGTGAGAGGGGTGCAAATACAATGTGTGGGGGTTGCAGTGACAGTGTTTTAGGGGGTGCAGTGACAGTGTGAGGGAATGCAGTTTCAGTTTGAGGGAGTGCAGTAACAGTTTGAGGGGGGTGCATTGGCAGTGTGAGTGGGGGTGCAGTGACAGTGTGAGAGGTTGCATTGGCAGTGTGTGGAGGTTGCAGTGACAGTGTGTGGGGGTTGCAGTGACAGTGTGAGAGAGGGTGCAGTCACAGTGTGAGATGGGTGCAGTGACAGAGTGTGGGGGTTGCAGTGACATTGTGAGAGGGGTGCAGTGACAGTGTTTGAGGGGGTGCAGTGACAGTGTGAGGGAATGCAGTTTCAGTTTGAGGGAGTGCAGTAACAGTTTGAGGGGGGTGCATTGGCAGTGTGAGTGGGGGTGCAGTGACAGTGTGAGAGGTTGCAGTGACATTGTGTGGGGGTTGCTTTGACATTGTGAGAGGGGTGCAGTCTCTGTGTGATAGGGGATGCAGTGACAGGGTGAGTGGGTGCAGTGAAAGTGTGAGGGGGTGCAGTGACTGTGTGATAGGGGATGCAGTGACAGTGTGAGTGGGTGCAGTGAAAGTGTGAGAGTGGGTGCAGTGACAGTGTGAGGTAGTGCACTGACAGTGTGATAGGGGTGCAGTGACAGTGTGTGAGGGAGTGTAGTGACAATGTGAGAGGGGGTGCAGTGACAGTGTGAGGGAGTGCATCGACAGTGTGAGAGGGGTGCAGTGACAGTGGGTGGGGGTTGCAGTGACAGTGTGAGAGGGGTGCAGTGACAGTGTAAGATGGGGTGTAGTGACAGTGTGAGTGAGTGCAGTGACAGTGTGAGGGGGGTCCAGTGACAGTGTGAGAGGGGTGCAAATACAATGTGTGGGGGTTGCAGTGACAGTGTGTGGGGGTTGCAGTGACAGTGTGAGAGGGGGTGCAGTGAAAGTGTGAGGTAGTGCAGTGAAGGTGTGAGAGGGCTGCAGTGACAGTGTGTGAGGGAGTGCAGTGACAATTTGAGAGGGGGTGCAGTGACAGTGTCAGGGGGCACAGTGACAGTGTGTGGGGGTTGCAGTGACAGTGTGTGGGGGGTGCAGTGACAGTGTGTGGGGGGTGCAGTGACAGTGTGAAGGAGTGCAGTGACAGTGTGAGGGGGTGCAGTGACAGTGTGAGAGGCAGTGCATTGACAGTGTGAGGGAGTGCAGTGAAAGTGTGAGCGGGCGCAGTGACAGTGTGAGAGAGGGTGCAGTCACAGTGTGAGATGGGTGCAGTGACAGAGTGTGGGGGTTGCAGTGACATTGTGAGGGAATGCAGTTTCAGTTTGAGGGAGTGCAGTGACAGTTTGAGGGGGGTGCATTGGCAGTGTGAGTGCGGGTGCAGTGACAGTGTGTGAGGTTGCAGTGACATTGTGTGGGGGTTGCAGTGACAGTGTGAGCGGGGTGCAGTGACTGTGTGATAGGGGATGCAGTAACAGGGTGAGTGGGTGCAGTGAAAGTGTGAGGGGGGGCATTAACTGTGTTATGGGGATGCAATGACAGTGTGAGTGGGTGCAGTGAAAGTGTGAGAGTGGGTGCAGTGATAGTGTGAGGTAGTGCACTGATAGTGTGATAGGGGTGCAGTGACAGTGTTTGAGGGAGTGTAGTGACAATGTGAGAGGGGGTGCAGTGACAGTGTGAGGGAGTGCAGTGACAGTGTGAGGAGGGTCCAGTGACAGTGTGAGAGGGGTGCAAATACAATGTGTGGGGGTTGCAGTGACAGTGTGTGGGGTTTGCAGTGACAGTGTGAGACGGGTGCAGTGACAGTGTGAGAGGGGGTGCAGTGGCAGTGTGAAGGAGTGCAGTGACAGTGTGAGGGGGTGCAGTGACAGTGTGAGAGGCAGTGTATTGACAGTGTGAGGGAGTGCAGTGAAAGTGTGAGGGGGCGCATTGACAGTGTGAGAGAGGGTGCAGTCACAGTGTGAGATGGGTGCAGTGACAGAGTGTGGGGGTTGCAGTGACATTGTGAGAGGGGTGCAGTGACAGTGTTTGAGGGGGTGCAGTGACAGTGTGAGGGAATGCAGTGACAGTTTGAGCGAGTGCAGTTACAGTTTGAGGGGGGTGCATTGGCAGTGTGACTGGGGGTGCAGTGACAGTGTGAGAGGTTGCAGTGACTGTGTGTGGGGGTTGCACTGTCAGTGTGAGAGGGGTGCAGTGAGAGTATGAGAGGGGGTGCTGTGACAGTGCAGTGGTGCAGTGACATTGTGTGGTGGTTGCAGTGACAGTGTGAGAGGGGTGCAGTGACAGTGTGAGGGGGAGCAGTGACAGTGTGCGGGGGTTGCAGTGACAGTGTGAGAGGGGTGTAGTGACAGTGTGAGAGGGGGTGTAGTGACAGTGTGAGGGAGTGCAGTGACGGTGTGAGGAGGGTGCAGTAACAGAGTGTGCGTGCAGTGACAATGGGGTTGTGCGCAGTGACATTGGGGGTGATTTACTGTGCCAGAGTGTTGGGATGCAGTGACAGTGTGAGAGTGTGCAGTGACTGTGTGTGGGGGTTGCACTGTCAGTGTGAGAGGGGTGCAGTGACAGTTTGAGAGGGGGTGTAGTGACAGTGTGGGGGTGCTTTGACATTGTGTGCAGGTTGCAGTGACAGTGTGAGAGGGGTGCAGTGACAGTGTGAGAGGGGGTGCAGTGACAGTGTGAGGGGGTGCAGTGACAGTGTGTGGGGGTTGCAGTGACAGTTTGAGAGGGGTGCATTGGCAGTGTGTGGAGGTTGCAGTGACAGTGTGTGGGGGTTGCAGTGACAGTGTGAGAGAGGGTGCAGTCACAGTGTGAGATGGGTGCAGTGACAGAGTGTGGGGGTTGCAGTGACATTGTGAGAGGGGTGCAGTGACAGTGTTTGAGGGGGTGCAGTGACAGTGTGAGGGAATGCAGTTTCAGTTTGAGTGAGTGCAGTAACAGTTTGAGGGGGGTGCATTGGCAGTGTGAGTGGGGGTGCAGTGACAGTGTGAGAGGTTGCAGTGACATTGTGTGGGGGTTGCTTTGACATTGTGAGAGGGGTGCAGTCTCTGTGTGATAGGGGATGCAGTGACAGGGTGAGTGGGTGCAGTGAAAGTGTGAGGGGGTGCAGTGACTGTGTGATAGGGGATGCAGTGACAGTGTGAGTGGGTGCAGTGAAAGTGTGAGAGTGGGTGCAGTGACAGTGTGAGGTAGTGCACTGACAGTGTGATAGGGGTGCAGTGACAGTGTGTGAGGGAGTGTAGTGACAATGTGAGAGGGGGTGCAGTGACAGTGTGAGGGAGTGCAGTGACAGTGTGAAGGGGGTCCAGTGACAGTGTGAGAGGGGTGCAAATACAATGTGTGGGGGTTGCAGTGACAGTGTGAGAGGGTGCAGTGAAAGTGTGAGAGGGGGTGCAGTGACAGTGTGAGGTAGTGCACTGACAGTGTAATAGGGGTGCAGTGACAGTGTGAGAGGGGTGCAGTGACAGTGTGTGAGGGTGGCAGTGACAGTGTGAGAGGGGTGCAGTGACAGTGTAAGAGGGGGTGTAGTGACAGTGTAAGAGAGGGTGTAGTGACAGTGTGAGGGAGTGCAGTGACAGTGTGAGGGGGGTCCAGTGACAGTGTGAGAGGGGTGCAAATACAATGTGTGGGGGTTGCAGTGACAGTGTGTGGGGGTTGCAGTGACAGTGTGAGACGGGTGCAGTGACAGTGTGAGAGGGGGTACAGTGACAGTGTGAAGGAGTGCAGTGACAGTGTAAGGGGGTGCAGTGACAGTGTGAGAGGCAGTGTATTGACAGTGTGAGGGAGTGCAGTGAAAGTGTGAGGGGGCGCAGTGACAGTGTGAGAGAGGGTGCAGTCACAGTGTGAGATGGGTGCAGTGACAGAGTGTGGGGGTTGAAGTGACATTGTGAGAGGGGTGCAGTGACAGTGTTTGAGGGTGTGCAGTGACAGTGTGAGAGGTTGCAGTGACATTGTGTGGGGGTTGCAGTGACAGTGTGAGAGGGGTGCAGTGACTGTGTGATAGGGGATGCAGTGACAGGGTGAGTGGGTGCAGTGAAAGTGTGAGGGGGTGCAGTGACTGTGTGATAGGGGATGGAGTGACAGTGTGAGTGGGTGCAGTGAAAGTGTGAGAGTGGGTGCAGTGACAGTTTGAGGTAGTGCACTGACAGCGTGATAGGGGTGCAGTGACAGTGTGTGAGGGAGTGTAGTGACAATGTGAGAGGGGGTGCAGTGACAGTGTGATGGAGTGCAGTGACAGTGTGAAGGGGGTCCAGTGACAGTGTGAGAGGGGTGAAAATACAATGTGTGGGGGTTGCAGTGACAGTGTGTGGGGGTTGCAGTGACAGTGTGAGACGGGTGCAGTGACAGTGTGAGAGGGGGTACAGTGACAGTGTGAAGGAGTGCAGTGACAGTGTGAGGGGGTGCAGTGACAGTGTGAGAGGCAGTGCACTAACAGTGTGAGGGAGTGCAGTGAAAGTGTGAGGGGGCGCAGTGACAGTGTGAGAGAGGTTGCAATCACAGTGTGAGATGGGTGCAGTGACAGAGTGTGGGGGTTGAAGTGACATTGTGAGGGGGTGCAGTGACAGTGTTTGAGGGTGTGCAGTGACAGTGTGAGAGGTTGCAGTGACATTGTGTGGGGGTTGCAGTGACAGTGTGAGAGGGGTGCAGTGACTGTGTGATAGGGGATGCAGTGACAGGGTGAGTGGGTGCAGTGAAAGTGTGAGGGGGTGCAGTGACTGTGTGATAGGGGATGGAGTGACAGTGTGAGTGGGTGCAGTGAAAGTGTGAGAGTGGGTGCAGTGACAGTTTGAGGTAGTGCACTGACAGCGTGATAGGGGTGCAGTGACAGTGTGTGAGGGAGTGTAGTGACAATGTGAGAGGGGGTGCAGTGACAGTGTGATGGAGTGCAGTGACAGTGTGAAGGGGGTCCAGTGACAGTGTGAGAGGGGTGAAAATACAATGTGTGGGGGTTGCAGTGACAGTGTGAGACGGGTGCAGTGACAGTGTGAGAGGGGGTACAGTGACAGTGTGAAGGAGTGCAGTGACAGTGTGAGGGGGTGCAGTGACAGTGTGAGAGGCAGTGCACTAACAGTGTGAGGGAGTGCAGTGAAAGTGTGAGGGGGCGCAGTGACAGTGTGAGAGAGGTTGCAATCACAGTGTGAGATGGGTGCAGTGACAGAGTGTGGGTGTTGCAGTGACATTGTGAGAGGGGTGCAGTGATAGTGTTTGAGGGGGTGCAGTGACAGTGTGAGGGAATGCAGTTTCAGTTTGAGGGAGTGCAGTGACAGTTTGAGGGGGGTGCATTGGCAGTGTGAGTGGGGGTGCACTGACAGTGTGATAGGGGTGCAGTGACAGTGTGATAGGGGGTGTAGTGACAGTGTGAGGGAGTGCAGTGACGGTGTGAGGAGGGTGCATTAACAGATTGGGTGTGCAGTGACAATGGGGTTGTGCGCAGTGACAGTGGGGGTGGTTTGCTGTGCCAGGGTGTGGGGATGCAGTGACAGTGTGAGAGTTTGCAGTGTCTGTGTGTGGGGGTTGCACTGTCAGTGTGAGAGGGGTGCAGTGACAGTTTGAGAGGGGGTGTAGTGACAGTGTGGCGGTGCTTTGACATTGTGTGTGGGTTGCAGTGACTGTGTGAGAGGGGTGCAGTGACAGTGTGAGAGGGGGTGCAGTGACAGTGTGAGGGGGTGCAGTGACAGTGTGTGGGGGTTGCAGTGACAGTTTGAGAGGGGTGCATTGGCAGTGTGTGGGGGTTGCAGTGACAGTGTGTGGGGTTTGCAGTGACTTTGTGAGAGGGGTGCAGTGACAGTGTGTGCTGGCTGCAGTGACAGTGTGTGGGGTTTGCAGTGACAGTGTGAGAGGGGTGCAGTGACAGTGTGAGGGGCGTGCAGTGACAATGTGATGGAGTGCAATGACAGCGTGAGGGGGTGCAATGACAGTGTGAGAGGGGGTGCAAGTGACAGTGTGAGGGAGTGCAGTGACAGTGTGAGGGAGTGCAGAGACAGTGTGAGAGGGGTTCAGTGACAGTGTGTGAGGCAGTGCAGTTACAATGTGAGAGGGGGTGCAGTGACAGTGTGAGGGTGCACAGTGACAGTGTTAATGGGGTGCAGTGACAGTGTGGGCGGTTGCAGTGACAGTGTGTGGGGGTTGCAGTGGCAGTGTGAGAGCGGTGCAGTGTCAGTGTGAGAGGGCTTGCAGTGACAGTGTGAGGGGGTGCAGTGACAGTGTGTGGGGTTGCAGTAACAGTGTGAGAGGGGTGCAGTGACAGTGTGTGGGGGTTGCAGTGACAGTGTGAGAGGGGTGCAGTGACAGTGTGAGAGTGGTTCAGTGACAGTGTGTGAGGCAGTGCAGTGACAATGTGAGAGGGGGTGCAGTGACAGTGTGAGGGTGCACAGTGACATTGTTAATGGGGAGCAGTGACAGTGTGTGGGGGTTGCAGTGACAGTGTGAGAGGGGTGCAGTGACAGTGTAAGAGGGGGTGTAGTGACAGTGTACTGGAGTGCAGTGACAGTGTGAGGGGGGTGCAGTGACAGTGTGAGTGGGAGCAGTGACAGTGTGAGGGGGAGCACTGACAGTGTGTGGGGGTTGCAGTGACAGTGTGAGAGGGGTGCAGTGACAGTGTTTGATGGGGTGCAGTGACAGTGTGAGGGAATGCAGTTTCAGTTTGAGGGAGTGCAGTGACAGTTTGAGGGGGGTGCATTGGCAGTGTGAGTGGGGGTGCAGTGACAGTGTGAGAGGTTGCAGTGACATTGTGTGGGGGTTGCAGTGACAGTGTGAGAGGGGTGCAGTGACTGTGTGATAGGGGATGCAGTGACAGGGTGAGTGGGTGCAGTGAAAGTGTGAGGGGGTGCAGTGACTGTGTGATAGGGGATGCAGTGACAGTGTGAGTGGGTGCAGTGAAAGTGTGAGAGTGGGTGCAGTGACAGTGTGAGGTAGTGCACTGACAGTGTGATAGGGGTGCAGTGACAGTGTGTGAGGGAGTGTAGTGACAATGTGAGAGGGGGTGCAGTGACAGTGTGAGGGAGTGCAGTGACAGTGTTAGGGGGGTCCAGTGACAGTGTGAGAGGGGTGCAAATACAATGTGTGGGGGTTGCAGTGACAGTGTGAGTGGGTGCAGTGAAAGTGTGAGAGGGGGTGCAGTGACAATGTGAGGGAGTGAAGTGACAGTGTGAGGGTGTGCAGAGAAAGTTGGAGAGGGTGTGCAGTCACAGTGGGAGAGGGGTGCAGTGACAGTGTGTGGTGGTTGCAGTGACAGTGTGAGAGGGGTGCAGTGACAGTGTGAGAGGGGGTGCAGTGACTGTGTGAGGGAATGCAGTGACAGTGTGAGGGAATGCAGTGACAGTATTAGGGAGTGCATTGACAGTTTGATGGGGGTGCATTGGCAGTGTGAGTGGGGGAGCAGTGACAGTGTGAGAGGTTGCAGTGACAGAGTGGGTTTGCAGTGACATTGGGGTTGTACGCAGTGACAGTGGGGGTGGTTTGCTGTGCCAGGGTGTGGGGATGCACTGACAGTGTGAGAGTTTGCAGTGACTGTGTGTGGAGGTTGCACTGTCAGTGTGAGAGGAGTGCAGTGACAGTTTGAGAGGGGGTGTAGTGACAGTGTGAGGGGGGTCCTTTGGCAGTGTGAGTGGGTGCGCAGTGACAGTGTGAAGGGGTGCAGTGACTGTGTGAGAGGGGTGCAGTGAGAGTATGAGAGGGCGTGCAGTGACAGTGTAGTGGTGCAGTGACATTGTGTGGGGGTTGCAGTTACAGTGTGAGAGGGGTGCTGTGACAGTGTGAGTGGGAGCAGTGACAGTGTGTGGGGTTTGCAGTGACAGTGTGAGAGGGGTGCAGTGACAGTGTTAGAGGGGGTGCAGTGACAGTGTGAGGGACTGCTGTGACAGTGTGAGGGGGTGCAGTGACTGTGTGAGGGAATGCAGTGACAGTGTGAGGGAATGCAGTGACAGTATTAGGGAGTGCAGTGACAGTTTGATGGGGGTGCATTGGCAGTGTGAGTGGGGGAGCAGTGACAGTGTGAGAGGTTGCAGTGACAGAGTGGGTGTGCGGTGACATTGGGGTTGTGCGCAGTGACAGTGGGGGTGGTTTGCTGTGCCAGTGTGTGGGGATGCAGTGAGAGTGTGAGGAGTGCAGTGACAGTGGGGATTGTTTTCTCTGCCAGTGTTTGGGGATGCAGTGACAAAGTGAGGGGGTGCAGTCACAGTGTGAGGTGGCAGTGACAGTGTGAGGGAATGCAGTGACAGTGTGAGAGGGCGTGCAGTGACAGTGTGAGGGAGTGAAGTGACAGTGTGAGGGGGGTCCATTGGCAGTGTGAGTGGGTGCGCAGTGACAGTGTGAGGGGGTGCAGTGACTGTGTGATAGGGGATGCAGTGACAGTGTGAGTGGGTGCAGTGAAAGTGTGAGAGGGGGTGTAGTGACAGTGTACTGGAGTGCAGTGACAGTGTGAGGGGGGTGCAGTGACAGTGTGAGAGGGCGTGCAGTGACAGTGTGAGGGAGTGAAGTGACAGTGTGAGGGGGGTCCATTGGCAGTGTGAGTGGGTGCGCAGTGACAGTGTGAGGGGGTGCAGTGACTGTGTGATAGGGGATGCAGTGAAAGTGTGAGTGGGTGCAGTGAAAGTGTGAGAGGGGGTGCAGTGACAGTGTGAGGTAGTGCACTGACAGTGTGATAGGTGTGCAGTGACAGTATGTGAGGGAGTGTAGTGACAATGTGAGAGGGGGTGCAGTGACAGTGTGAGAGGGGTGCAGTGACAGTGGGTGGGGGTTGCAGTGACAGTGTGAGAGGCGTGCAGTGACAGTGTAAGAGGGTGTGTAGTGACCGTGTGAGGGAGTGCAGTGACAGTGTGAGGGGGGTCCAGTGACAGTGTGAGAGCGGTGCAAGTACAATGTGTGGGGGTTGCAGTGACAGTGTGTGGGGGTTGCAGTGACAGTGTGAGATGGGTGCAGTGACAGTGTGAGAGGGGGTGCAGTGACAGTGTGAAGGAGTGCAGTGACAGTGTGAGGGGGTGCAGTGACAGTGTGAGAGGCAGTGCATTGACGGTGTGAGGGAGTGCAGTGAAAGTGTGAGGGGTCGCAGTGACATTGTAAGAGAGGGTGCAGTCACAGTCTGAGATGGGTGCAGTGACAGAGTGTGGGGGTTGCAGTGACATTGTGAGAGGGGTGCAGTGACAGGGTTTGAGGGTGTGCAGTGACAGTGTGAGGGAATGCAGTGACAGTTTGAGGGAGTGCAGTGACAGTTTGAGGGGGGTGCATTGGCAGTGTGAGTGGGGGTGCAGTGACAGTGTGAGAGGTTGCAGTGACTGTGTGTGGGGGTTGCACTGTCAGTGTGAGAGGGGTGCAGTGAGAGTATGAGAGGGGGTGCTGTGACAGTGCAGTGGTGCAGTGACATTGTGTGGTGGTTGCAGTGACAGTGTGAGAGGGGTGCAGTGACAGTGTGAGGGGGAGCAGTGACAGTGTGCGGGGGTTGCAGTGACAGTGTGAGAGGGGTGTAGTGACAGTGTGAGAGGGGGTGTAGTGACAGTGTGAGGGAGTGCAGTGACGGTGTGAGGAGGGTGCAGTAACAGAGTGTGCGTGCAGTGACAATGGGGTTGTGCGCAGTGACATTGGGGGTGATTTACTGTGCCAGAGTGTTGGGATGCAGTGACAGTGTGAGAGTGTGCAGTGACTGTGTGTGGGGGTTGCACTGTCAGTGTGAGAGGGGTGCAGTGACAGTTTGAGAGGGGGTGTAGTGACAGTGTGGGGGTGCTTTGACATTGTGTGCGGGTTGCAGTGACAGTGTGAGAGGGGTGCAGTGACAGTGTGAGAGGGGGTGCAGTGACAGTGTGAGGGGGTGCAGTGACAGTGTGTGGGGGTTGCAGTGACAGTTTGAGAGGGGTGCATTGGCAGTGTGTGGAGGTTGCAGTGACAGTGTGTGGGGGTTGCAGTGACAGTGTGAGAGAGGGTGCAGTCACAGTGTGAGATGGGTGCAGTGACAGAGTGTGGGGGTTGCAGTGACATTGTGAGAGGGGTGCAGTGACAGTGTTTGAGGGGGTGCAGTGACAGTGTGAGGGAATGCAGTTTCAGTTTGAGGGAGTGCAGTAACAGTTTGAGGGGGGTGCATTGGCAGTGTGAGTGGGGGTGCAGTGACAGTGTGAGAGGTTGCAGTGACATTGTGTGGGGGTTGCTTTGACATTGTGAGAGGGGTGCAGTCTCTGTGTGATAGGGGATGCAGTGACAGGGTGAGTGGGTGCAGTGAAAGTGTGAGGGGGTGCAGTGACTGTGTGATAGGGGATGCAGTGACAGTGTGAGTGGGTGCAGTGAAAGTGTGAGAGTGGGTGCAGTGACAGTGTGAGGTAGTGCACTGACAGTGTGATAGGGGTGCAGTGACAGTGTGTGAGGGAGTGTAGTGACAATGTGAGAGGGGGTGCAGTGACAGTGTGAGGGAGTGCAGTGACAGTGTGAAGGGGGTCCAGTGACAGTGTGAGAGGGGTGCAAATACAATGTGTGGGGGTTGCAGTGACAGTGTGAGAGGGTGCAGTGAAAGTGTGAGAGGGGGTGCAGTGACAGTGTGAGGTAGTGCACTGACAGTGTAATAGGGGTGCAGTGACAGTGTGAGAGGGGTGCAGTGACAGTGTGTGAGGGTGGCAGTGACAGTGTGAGAGGGGTGCAGTGACAGTGTAAGAGGGGGTGTAGTGACAGTGTAAGAGAGGGTGTAGTGACAGTGTGAGGGAGTGCAGTGACAGTGTGAGGGGGGTCCAGTGACAGTGTGAGAGGGGTGCAAATACAATGTGTGGGGGTTGCAGTGACAGTGTGTGGGGGTTGCAGTGACAGTGTGAGACGGGTGCAGTGACAGTGTGAGAGGGGGTACAGTGACAGTGTGAAGGAGTGCAGTGACAGTGTGAGGGTGTGCAGTGACAGTGTGAGAGGCAGTGTATTGACAGTGTGAGGGAGTGCAGTGAAAGTGTGAGGGGGCGCAGTGACAGTGTGAGAGAGGGTGCAGTCACAGTGTGAGATGGGTGCAGTGACAGAGTGTGGGGGTTGAAGTGACATTGTGAGGGGGTGCAGTGACAGTGTTTGAGGGTGTGCAGTGACAGTGTGAGAGGTTGCAGTGACATTGTGTGGGGGTTGCAGTGACAGTGTGAGAGGGGTGCAGTGACTGTGTGATAGGGGATGCAGTGACAGGGTGAGTGGGTGCAGTGAAAGTGTGAGGGGGTGCAGTGACTGTGTGATAGGGGATGGAGTGACAGTGTGAGTGGGTGCAGTGAAAGTGTGAGAGTGGGTGCAGTGACAGTTTGAGGTAGTGCACTGACAGCGTGATAGGGGTGCAGTGACAGTGTGTGAGGGAGTGTAGTGACAATGTGAGAGGGGGTGCAGTGACAGTGTGATGGAGTGCAGTGACAGTGTGAAGGGGGTCCAGTGACAGTGTGAGAGGGGTGAAAATACAATGTGTGGGGGTTGCAGTGACAGTGTGTGGGGGTTGCAGTGACAGTGTGAGACGGGTGCAGTGACAGTGTGAGAGGGGGTACAGTGACAGTGTGAAGGAGTGCAGTGACAGTGTGAGGGGGTGCAGTGACAGTGTGAGAGGCAGTGCACTAACAGTGTGAGGGAGTGCAGTGAAAGTGTGAGGGGGCGCAGTGACAGTGTGAGAGAGGTTGCAATCACAGTGTGAGATGGGTGCAGTGACAGAGTGTGGGTGTTGCAGTGACATTGTGAGAGGGGTGCAGTGATAGTGTTTGAGGGGGTGCAGTGACAGTGTGAGGGAATGCAGTTTCAGTTTGAGGGAGTGCAGTGACAGTTTGAGGGGGGTGCATTGGCAGTGTGAGTGGGGGTGCACTGACAGTGTGATAGGGGTGCAGTGACAGTGTGATAGGGGGTGTAGTGACAGTGTGAGGGAGTGCAGTGACGGTGTGAGGAGGGTGCATTAACAGATTGGGTGTGCAGTGACAATGGGGTTGTGCGCAGTGACAGTGGGGGTGGTTTGCTGTGCCAGGGTGTGGGGATGCAGTGACAGTGTGAGAGTTTGCAGTGTCTGTGTGTGGGGGTTGCACTGTCAGTGTGAGAGGGGTGCAGTGACAGTTTGAGAGGGGGTGTAGTGACAGTGTGGCGGTGCTTTGACATTGTGTGTGGGTTGCAGTGACTGTGTGAGAGGGGTGCAGTGACAGTGTGAGAGGGGGTGCAGTGACAGTGTGAGGGGGTGCAGTGACAGTGTGTGGGGGTTGCAGTGACAGTTTGAGAGGGGTGCATTGGCAGTGTGTGGGGGTTGCAGTGACAGTGTGTGGGGTTTGCAGTGACTGTGTGAGAGGGGTGCAGTGACAGTGTGTGCTGGTTGCAGTGACAGTGTGTGCTGGTTGCAGTGACAGTGTGTGGGGTTTGCAGTGACAGTGTGAGAGGGGTGCAGTGACAGTGTGAGGGGCGTGCAGTGACAATGTGATGGAGTGCAATGACAGCGTGAGGGGGTGCAATGACAGTGTGAGAGGGGGTGCAAGTGACAGTGTGAGGGAGTGCAGTGACAGTGTGAGGGAGTGCAGAGACAGTGTGAGAGGGGTTCAGTGACAGTCTGTGAGGCAGTGCAGTTACAATGTGAGAGGGGGTGCAGTGACAGTGTGAGGGTGCACAGTGACAGTGTTAATGGGGTGCAGTGACAGTGTGGGCGGTTGCAGTGACAGTGTGTGGGGGTTGCAGTGGCAGTGTGAGAGCGGTGCAGTGTCAGTGTGAGAGGGTGCAGTGACAGTGTGTGGGGTTGCAGTAACAGTGTGAGAGGGGTGCAGTGACAGTGTGTGGGGGTTGCAGTGACAGTGTGAGAGGGGTGCAGTGACAGTGTGAGAGTGGTTCAGTGACAGTGTGTGAGGCAGTGCAGTGACAATGTGAGAGGGGGTGCAGTGACAGTGTGAGGGTGCACAGTGACATTGTTATTGGGGAGCAGTGACAGTGTGTGGGGGTTGCAGTGACAGTGTGAGAGGGGTGCAGTGACAGTGTGAGAGGGGGTGTAGTGACAGTGTACTGGAGTGCAGTGACAGTGTGAGGGGGGTGCAGTGACAGTGTGAGTGGGAGCAGTGACAGTGTGAGGGGGAGCACTGACAGTGTGTGGGGGTTGCAGTGACAGTGTGAGAGGGGTGCAGTGACAGTGTTTGATGGGGTGCAGTGACAGTGTGAGGGAATGCAGTTTCAGTTTGAGGGAGTGCAGTGACAGTTTGAGGGGGGTGCATTGGCAGTGTGAGTGGGGGGGCAGTGACAGTGTGAGAGGTTGCAGTGACATTGTGTGGGGGTTGCAGTGACAGTGTGAGAGGGGTGCAGTGACTGTGTGATAGGGGATGCAGTGACAGGGTGAGTGGGTGCAGTGAAAGTGTGAGGGGGTGCAGTGACTGTGTGATAGGGGATGCAGTGACAGTGTGAGTGGGTGCAGTGAAAGTGTGAGAGTGGGTGCAGTGACAGTGTGAGGTAGTGCACTGACAGTGTGATAGGGGTGCAGTGACAGTGTGTGAGGGAGTGTAGTGACAATGTGAGAGGGGGTGCAGTGACAGTGTGAGGGAGTGCAGTGACAGTGTTAGGGGGGTCCAGTGACAGTGTGAGAGGGGTGCAAATACAATGTGTGGGGGTTGCAGTGACAGTGTGAGTGGGTGCAGTGAAAGTGTGAGAGGGGGTGCAGTGACAGTGTGAAGTAGTGCACTGACAGTGTAATAGGGGTGCAGTGACAATGTGTGAGGGAGTGTAGTGACAATGTGAGAGGGGGTGCAGTGACAGTGTGAGAGGGGTGCAGTGACAGTGTGAGAGGGGTGCAGTGACAGTGTAAGAGGGGGTGTAGTGACAGTGTGAGGGAGTGCAGTGACAGTGTGAGAGGGGTGCAAATACAATGTGTGGGTGTTGCAGTGACAGTGTGTGGGGGTTGCAGTGACAGTGTGAGACGGGTGCAGTGACAGTGTGAGAGGGGGTGCAGTGACAGCGTGAAGGAGTGCAGTGACAGTGTGAGGGGGTGCAGTGACAGTGTGAGAGGCAGTGCATTGACAGTGTGAGGGAGTGCAGTGAAAGTGTGAGGGGGCTCAGTGACGGTGTGAGAGAGGGTGCAGTCACAGTGTGAGATGGGTGCAGTGACAGAGTGTGGGGGTTGCAGTGACATTGTGAGAGGGGTGCAGTGACAGTGTTTGAGGGGGTGCAGTGACAGTGTGAGGGAATGCAGTTTCAGTTTGAGGGAGTGCAGTGACAGTTTGAGGGGGGTGCATTGGCAGTGTGAGTGGGGGTGCAGTGACAGTGTGAGAGGTTGCAGTGACATTGTGTGGGGGTTGCAGTGATAGTGTGAGAGGGGTGCAGTGACTGTGTGATAGGGGATGCCGTGACAGGGTGAGTGGGTGCAGTGAAAGTGTGAGGGGGTGCAGTGACTGTGTGATAGGGGATGCAGTGACAGTGTGAGTGGGTGCAGTGAAAGTGTGAGAGTGGGTGCAGTGACAGTGTGAGGTAGTGCACTGACAGTGCGATAGGGGTGCAGTGACAGTGTGTGAGGGAGTGTAGTGACAATGTGAGAGGGGGTGCAGTGACAGTGTGAGGGAGTGCAGTGACAGTGTGAGGGGGGTCCAGTGACAGTGTGAGAGGGGTGCAAATACAATGTGTGGGGCTTGCAGTGACAGTGTGTGTGGGTTGCAGTGTCAGTGTGAGACGGGTGCAGTGACAGTGTGAGAGGGGGTGCAGTGACAGTGTGAAGGAGTGCAGTGACAGTGTGAGGGGGTGCAGTGACAATGTGAGAGGCAGTGTATTGACAGTGTGAGGGAGTGCAGTGAAAGTGTGAGGGGGCGCAGTGACAGTGTGAGAGAGGGTGCAGTCACAGTGTGAGATGGGTGCAGTGACAGAGTGTGGGGGTTGCAGTGACATTGTGAGAAGGGTGCAGTGACAGTGTTTGAGGGGGTGCAGTGACAGTGTGAGAGAATGCAGTGACAGTTTGAGGGAGTGCAGTGACAGTCTGAGGGGGGTGCATTGGCATTGTGAGTGGGGGTGCAGTGACAGTGTGAGAGGTTGCAGTGACTGTGTGTGGGGGTTGCACTGTCAGTGTGAGAGGGGTGCAGTGAGAGTATGACAAGGGGTGCTGTGACAGTGTAGTGGTGCAGTGACATTGTGTGGGGGTTGCAGTGACAGTGTGAGAGGGGTGCAGTGACAGTGTGAGGGGGAGCAGTGACAGTGTGTGGGGGTTGCAGTGACAGTGTGAGAGGGGTGCAGTGACAGTGTGAGAGGGGGTGTAGTGACAGTGTGAGGGAGTGCAGTGACGGTGTGAGGAGGGTGCAGTAACAGATTGGGTGTGCAGTGACAATGGGCTTGTGCGCAGTGACAGTGGGGGTGGTTTGCTGTGCCAGGGTGTGGGGATGCAGTGACAGTTTGAGAGTTTGCAGTGACTGTGTGTGGGGGTTGCACTGTCAGTGTGAGAGGGGTGCAGTGACAGTTTGAGAGGGGGTGTAGTGACAGTGTGGCGGTGCTTTGACATTGTGTGTGGGTTGCAGTGACTGTGTGAGAGGGGTGCAGTGACAGTGTGAGAGGGGGTGCAGTGACAGTGTGAGGGGGTGCAGTGACAGTGTGTGGGGGTTGCAGTGACAGTTTGAGAGGGGTGCATTGGCAGTGTGTGGCGGTTGCAGTGACAGTGTGTGGGGTTTGCATTGACTGTGTGAGAGGGGTGCGGTGACAGTGTGTGCTGGTTGCAGTGGCAGTGTGTAGGGGTTGCAGTGACAGTGTGAGAGGGGGTGCAAGTGACAGTGTGAGGGAGTGCAGTGACAGTGTGTGGGAGTGCAGAGACAGTGTGAGAGGGGTTCAGTGACAGTGTGTGAGGCAGTGCAGTTACAATGTGAGAGGGGGTGCAGTGACAGTGTGAGGGTGCACAGTGACAGTGTTAATGGGGTGCAGTGACAGTGTGTGGGGGTTGCAGTGACAGTGTGAGAGGGGTGCAGTGACAGTGTGAGAGGGGGTGTAGTGACAGTGTACTGGAGTGCAGTGACAGTGTGAGGGGGTGCAGTGACTGTGTGAGGGTGAGCAGTGACAGTGTGAGGGGGAGCAGTGACAGTGTGTGGGGGTTGCAGTGACAGTGTGAGAGGGGTGCAGTGACAGTGTGAGAGGGGGTGTAGTGACAGTGTACTGGAGTGCAGTAACAGTGTGAGGGGGGTGCAGTGATGGTGTGAGAGGGCGTGCAGTGACAGTGTGAGGGAGTGAAGTGACAGTGTGAGGGAGTGAAGTGACAGTGTGAGGGGATCCATTGGCAGTGTGAGTGGGTGCGCAGTGACAGTGTGAAGGGGTGCAGTGACTGTGTGAGAGGGGTGCAGTGAGAGTGTGTAGGGTTGCAGTGACAGTTTGAGAGGGGTGCATTGGCAGTGTGTGGGGGTTGCAGTGACAGTGTGTGGGGTTTGCAGTGGCAGTGTGAGAGGGGTGCAGTGACAGTGTGTGCTGGTTGCAGTGACAGTGTGTGGAGGTTGCAGTGACAGTGTGAGAGGGGTGCAGTGACAGTGTGAGGGGCGTGCAGTGACAATGTGATGGAGTGCAATGACAGCGTGAGGGGGTGCAATGACAGTGTGAGGGGGGTGCAAGTGACAGTGTGAGGGAGTGCAAAGACAGTGTGAGGGAGTGCAAAGACAGTGTGAGAGGGGTTCAGTGACAGTGTGTGAGGCAGTGCAGTGACAATGTGAGAGGGGGTGCAGTGACAGTGTGAGGGTGCACAGTGACAGTGTTAATGGGGTGCAGTGACAGTGTGAGCGGTTGCAGTGACAGTGTGAGAGCTGTGCAGTGTCAGTGTGAGAGGGGTTGCAGTGACAGTGTGAGGGGGAGCAGTGGCAGTGTGTGGGGGTTGCAGTGACAGTGTGAGAGATGCAGTGACAGTGTGAGAGGGAGTGTAGTGACAGTGTACTGGAGTGCAGTGACAGTGTGAGGGGGGTGCAGTGACAGTGTGAGAGGGTTTGCAGTGACAGTGTGAGGGGGGAGCAGTGACAGTGTGTGGGGGTTGCAGTGTCAGTGTGAAAGGGCTGCAGTGACAGTGTGAGAGGGGGTTTAGTGACAGTGTACTGGAGTGCAGTGACAGTGTGAGGTGGTCCATTGGCAGTGTGAGTAGGTGCGCAGTGACAGTGTGAGGGGGTGCAGTGACTCTGTGAGTGGGTGCAGTGAAAGTGTGAGAGGGGGTGCAGTGACAGTGTGAGGTAGTGCACTGACAGTGTGATAGGTGTGCAGTGACAGTGTGAGGGAGTGCAGTGACAGTGTGAGGGGGGTCCAGTGACAGTGTGAGAGGGGTGCAAATACAATGTGTGGCGGTTGCAGTGACAGTGTGTGGGGGTTGCAGTGACAGTGTGAAGGAGTGCAGTGACAGTGTGAGTGGGTGCAGTGACAGTGTGAGAGGCAGTGCATTGACAGTGTGAGGGAGTGCAGTGAAAGTGTGAGGGGGCGCAGTGACATTGTAAGAGAGGGTGCAGTCACAGTGTGAGATGGGTGCAGTGACAGAGTGTGGGGGTTGCAGTGACATTGTGAGAGGGGTGCAGTGATGAGGTTTGAGGGTGTGCAGTGACAGTGTGAGGGAATGCAGTGAGTTTGAGGGAGTGCAGTGACAGTTTGAGGGGGGTGCATTGGCAGTGTGAGTGGGGGTGCAGTGACAGTGTGAGAGGTTGCAGTGACAGTGTGTGGGGGTTGCACTGTCAGTGTGAGAGGGGTGCAGTGATAGTATGAGAGGGGGTGCTGTGACAGTGTAGTGGTGCAGTGACATTGTGTGGGGGTTGCAGTAAAAGTGTGAGAGGGGTGCAGTGACAGTGTGAGGGGGATCAGTGACAGTGTGTGGGGGTTGCAGTGACAGTGTGAGAGGGTTGCAGTGACAGTGTGAGAGGGGGTGTAGTGACAGTGTGAGGGAGTGCAGTGACGGTGTGAGGAGGGTGCAGTAACAGAGTGGGTGTGCTGTGACAATGGGGTTTTGCGCAGTGACACTGGGGGTGGTTTGCTGTGCCAGTGTGTTGGGATGCAGTGACAGTGTGAGAGTTTGCATTGACTGTGTGTGGGGGTTGCACTGTCAGTGTGAGAGGGGTGCAGTGACAGTTTGAGAGGGGGTGTAGTGACAGTGTGGCGGTGCTTTGACATTGTGTGTGGGTTGCAGTGACTGTGTGAGAGGGGTGCAGTGACAGTGTGAGAGGGGGTGCAGTGACAGTGTGAGGGGGTGCAGTGACAGTGTGTGGGGGTTGCAGTGACAGTTTGAGAGGGGTGCATTGGCAGTGTGTGGGGGTTGCAGTGACAGTGTGTTGGGGTTGCAGTGACTGTGTGAGAGGGGTGCAGTGACAGTGTGTATTGGTTGCAGTGACAGTGTGTGGGGGTTGCAGTGACAGTGTGAGAAGGGTGCAGTGACAGTGTGAGGGGCGTGCAGTGACAATGTGATGGAGTGCAATGACAGCGTGAGGGGGTGCAATGACAGTGTGAGAGGGGGTTCAAGTGACAGTGTGAGGGAGTGCAGTGACAGTGTGAGGGAGTGCAGAGACAGTGTGAGAGGGGTTCAGTGACAGTGTGTGAGGCAGTGCAGTTACAATGTGAGAGGGGGTGCAGTGACAGTGTGAGGGTGCACAGTGACAGTGTTAATGGGGTGCAGTGACAGTGTGTGGGGGTTGCAGTGACAGTGTGAGAGGGGTGCAGTGACAGTGTGAGAGGGGGTGTAGTGACAGTGTACTGGAGTGCAGTGACAGTGTGAGGGGGGTGCAGTGACAGTGTGAGGGGGAGCAGTGACAGTGTGAGGGGGAGCATTGACAGTGTGTGAGGGTTGCAGTGACAGTGTGAGAGGGGTGCAGTGACAGTGTGAGAGGGGGTGAAGTGACAGTGTACTGGAGTGCAGTGACAGTGTGAGGGGGTGCAGTGACGGTGTGAGAGGGCGTGCAGTGACAGTTTGAGGGAGTGAAGTGACAGTGTGAGGGAGTGAAGTGACAGTGTGAGGGGATCCATTGGCAGTGTGAGTGGGTGCGCAGTGACAGTGTGAAGGGGTGCAGTGACTGTGTGAGAGGGGTGCAGTGAGAGTGTGTGGGGGTTGCAGTGACAGTTTGAGAGGGGTGCATTGGCAGTGTGTGGGGGTTGCAGTGACAGTGTGTGGGGTTTGCAGTGGCAGTGTGAGAGGGGTGCAGTGACAGTGTGTGCTGGTTGCAGTGACAGTGTGAGAGGGGTGCAGTGACAGTGTGAGGGGCATGCAGTGACAATGTGATGGAGTGCAATGACAGCGTGAGGGGGTGCAATGACAGTGTGAGGGGGGTGCAAGTGACAGTGTGAGGGAGTGCAGTGACAGTGTGAGGGAGTGCAAAGACAGTGTGAGAGGGGTTCAGTGACAGTGTGTGAGGCAGTGCAGTGAAAATGTGAGAGGGGATGCAGTGACAGTGTGAGGGTGCACAGTGACAGTGTTAATGGGGTGCAGTGACAGTGTGAGCGGTTGCAGTGAAAGTGTGAGAGCTGTGCAGTGTCAGTGTGAGAGGGGTTGCAGTGACAGTGTGAGGGGGAGCAGTGACAGTTTGTTTGGGTTGCAGTAACAGTGTGAGAGGGCGTGCAGTGACAGTGTGAGAGGGAGTGTAGTGACAGTGTACTGGAGTGCAGTGACAGTGTGAGGGGGGTTCAGTGACAGTGTGTGAGGGGTTGCAGTGACAGTGTGAGGGGGGAGCAGTGTCAGTGTGAGACGGGTGCAGTGACAGTGTGAGAGGGGGTGCATTGACAGTGTGAAGGAGTGCAGTGACAGTGTGAGGGGGTGCAGTGACAGTGTCAGAGGCAGTGTATTGACAGTGTGAGGGAGTGCAGTGAAAGTGTGAGGGGGCGCAGTGACAGTTTGAGATAGGGTGCAGTCACAGTGTGAGATGGGTGCAGTGACAGAGTGTGGGGGTTGCAGTGACATTGTGAGAGGGGTGCAGTGACAGTGTTTGAGGGGGTGCAGTGACATTGTGAGGGAATGCAGTGACAGTTTGAGGGAGTGCAGTGACAGTCTGAGGGGGGTGCATTGGCAGTGTGAGTGAGTTGCAGTGACAGTGTGAGAGGTTCCAGTGACTGTGTGTGGGGGTTGCACTGTCAGTGTGAGAGGGGTGCAGTGAGAGTATGACAGGGGGTGCTCTGACAGTGTAGTGGTGCAGTGACATTGTGTGGTGGTTGCAGTGACAGTGTGAGGGGGAGCAGTGACAGTGTGTGGGGGTTGCAGTGACAGTGTGAGAGGGGTGCAGTGACAGTGTGAGAGGGGGTGTAGTGACAGTGTGAGGGAGTGCAGTGACGGTGTGAGGAGGGTGCAGTAACAGATTGGGTGTGCAGTGACAATGGGGTTGTGTGCAGTGACAGTGGGGGTGGTTTGCTGTGCCAGGGTGTGGGGATGCAGTGACAGTGTGAGAGTTTGCATTGACTGTGTGTGGGGGTTGCACTGTCAGTGTGAGAGGGGTGCAGTGCCATTTTGAGAGGGGGTGTAGTGACAGTGTGGCGGTGCTTTGACATAGTGTGTGGGTTGCAGTGACAGTGTGAGAGGGGTGCAGTGACAGTGTGAGAGGGGGTGCATTGACAGTATGAGGGGGTGCAGTAACAGTGTGTGGGGGTTGCAGTGACAGTTTGAGAGGGGTGCAATGGCAGTGTGTGGGGGTTGCAGTGACAGTGTGTGGGGGTTGCAGTGACTGTGTGAGACGGGTGCAGTGACAGTGTGCTGGTTGCGGTGACAGTGTGTGGGGGTTGCAGAGACAGTGTGAGAGGGGTGCAGTGACAGTGTGAGGGGCGTGCAGTGACAATGTGATGGAGTGCAATGACAGCGTGAGGGGGTGCAATGACAGTGTGAGAGGGGGTGCAAGTGACAGTGTGAGGGAGTGCAGAGACAGTGTGAGAGGGGTTCAGTGACAGTGTGTGAGGCAGTGCAGTGACAATGTGAGAGGGGGTGCAGTGACAGTGTGAGGGTGCACAGTGACAGTTTTAATGGGGTGCAGTGACAGTGTGAGCGGTTGCAGTGACAGTGTGTGGGGGTTGCAGTGACAGTGTGAGAGCGGTGCAGTGTCAGTGTGAGAGGGGTTGCAGTGACAGTGTGAGGGGGAGCAGTGACAGTGTGTTGGGGTTGCAGTAACAATGTGAGAGGGGTGCAGTGACAGTGTGAGAGGGAGTGTAGTGACAGTGTACTGGAGTGCAGTGACAGTGTGAGAGCGGTGCAGTGACAGTGTGAGAGGGTTTGCAGTTACAGTGTGAGGGGGAGCAGTGACAGTGTGTGGGGGTTGCAGTGACAGTGTGAGAGTGGTGCAGTGGAGTGTGAGAGGGGGTGTAGTGACAGTGTACTGGAGTGCAGTGACAGTGTGAGGGGGGTGCAGTGACAGTGTGTGAGGGCTTGCAGTGACAGTGTGAGGGAGTGAAGTGACAGTGTGAGGGAGTGAAGTGACAGTGTGAGGGGGGTCCATTGGCAGTGTGAGTGGGTGCGCAGTGACAGTGTGAGAAGGTGCAGTGACTGTGTGAGAGGGGTGCAGTGAGAGTATGAGATGGCGTGCTGTGACAGTGTTGTGGTGCAGTGACATTGTGTGGGGGTTGCAGTGACATTGTGAGAGGGGTGCAGTGACGGTGTGAGGGGGAGCAGTGACAGTGTGTGGGGGATGCAGTGACAGTGTGAGAGTTTGCAGTGACTGTGTGTGGGGGTTGCACTGTCAGTGTGAGAGGGGTGCAGTGACAGTTTGAGAGGGGGTGTAATGACAGTGTGGCGGTGCTTTGACATTGTGTGTGGGTTGCAGTGACAGTGTGAGAGGGGTGCAGTGACAGTGTGAGAGGGGGTGCAGTGACAGTGTGAGGGGGTGCAGTGACAGTGTGTGGGGGTTGCAGTGACAGTTTGAGAGGGGTGCATTGCCAGTGTGTTTGGGTTGCAGTGACAGTGTGTGGGGGTTGCAGTGACTGTGTGAGAGGGGTGCAGTGACAGTGTGTGCTGGTTGCAGTGACAGTGTGTGGGGGTTGCAGTGACAGTGTGAGAGGGGTGCAGTGACAGTGTGAGGGGCGTGCAGTGACAATGTGATGGAGTGCAATGACAGCGTGAGGGTGTGCAATGTCAGTGTGAGAGGGGGTGCAAGTGACAGTGTGAGGGAGTGCAGTGACAGTGTGAGGGAGTGCAGAGACAGTGTGAGAGGGGTTCAGTGACAGTGTGTGAGGCAGTGCAATGACAATGTGAGAGGGGGTGCAGTGACAGTGTGAGGGTGCACAGTGACAGTGTTAATGGGGTGCAGTGACAGTGTGAGTGGTTGCAGTGACAGTGTGTGGGGGTTGCAGTGACAGTGTGAGAGCGGTGCAGTGTCAGTGTGAGAGGGGTTGCAGTGACAGTGTGAGGGGGAGCAGTGACAGTGTGTGGGGGTTGCAGTAACAGTGTGAGACGGGTGCAGTGACACTGTGAGAGGGAGTGTAGTGACAGTGTACTGGAGTGCAGTGACAGTGTGAGAGCGGTGCAGTGAAATTGTGAGAGGGGTTGCAGTGACAGTGTGAGGGGGAGCAGTGACAGTGTGGGGGGGTTGCAGTGACAGTGTGAGAGTGGTGCAGTGACAGTTTGAGAGGGGGTGTAGTGACAGTGTACTGGAGTGCAGTGACAGTGTGAGGGGGGTGCAGTGACAGTGTGTGAGGGCGTGCAGTGACAGTGTGAGGGAGTGAAGTGACAGTGTGAGGGAGTGAAGTGACAGTGTGAGGGGGGTCCATTGGCAGTGTGAGTGGGTGCGCAGTGACAGTGTGAGGGGGTGCAGTGACTGTGTGAGAGGGGTGCAGTGAAAGTATGAGAGGGCGTGCTGTGACAGTGTAGTGGTGCAGTGACATTGTGTGGGGGTTGCAGTGACAGTGTGAGAGGGGTGCAGTGACAGTGTGAGAGGGGGTGTAGTGACATTGTGAGGGAGTGCAGTGACGGTGTGAGGAGGGTGCAGTAACAGAGTGGGTGTGCAGTGACAATGGGGTTGTGCGCACTGACAGTGGGGGTGGTTTGCTGTGCCAGTGTGTGAGGATGCAGTGACAGTGTGAGAGTTTGCAGTGCCTGTGTGTGGGGTTTGCACTGTCAGTGTGAGAGGGGTGCAGTGACAGTTTGAGAGGGGGTGTAGTGACAGTGTGGGGGTGCTTTGACATTGTGTGTTGGTTTCAGTGACAGTGTGAGAGGGGTGCAGTGACAGTGTGACAGGGGTTGCAGTGACAGTGTCAGAGGGAGCAGTGACAGTGTGTGGGGTTTACAGTGACAGTGTGAGAGGGGTGCAGTTACAGTGTGAGAGGGGGTGTAGTGACAGTGTGAGGGAGTGCTGTGACAGTGTGTGGAGGGTGCAGTAACAGAGTGGGTGTCCAGTGACAAAGGGGTTGTGCGCAGTGACAGTGGGGGTGATTTGCTCTGCCAGTGTGTGGGGATGCAGTGACAGTGTGAGGGGGTGCTGTGACAGTGTGAGGTGGCAGTGACAGTTTGGGAAGGGTGCAGTGACAGTGTGGTGGGTGCAGTGACAGTGTGGGGGGTGCAGTGACAGTGTGAGGGGGTGCAGTGACTGTGTGAGAGGGGTGCAGTGAGAGTATGAGATGGCGTGCTGTGACAGTGTAGTGGTGCAGTGACATTGTGTGGGGGTTGCAGTGACAGTGTGAGAGGGGTGCAGTGACAGTGTGAGAGGGGGTGTAGTGACAGTGTGAGGGAGTGCAGTGACGGTGTGAGGAGGGTGCAGTAACAGAGTGGGTGTGCAGTGACAATGGGGTTGTGCGCACTGACAGTGGGGGTGGTTTGCTGTGCCAGTGTGTGGGGATGCAGTGACAGTGTGAGAGTTTGCAGTGCCTGTGTGTGGGGGTTGCACTGTCAGTGTGAGAGGGGTGCAGTGACAGTTTGAGAGGGGGTGTAGTGACAGTGTGGGGGTGCAGTGACATTGTGTGTTGGTTTCAGTGACAGTGTGAGACGGGTGCAGTGACAGTGTGACAGGGGTTGCAGTGACAGTGTCAGAGGGAGCAGTGACAGTGTGTGGGGTTTGCAGTGACTGTGTGAGAGGGGTGCAGTTACAGTGTGAGAGGGGGTGTAGTGACAGTGTGAGGGAGTGCTGTGACAGTGTGTGGAGCGTGCAGTAACAGAGTGGGTGTCCAGTGACAAAGGGGTTGTGCGCAGTGACAGTGGGGGTGATTTGCTCTGCCAGTGTGTGGGGATGCAGTGACAGTGTGAGGGGGTGCTGTGACAGTGTGAGGTGGCAGTGACAGTTTGGGAAGGGTGCGGTGACAGTGTGGGGGGTGCAGTGACAGTGTGAGGGGGTGCAGTGACAGTGTGAGGGTTTGCAGTGACAGTGAGGGAGGTGCAGTGAGTGTGAGGGGCGCAGTGACAGTGTGAGGCGGTGAAGTAACAGTGTGAGGGGGGGTGCAGTGACCGTTAGGTGTGCAGGGACAGTGTGAGGAGGGTGCAGTAACAGAGTGGGTGTGCAGTGACAATGGGGTTGGGTGCAGTGACAGTGGGGGTGGGGGTGTGCAGTGACAGCGTGAGGGGCGCAGTGCCAATTTGGGGTGTGTGCAGTGACAGTGAGTTTGTGCAGTGACAGTGTGAGTGGCGCAGTGACAGATGGGTTTGTGTGCTGTGCCAGTGTGAGGCGTGCAGTGACAGTGTGAGGGGGATGCAGTGACAGTGTGAGGGAGTGCAGTGACAGTGTGAGGAGGGTGCAGTAACAGAGTGGGTGTGCAGTGACAATGGGGGGTAGTGTAGTAACAGTGTGAGATGGGACCAGTGACATTGTGGGAGTGCAGTGACAATGTGAGGTTGGTGCAGTGACAGTGTGAGGAGGTTGCAGTGACAGTGTGAGGGGATTCAATGACAGTATGAGAGGGGTGCAGTGGCAGTTAGATGGGGCGCAGTGACAGTGTGAGGGGCACAGTGACAGTGTGAGTTGTGGTGCAGTGACAGTGTGAGAGTGGTTGCAGTGACAGTGTGAGAGGGAGCAGTGACAGTGTGTGGGGGTTGCAGTGACAGTGTGAGAGGGGTGCAGTGACAGTGTTAGAGGGGGTGTAATGACAGTGTACTGGAGTGCAGTGACAATGTGAGGGGGGTGCAGTGACAGTGTGAGAGGGCGTGCTGTGACAGTGTGAGGGAGTGAAGTGACAGTGTGAGGGGGGTCCATTGGCAGTGTGAGTGGGTGCGCAGTGACATTGTGAGGGGGTGCATTGACTGTGTGAGGGAATGCAGTGACAGTGTGAGGGAATGCAGTGACAGTGTTAGGGAGTGCACTGACAGTTTGATGGGGGTGCATTGGCAGTGTGAGTTGGGGAGCAGTGACAGTGTGAGAGGTTGCAGTGACATCGTGGGTGTGCAGTGACATTGGGGTTGTGCGCAGTGACAGTGGGGGTGGTTTGCTGTGCCAGTGTGTGGGGATGCAGTGACAGTGTGAGGGGTGCAGTGACAGTGGGGATTGTTTGCTCTGCCAGTGTTTGGGGATGCAGTGACAGAGTGAGGGGGTGCAGTGACAGTGTGAGGCAGTGATGTAACAGTGTGAGTGTGTGCAGTGACAGTTAGGTGTGCAGTGACAGTGTGAGGAGGGTGCAGTAACAGAGTGGGTGTGCAGTGTCAATGGGGTTGTGTGCAGTGACAGTGAGGTGGTGCAGTGACAGTGTGAGTGGTGCAGTGACATTGGGGTTTGTGTGCTGTGCCAGTGTAAGGCGTGCAGTGACAGTGTGAGGGGGATGCAGTGACAGTGTGAGAGGGGTGCAGTGACAGTGTGAGAGGGGGTGCAGTGACAGTGTGAGGGGGTGCAGTGACAGTGTGAGAGGGGGTGCAGTGACAGTGTGAGGGGGTGCAGTGACAGTGTGTGGGGGTTGCAGTGACAGTTTGAGAGGGGTGCATTGGCAGTGTGTGGGGGTTGCAGTGACATTGTGTGGGGGTTGCAGTGACAGTGTGAGAGGGGTGCAGTGATAGTGTGTACTGGTTGCAGTGACAGTGTGTGGGGGTTGCAGTGACAGTGTGAGAGGGGTGCAGTGACAGTGTGAGGGGCGTGCAGTGACAATGTGATGGAGTGCAATGACAGCGTGAGGGGGTGCAATGACAGTGTGAGAGGGGGTGCAAGTGACAGTGTGAGGGAGTGCAGTGACAGTGTGAGGGAGTGCAGTGACAGTGTGAGAGGGGTTCAGTGACAGTGTGTGAGGCAGTGCAGTGACAATGTGAGAGGGGGTGCAGTGACAGTGTGAGGGTGCACAGTGACAGTGTTAATGGGGAGCAGTGACAGTGTGTGGGGGTTGCAGTGACAGTGTGAGAGGGCTGCAGTGACAGTGTGAGAGGGGAGAAGTGACAGTGTACTGGAGTGCAGTGACAGTGTGAGGGAGTGAAGTGACAGTGTGAGGGGGGTCCATTGGCAGGGTGAGTTGGTGCACAGTGACTGTGAGGGGGTGCAGTGACTGTGTGATAGGGGATGCAGTGACAGTGTGAGCGGGTGCAGTGAAAGTGTGAGAGGGGGTGCAGTGACAGTGTGAGGTAGTGCACTGACAGTGTGATAGGGGTGCAGTGACAGTGTGTGAGGGGTGCATTGACAGTGTGTGGGGTTTGCAGTGACAGTGTGAGAGGGGTGCAGTGACAGTGTAAGAGGGGGTGCAGTGACAGTGTGAGGGAGTGCAGTGACAGTGTGAGAGAGGTGCAGTGACAGTGTAAGAGGGGTGCATATACATTGTGTGGGGGTTGCAGTGACAGTGTGTGGGGGTTGCAGTGACAGTGTGAGAGTGGTGCAGTGACAGTGTGAGAGGGGGTGCAGAGACAGTGTGAGGGAGTGAGTGACAGTGTGAGGTTGTGCAGTGACAGTGTGAGAGGCAGTGCATTGACAGTGTGAGGGAGTGCAGTGAAAGTGTGAGGGGGCGCAGTGACAGTGTGAGAGAGGGTGCAGTCACAGTGTGAGATGGGTGCAGTGACAGTGTGAGAGGGGGTGTAGTGACAGTGTACTGGAGTGCAGTGCCAGTGTGAGGGGGGTGCAGTGACAGTGTGAGAGGGCGTGCAGTGACAGTGTGAGGGAGTGAAGTGACAGTGTGAGGGGGGTCCAATGGCAGTGTGAGTGGGTGCGCAGTGACATTGTGAGGGGGTGCAGTGACTGTGTGATAGGGGATGCAGTGACAGTGTGAGTGGGTGCAGTGAAAGTGTGAGAGGGGGTGCAGTGACAGTGTGAGGTAGTGCACTGACAGTGTGATAGGGGTGCAGTGACAGTGTGTGAGGGAGTGTAGTGACAATGTGAGAGGGGGTGCAGTGACAGTGTGAGGGAGTGCAGTGACAGTGTGAGGGGTTGCAGTGACAGTGAGGGAGGTGCAGTGAGTGTGAGGGGCGCAGTGACAGTGTGAGGCGGTGAATTAACAGTGTGAGGGGGGTGCAGTGACCGTTAGGTGTGCAGGGACAGTGTGAGGAGGGTGCAGTAACAGAGTGGGTGTGCAGTGACAATGGGGTTGGGTGCAGTGACAGTGGGGGTGGCGGTGTGCAGTGACAGCGTGAGGGGCGCAGTGCCAATTTGGGGTGTGTGCAGTGACAGTGAGTTTGTGCAGTGACAGTGTGAGTGGCGCAGTGACAGATGGGTTTGTGTGCTGTGCCAGTGTGAGGCGTGCAGTGACAGTGTGAGGGGGATGCAGTGACAGTGTGAGGGAGTGCAGTGACAGTGTGAGGGGATTCAATGACAGTATGAGAGGGGTGCAGTGGCAGTTTGATGGGGCGCAGTGACAGTGTGAGGGGCACAGTGACAGTGTGAGGTGTGGTGCAGTGACAGTGTGAGGTGTGGTGCAGTGACAGTGTGAGAGGGGTTGCAGTGACAGTGTGAGAGGGAGCAGTGACAGTGTGTGGGGGTTGCAGTGACAGTGTGAGAGGGGTGCAGTGACAGTGTTAGAGGGGGTGTAATGACAGTGTACTGGAGTGCAGTGACAATGTGAGGGGGGTGCAGTGACAGTGTGAGAGGGCGTGCTGTGACAGTGTGAGGGAGTGAAGTTTCAGTGTGAGAGGGGTGCAGTGACAGTGTGAGAGGGGTGCAAATACAATGTGTGGGGGTTGCAGTGACAGTGTGTGGGGGTTGCAATGACAGTGTGAGAGTGGTGCAGTGACAGTGTGAGAGTGGTGCAGTGACAGTGTGAGAGGGTGTGTAATGACAGTGTACTGGAGTGCAGTGATAATGTGAGGGGGGTGCAGTGACAGTGTGAGAGGGCGTGCTGTGACAGTGTGAGGGAGTGAAGTGACAGTGTGAGGGGGGTCCATTGGCAGTGTGAGTGGGTGCGCAGTGACATTGTGAGGGGGTGCATTGACTGTGTGAGGGAATGCAGTGACAGTGTGAGGGAATGCAGTGACAGTGTGAGGGGTGCAGTGACAGTGGGGATTGTTTGCTCTGCCAGTGTTTGGGGATGCAGTGACAGAGTGAGGGGGTGCAGTGACAGTGTGAGGCAGTGATGTAACAGTGTGAGTGTGTGCAGTGACAGTTAGGTGTACAGTGACAGTGTGAGGAGGGTGCAGTAACAGAGTGGGTGTGCAGTGTCAATGGGGTTGTGTGCAGTGACAGTGAGGTGGTGCAGTGACAGTGTGACTGGCGCAGTGACATTGGGGTTTGTGTGCTGTGCCAGTGTAAGGCGTGCAGTGACAGTGTGAGGGGGATGCAGTGACAGTTTGAGAGGGGTGCAGTGACAGTGTGAGAGGGGGTGCAGTGACAGTGTGAGGGGGTGCAGTGACAGTGTGAGAGGGGGTGCAGTGACAGTGTGAGGGGGTGCAGTGACAGTGTGTGGGGGTTGCAGTGACAGTTTGAGAGGGGTGCATTGGCAGTGTGTGGGGGTTGCAGTGACATTGTGTGGGGGTTGCAGTGACAGTGTGAGAGGGGTGCAGTGATAGTGTGTACTGGTTGCAGTGACAGTGTGTGGGGGTTGCAGTGACAGTGTGAGAGGGGTGCAGTGACAGTGTGAGGGGCGTGCAGTGACAATGTGATGGAGTGCAATGACAGCGTGAGGGGGTGCAATGACAGTGTGAGAGGGGGTGCAAGTGACAGTGTGAGGGGGGTCCATTGGCAGGGTGAGTTGGTGCACAGTGACTGTGAGGGGGTGCAGTGACTGTGTGATAGGGGATGCAGTGACAGTGTGAGCGGGTGCAGTGAAAGTGTGAGATGGGGTGCAGTGACAGTGTGAGGTAGTGCACTGACAGTGTGATAGGGGTGCAGTGACAGAGTGTGAGGGGTGCATTGACAGTGTGTGGGGTTTGCAGTGACAGTGTGAGAGGGGTGCAGTGACAGTGTAAGAGGGGGTGCAGTGACAGTGTGAGGGAGTGCAGTGACAGTGTGAGAGAGGTGCAGTGACAGTGTAAGAGGGGTGCATATACAATGTGTGGGGGTTGCAGTGACAGTGTGTGGGGGTTGCAGTGACAGTGTGAGAGTGGTGCAGTGACAGTGTGAGAGGGGGTGCAGAGACAGTGTGAGGGAGTGAGTGACAGTGTGAGGTTGTGCAGTGACAGTGTGAGAGGCAGTGCATTGACAGTGTGAGGGAGTGCAGTGAAAGTGTGAGGGGGCGCAGTGACAGTGTGAGAGAGGGTGCAGTCACAGTGTGAGATGGGTGCAGTGACAGTGTGAGAGGGGGTGTAGTGACAGTGTACTGGAGTGCAGTGCCAGTGTGAGGGGGGTGCAGTGACAGTGTGAGAGGGCGTGCAGTGACAGTGTGAGGGAGTGAAGTGACAGTGTGAGGGGGGTCCAATGGCAGTGTGAGTGGGTGCGCAGTGACATTGTGAGGGGGTGCAGTGACTGTGTGATAGGGGATGCAGTGACAGTGTGAGTGGGTGCAGTGAAAGTGTGAGAGGGGGTGCAGTGACAGTGTGAGGTAGTGCACTGACAGTGTGATAGGGGTGCAGTGACAGTGTGTGAGGGAGTGTAGTGACAATGTGAGAGGGGGTGCAGTGACAGTGTGAGGGAGTGCAGTGACAGTGTGAGGGGTTGCAGTGACAGTGAGGGAGGTGCAGTGAGTGTGAGGGGTGCAGTGACAGTGTGAGGCGGTGAAGTAACAGTGTGAGGGGAGTGCAGTGACCGTTAGGTGTGCAGGGACAGTGTGAGGAGGGTGCAGTAACAGAGTGGGTGTGCAGTGACAATGGGGTTGGGTGCAGTGACAGTGGGGGTGGCGGTGTGCAATGACAGCGTGAGGGGCGCAGTGCCAATTTGGGGTGTGTGCAGTGACAGTGAGTTTGTGCAGTGACAGTGTGAGTGGCGCAGTGACAGATGGGTTTGTGTGCTGTGCCAGTGTGAGGCGTGCAGTGACAGTGTGAGGGGGATGCAGTGACAGTGTGAGGGAGTGCAGTGACAGTGTGAGTGTGCAGTGACAATGGGGGGTAGTGTAGTAACAGTGTGAGATGGGACCAGTGACAGTGTGGGGGTGCAGTGACAATGTGAGGTTGGTGCAGTGACAGTGTGAGGAGGGTGCAGTGACAGTGTGAGGGGATTCAATGACAGTATGAGAGGGGTGCAGTGGCAGTTTGATGGGGCGCAGTGACAGTGTGAGGGGCACAGTGACAGTGTGAGGTGTGGTGCAGTGACAGTGTGAGAGGGGTTGCAGTGACAGTGTGAGAGGGGGTGCAGAGACAGTGTTAGGGAGTGAGTGACAGTGTTAGGGAGTGAGTGACAGTGTGAGGTTGTGCAGTGACAGTGTGAGAGGCAGTGCATTGACAGTGTGAGGGAGTGCAGTGAAAGTGTGAGGGGGCGCAGTGACAGTGTGAGAGAGGGTGCAGTCACAGTGTGAGATGGGTGCAGTGACATTGTGAGAGGGGGTGTAGTGACAGTGTACTGGAGTGCAGTGCTAGTGTGAGAGGGGTGCAGTGACAGTGTGAGAGGACGTGCAGTGACAGTGTGAGGGAGTGAAGTGACAGTGTGAGGGGGGTCCATTGGCAGTGTGAGTGGGTGCGCAGTGACATTGTGAGGGGGTGCAGTGACTGTGTGATAGAGGATGCAGTGACAGTGTGAGTGGGTGCAGTGAAAGTGTGAGAGGGGGTGCAGTGACAGTGTGAGGTAGTGCACTGACATTGTGATAGGGGTGCAGTGACAGTGTGTGAGGGAGTGTAGTGACAATGTGAGAGGGGGTGCAGTGACAGTGTGAGAGGGGTGCAGTGACAGTGTGTGGGGGTTGCAGTGACTGTGTGAGAGGGGTGCAGTGACAGTGTAAGGGGGGTGCAGTGACAGTGTGAGGGGGTGCAGTGACAGTGTTAGGGAGTGCAGTGACAGTGTGAGGGGGGTCCAGTGACAGTGTGAGAGGGGTGCAAATACAATGTGTGGGGCTTGCAGTGACAGTGTGTGGGGGTTGCAGTGACAGTATGGGAGGGGTGCAGTGACAGTGTGAGAGGGGGTGCAGTGACAGTGTGAGGGAGTTTTGTGAAAGTGTGAGGGGGTGCAGTGACAGTGTGAGAGGCAGTACATTGACAGTGTGAGGGAGTGCAGTGAAAGTGTGAGGGGGCGAAGTGACAGTGTGAGAGTGGGTGCAGTGACAGTTTTTGGGAGTGCAGTGACAGTGTGAGTGGGTGCAGTGACAGTGTGAGGGAATGCAGTGACTGTTTGAGGGAGTGCAGTGACAGTTTGAGGGGGGTGCATTGGCAGTGTGAGTGGGGGTGCAGTGACAGTGTGAGAGGTTGCAGTGACAGTTTGAGGTAGTGCACTGACAGTGTGATAGGGGTGCAGTGACAGTGTGTGAGGGAGTGTGTGGGGGTTGCACTGTCAGTGTGATAGGGGTGCAGTGAGAGTTTGAGAGGGGGTGCTGTGACAGTGTAGTGGTGCAGTGACATTGTGTGGGGGTTGCAGTGACTGTGTGAGAGGGGTGCAGTGACAGTTTGAGGTAGTGCACTGACAGTGTGATAGGGGTGCAGTGACAGTGTGTGAGGGAGTGTAGTGACAATGTGAGAGGGGGTGCAGTGACAGTGTGAGGGAGTGCAGTGACAGTGTGAGGGGTTGCAGTGACAGTGAGGGAGGTGCAGTGAGTGTGAGGGGCGCAGTGACAGTGTGAGGCGGTGAAGTAACAGTGTGAGGGGGGTGCAGTGACCGTTAGGTGTGCAGGGACAGTGTGAGGAGGGTGCAGTAACAGAGTGGGTGTGCAGTGACAATGGGGTTGGGTGCAGTGACAGTGGGGGTGGGGGTGTGCAGTGACAGCGTGAGGGGCGCAGTGCCAATTTGGGGTGTGTGCAGTGACAGTGAGTTTGTGCAGTGACAGTGTGAGTGGCGCAGTGACAGATGGGTTTGTGTGCTGTGCCAGTGTGAAGCATGCAGTGACAGTGTGAGGGGGATGCAGTGACAGTGTGAGGGAGTGCAGTGACAGTGTGAGGAGGGTGCAGTAACAGAGTGGGTGTGCAGTGACAATGGGGGGTAGTGTAGTAACAGTGTGAGATGGGACCAGTGACAGTGTGGGGGTGCAGTGACAATGTGAGGTTGGTGCAGTGACAGTGTGAGGAGGGTGCAGTGAAAGTGTGAGGGGATTCAATGACAGTATGAGAGGGGTGCAGTGGCAGTTTGATGGGGCGCAGTGACAGTGTGAGGGGCACAGTGACAGTGTGAGGTGTGGTGCAGTGACAGTGTGAGAGGGGTTGCAGTGACAGTGTGAGAGGGAGCAGTGACAGTGTGTGGGGGTTGCAGTGACAGTTTGAGAGGGGTGCAGTGACAGTGTTAGAGGGGGTGTAATGACAGTGTACTGGAGTGCAGTGACAATGTGAGGGGGGTGCAGTGACAGTGTGAGAGGGCGTGCTGCGACAGTGTGAGGGAGTGAAGTGACAGTGTGAGGGGGGTCCATTGGCAGTGTGAGTGGGTGCGCAGTGACATTGTGAGGGGGTGCAGTTACTGTGTGAGGGAATGCATTGACAGTGTGAGGGAATGCAGTGACAGTGTTAGGGAGTGCAGTGACAGTTTGATGGGGGTGCATTGGCTGTGTGAGTTGGGGAGCAGTGACAGTGTGAGAGGTTGCAGTGACATCGTGGGTGTGCAGTGACATTGGGGTTGTGCGCAGTGACAGTGGGGGTGGTTTGCTGTGCCAGTGTGTGGGGATGCAGTGACAGTGTGAGGGGTGCAGTGACAGTGGGGATTGTTTGCTCTGCCAGTGTTTGGGGATGCAGTGACAGAGTAAGGGCGTGCAGTGACAGTGTGAGGTGGCAGTGACAGTTTGGGAGGGGTGCAGTGACAGTGTGGGGGTTGCAGTGTCCGTGTGAGGGGGGTGCAGTGACTGTCTGAGGGGGTGGAGTGACAGTGTGAGGGTGGTGCAGTGACAGTGTGAGGGGTTGCAGTGACAGTTTTGGAGGTGCAATGAGTGTGAGGGGTGCAGTGACAGTGTGAGGAGGGTGCAGTGACAGTGTGAGGCAGTGATGTAACAGTGTGAGTGTGTGCAGTGACAGTTAGGTGTGCAGTGACAGTGTGAGGAGGGTGCAGTAACAGAGTGGGTGTGCAGTGACAATGGGGTTGTGTGCAGTGACAGTGAGGTGGTGCAGTGACAGTGTGAGTGGCGCAGTGACATTGGGGTTTGTGTGCTGTGCCAGTGTAAGGCGTGCAGTGACAGTGTGAGGGGGATGCAGTGACAGTGTGAGAGGGGTGCAGTAACAGTATGAGAGGGGATGCAGTGACAGTGTGAGGGGGTGCAGTGACAGTGTGAGAGGGGGTGCAGTGTCAGTGTGAGGGGGTGCAGTGACAGTGTGTGGGGGTTGCAGTGACAGTTTGAGAGGGGTGCATTGGCAGTGTGTGGGGGTTGCAGTGACAGTGTGTGGGGGTTGCATCGACAGTGTGAGAGGGGTGCAGTGACAGTGTGTGCTGGTTGCATTGACAGTGTGTGGGGGTTGCAGTGACAGTGTGAGGGGCGTGCAGTGACAATGTGATGGAGTGCAATGACAGCGTGAGGTGGTGCAATGACAGTGTGAGAGGGGGTGCAAGTGACAGTGTGAGGGAGTGCAGTGACAGTGTGAGGGAGTGCAGTGACAGTGTGAGAGGGGTTCAGTGACAGTGTGTGAGGCAGTGCAGTGACAATGTGAGAGGGGGTGCAGTGACAGTGTGAGGGTGCACAGTGACAGTGTTAATGGGGAGCAGTGATAGTGTGTGGGGGTTGCAGTGACAGTGTGAGAGGGGTGCAGTGACAGTGTGTGAGGTGGTGTAGTGACAGTGTACTGGAGCGCAGTGACAGTGTGAGGGGGGTGCAGTGACAGTGTGAGAGGGCGTGGAGTGACAGTGTGAGGGAGTGAATTGACAGTGTGAGGGGGGTCCATTGGCAGTGTGAGTGGGTGCGCAGTGACAGTGTGAGCGGGTGCAGTGACTGTGTGATAGGGGATGCAGTGACAGTGTGAGCGGGTGCAGTGAAAGTGTGAGAGGGGGTGCAGTGACAGTGTGAGGTAGTGCACTGACAGTGTGATAGGGGTGCAGTGACAGTGTGTGAGGGGTGCATTGACAGTGTGTGGGGTTTGCAGTGACAGTGTGAGAGGGGTGCAGTGACAATGTAAGAGGGGGTGCAGTGACAGTGTGAGGGAGTGCAGTGACAGTGTGAGAGGGGTGCAGTGACAGAGTGAGAGGGGTGCAAATACAATGTGTGGGGGTTGCAGTGACAGTGTGTCGGTTTGCAGTGACAGTGTGAGAGTGGTGCAGTGACAGTGTGAGAGGGGGTGCAGAGACAGTGTGAGGGAGTGAGTGACAGTGTGAGGTTGTGCAGTGACAGTGTGAGAGGCAGTGCATTGACAGTGTGAGGGAGTGCAGTGAAAGTGTGAGGGGGCGCAGTGACAGTGTGAGAGAGGGTGCAGTCACAGTGTGAGATGGCTGCAGTGACAGAGTTTGGAGGTTGCAGTGACATTGTGAGAGACGTGCAGTGACAGTGTTTGAGGGGGTGCAGTGACAGTGTGAGGGAGTGCAGTGACAGTGTGAGTAGGTGCAGTGACAGTGTGAGGGAATGCAGTGACAGTTTGAGGGAGTGCAGTGACAGTTTGAGGGGGGTGCATTGGCAGTGTGAGTGGGGGTGCAGTGACAGTGTGAGAGGTTGCAGTGACTGTGTGTGGGGGTTGCACTGTCAGTGTGAGAGGGGTGCAGTGAGAGTATGAGAGGGGGTGCAGTGACAGTGTAGTGGTGCAGTGACATTGTGTGGGGGTTGCAGTGACAGTGTGAGAGGGGTGCAGTGACAGTGTGAGGGGGAGCAGTGACAATGTGTGGGGGTTGCAGTGACAGTGTGAGAGGGGTGCACTGGCAGTGTGACAGGGGTTGCAGTGACAGTGTCAGAGGGAGCAGTGACGGTGTGTGGGGGTTGCAGTGACAGTGTGAGAGGGGTGCAGTGACAGTGTGAGAGGGGGTGTAGTGACAGTGTGAGGGAGTGCTGTGACAGTGTGAGGAGGGTGCAGTAACAGAGTGGGTGTGCAGTGACAATGGGGTTGTGCGCAGTGACAGTGGGGTTGATTTGCTGTGCCAGTGTGTGGGGATGCAGTGACAGTGTGAGGGGGTGCAGTGACAGTGTGAGGGGTTGCAGTGACTGTGAGGGGCGCAGTGACAGTGTGAGGCGATGAAGTAACAGTGTGAGGGCGGTGCAGTGACAGTTAGGTGTGCAGGGACAGTGTGAGGAGTGTGCAGTAACAGAGTGGGTGTGCAGTGACAATGGGGGGTAGTGTAGTAACAGTGTGAGATGGGACCAGTGACAGTGTGGGGGTGCAGTGACAATGTGCGGTTGGTGCAGTGACAGTGTGAGGAGGGCGCAGTGACAGTGTGAGGGGATTCAATGACAGTATGAGAGGGGTGCAGTGGCAGTTTGATGGGGCGCAGTGACAGTGTGAGGGGCACAGTGACAGTGTGAGGTGTGGTGCAGTGACAGTGTGTGGGGGTTGCAGTGACAGTGTGAGAGGGGTGCACTGACAGTGTGAGAGGGGGTGTAGTGACAGTGTACTGGAGTGCAGTGCCAGTGTGAGGGGGGTGCAGTGACAGTGTGAGAGGGCGTGCAGTGACAGTGTGAGGGAGTGAAGTGACAGTGTGAGGGGGGTCCAATGACAGTGTGAGTGGGTGCGCAGTGACATTGTGAGTGGGTGCGCAGTGACTGTGTGATAGGGGATGCAGTGACAGTGTGAGTGGGTGCAGTGAAAGTGTGAGAGGGGGTGCAGTGACAGTGTGAGGTAGTGCACTGACAGTGTGATAGGGGTGCAGTGACAGTGTGTGAGGGAGTGTAGTGACAATGTGAGAGGGGGTGCAGTGACAGTGTGAGAGGGGTGCAGTGACAGTGTGTGGGGGTTGCAGTGACAGTGTGAGAGGGGTGCAGTGACAGTGTGAGCGGGGTGCAGTGACAGTGTGAGAGGGCGTGCAGTGACAGTGTGAGGGAGTGAAGTGACAGTGTGAGGGGGGTCCAATGACAGTGTGAGTGGGTGCGCAGTGACATTGTGAGTGGGTGCAGTGACTGTGTGATAGGGGATGCAGTGACAGTGTGAGTGGGTGCAGTGAAAGTGTGAGAGGGGGTGCAGTGACAGTGTGAGGTAGTGCACTGACAGTGTGATAGGGGTGCAGTGACAGTGTGTGAGGGAGTGTAGTGACAATGTGAGAGGGGGTGCAGTGACAGTGTGAGAGGGGTGCAGTGACAGTGTGAGAGGGGTGCAGTGACAGTGTGTGGGGGTTGCAGTGACAGTGTGAGAGGCGTGCAGTGACAGTATAAGAGGGGAAGCAGTGACAGTGTGAGTGGGTGCAGTGACAGTGTTAGGGAGTGCAGTGACAGTGTGAGGGGCGTCCAGTGACAGTGTGAGAGGGGTGCAAATACAATGTGTGGGGGTGCAGTGACAGTGTGTGGGGGTTGCAGTGACAGTATGAGAGGGGTGCAGTGACAGTGTGAGAGGGGGTGCAGTGACAGTGTGAGGGAGTTTTGTGAAAGTGTGAGGGGGTGCAGTGACAGTGTGAGAGGCTGTACATTGAGAGTGTGAGGGAGTGCAGTGAAAGTGTGAGGGGGCACAGTGACAGTGTGAGAGAGGGTGCAGTCACAGTGTGAGATGGGTGCAGTGACAGAGTGTGGGGGTTACAGTGACATTGTGAGAGGGGTGCAGTGACAGTGTTTGAGGGGGTGCAGTGACAGTGTGAGGGTGTGCAGTGACAGTGTGAGTGGGTGCAGTGACTGTGTGAGGGAATGCAGTGACAGTTTGAGGGAGTGCAGTGACAGTTTGAGGGGGGTGCATTGGCAGTGTGAGTGGGGGTGCAGTGACAGTGCGAGAGGTTGCAGTGACTCTGTGTGTGGGTTGCACTGTCAGTGTGATAGGGGTGCAGTGAGAGTTTGAGAGGGGGTGCTGTGACAGTGTAGTGCTGCAGTGACATTGTGTGGGGGTTGCAGTGACTGTGTGAGAGGGGTGCAGTGACAGTTTGAGGTAGTGCACTGACAGAGTGATAGGGGTGCAGTGACAGTGTGTGAGGGAGTGTAGTGACAATGTGAGAGGGGGTGCAGTGACAGTGTGAGGGAGTGCAGTGACAGTGTGAGGGGGGTCCAGTGACAGTGTAAGAGGGGGTGCAGTGACAGTGTGAGGGAGCGCAGTGACAGTATGAGAGGGGTGCAGTGACAGTGTGAGAGGGGGTGCAGTGACAGTGTGAGGGAGTTTTGTGAAAGTGTGAGGGGGTGCAGTGACAGTGTGAGAGGCTGTACATTGACAGTGTGAGGGAGTGCAGTGAAAGTGTGAGGGGGCACAGTGACAGTGTGAGAGAGGGTGCAGTCACAGTGTGAGATGGGTGCAGTGACAGAGTGTGGGGGTTGCAGTGACATTGTGAGAGGGGTGCAGTGACAGTGTTTGAGGGGGTGCAGTGACAGTGTGAGGGAGTGCAGTGACAGTGTGAGTGGGTGCAGTGACTGTGTGAGGGAATGCAGTGACAGTTTGAGGGAGTGCAGTGACAGTTTGAGGGGGGTGCATTGGCAGTGTGAGTGGGGGTGCAGTGACAGTGCGAGAGGTTGCAGTGACTCTGTGTGTGGGTTGCACTGTCAGTGTGATAGGGGTGCAGTGAGAGTTTGAGAGGGGGTGCTGTGACAGTGTAGTGCTGCAGTGACATTGTGTGGGGGTTGCAGTGACTGTGTGAGAGGGGTGCAGTGACAGTTTGAGGTAGTGCACTGACAGAGTGATAGGGGTGCAGTGACAGTGTGTGAGGGAGTGTAGTGACAATGTGAGAGGGGGTGCAGTGACAGTGTGAGGGAGTGCAGTGACAGTGTGAGGGGGGTCCAGTGACAGTGTAAGAGGGGGTGCAGTGACAGTGTGAGGGAGCGCAGTGACAGTGTGAGGGGGGTCCAGTGACAGTGTGAGAGGGGTGCAAATACAATGTGTGGGGGTTGCAGTGACAGTGTGAGAGGGGTTGCAGTGACAGTGTGAGGGAATGCAGTGATAGTTTAAGGGGGTGCAGTGACAGTGTGAGAGGCAGTGCATTGACAGTGTGAGGGAGTGCAGTGAAAGTGTGAGGGGGCGCAGTGACAGTGTGAGAGAGGGTGCAGTCACAGTGTGAGATGGGTGCAGTGGGAGAGTGTGGGGGCTGCAGTGACATTGTGAGAGGGGTGCAGTGACAGTGTTTGAGGGGGTGCAGTGACAGTGTGAGGGAGTGCAGTGACAGTGTGAGTGGTTGCAGTGACAGTGTGAGGGAATGCAGTGACAGTTTGAGGGAGTGCAGTGACAGTTTGAGGGGGATGCATTGGCAGTGTGAGTGGGGGTGCAGTGACAGTGTGAGAGGTTGCAGTGACTGTGTGTGGGGGTTGCACTGTCAGTGTGAGAGGGGTGCAGTGAGAGTTTGAGAGGGGGTGCTGTGACAGTGTAGTGGTGCAGTGACATTGTGTGGGGGTTGCAGTGAAAGTGTGAGAGAGGTGCAGTGACAGTGTGAGGGGGAGCAGTGACAGTGTGTGGGGGTTGCAGTGACAGTGTGAGAGGGTTGCAGTGACAGTGTGAGAGGGGGTGTAGTGACAGTGTGAGAGAGTGCAGTGACGGTGTGAGGAGGGTCCAGTAACAGATTGGGTGTGCAGTGACAATGGGGTTGTGCGCAGTGACAGTGGGGGTGGTTTGCTGTGCCAGTGTGTGGGGATGCAGTGACAGTGTGAGCGGTTGCTGTGACTGTGTGTGGGGGTTGCACTGTCAGTTTGAGAGGGGTGCAGTGACATTGTGACAGGGGTTGCAGTGACAGTGTCAGAGGGAACAGTGACATTGTGTGGGGGTTGCAGTGACAGTGTGAGAGGGGTGCAGTGACACTGTGAGAGGGGGTGCAGTGACAGTGTGAGGGAGTGCTGTGAGAGTGTGAGGAGGGTGCAGTAACAGAGTGGGTGTGCAGTGACAATGGGGTTGGGTGCAGTGACAGTGGGGGTGGGGATGTGCAGTGACAGCATGAGGGGCGCAGTGCCAATTTGGGGTGTGTGCAGTGACAGTGAGTTAGTGCAGTGACAGTGTGAGTGGCGCAGTGACAGTGGTGTTTGTGTGCTGTGCCAGTGTAAGGCATGCAGTGACAGTGTGAGGGGGACGCAGTGACAGTGTGAGGGAGTGCAGTGACAGTGTGAGGAGGGTGCAGTAACAGAGTGGGTGTACAGTGACAATGGGGGGTAGTGTAGTAACAGTGTGTGATGGGACCAGTGACAGTGTGGGAGTGCAGTGACAATTTGAGGTTGGTGCAGTGACAGTGTGAGGAGGGTGCAGTGACAGTGTGAGGGGATTCAATGACAGTATGACAGGGGTGCAGTGGCAGTTTGATGGGGCGCATTGACAGTGTGAGGGGCGCAGTGACAGTGTGAGGTGTGGTGCAGTGACAGTGTGAGGGGGTGCTGTGACAGTTTGAGAGCGGTGCAGTGACAGTGTGTGAGGGGTGCCGTGACAGTGTGAGGGAGTGCAGTGACAGTGCGAGGGGGTGCAGTGACACTTTGAGAGCGGTGTAGTGACAGTATGAGAGGTGTGCAGTGATAGTGTGAGGAGGTGCAGTGAGAGCCTGAGCGGGTACAGTGACAGTGTGTGAGGGGTGCAGTGACAGTGTGAGGGAGTGCAGTGACTGTGTGAGAGGGGTGGAGTGACAGTGTAAGAGGGGGTGCAGTGACAGTGTGAGGGGGAGCAGTGACAATGTGTGGGGGTTGCAGTGACAGTGTGAGAGGGGTGCACTGACAGTGTGACAGGGGTTGCAGTGACAGTGTCAGAGGGAGCAGTGACGGTGTGTGGGGGTTGCAGTGACAGTGTGAGAGGGGTGCAGTGACAGTGTGAGAGGGGGTGTAGTGACAGTGTGAGGGAGTGCTATGACAGTGTGAGGAGGGTGCAGTAACAGAGTGGGTGTGCAGTGACAATGGGGTTGTGCGCAGTGACAGTGGGGTTGATTTGCTGTGCCAGTGTGTGGGGATGCAGTGACAGTGTGAGGGGGTGCAGTGACAGTGTGAGGGGTTGCAGTGACTGTGAGGGGCGCAGTGACAGTGTGAGGCGGTGAAGTAACAGTGTGAGGGCGGTGCAGTGACAGTTAGGTGTGCAGGGACAGTGTGAGGAGTGTGCAGTAACAGAGTGGGTGTGCAGTGACAATGGGGGGTAGTGTAGTAACAGTGTGAGATGGGACCAGTGACAGTGTGGGGGTGCAGTGACAATGTGCGGTTGGTGCAGTGACAGTGTGAGGAGGGCGCAGTGACAGTGTGAGGGGATTCAATGACAGTATGAGAGGGGTGCAGTGGCAGTTTGATGGGGCGCAGTGACAGTGTGAGGGGCACAGTGACAGTGTGAGGTGTGGTGCAGTGACAGTGTGTGGGGGTTGCAGTGACAGTGTGAGAGGGGTGCACTGACAGTGTGAGAGGGGGTGTAGTGACAGTGTACTGGAGTGCAGTGCCAGTGTGAGGGGGGTGCAGTGACAGTGTGAGAGGGCGTGCAGTGACAGTGTGAGGGAGTGAAGTGACAGTGTGAGGGGGGTCCAATGACAGTGTGAGTGGGTGCGCAGTGACATTGTGAGTGGGTGCGCAGTGACTGTGTGATAGGGGATGCAGTGACAGTGTGAGTGGGTGCAGTGAAAGTGTGAGCGGGGGTGCAGTGACAGTGTGAGGTAGTGCACTGACAGTGTGATAGGGGTGCAGTGACAGTGTGTGAGGGAGTGTAGTGACAATGTGAGAGGGGGTGCAGTGACAGTGTGAGAGGGGTGCAGTGACAGTGTGAGAGGGGTGCAGTGACAGTGTGTGGGGGTTGCAGTGACAGTGTGAGAGGGGTGCAGTGACAGTGTGAGGGGGGTGCAGTGACAGTGTGAGAGGGCGTGCAGTGACAGTGTGAGGGAGTGAAGTGACAGTGTGAGGGGGGTCCAATGACAGTGTGAGTGGGTGTGCAGTGACATTGTGAGTGGGTGCAGTGACTGTGTGATAGGGGATGCAGTGACAGTGTGAGTGGGTGCAGTGAAAGTGTGAGAGGGGGTGCAGTGACAGTGTGAGGTAGTGCACTGACAGTGTGATAGGGGTGCAGTGACAGTGTGTGAGGGAGTGTAGTGACAATGTGAGAGGGGGTGCAGTGACAGTGTGAGAGGGGTGCAGTGACAGTGTGAGAGGGGTGCAGTGACAGTGTGTGGGGGTTGCAGTGACAGTGTGAGAGGCGTGCAGTGACAGTATAAGAGGGGAAGCAGTGACAGTGTGAGTGGGTGCAGTTACAGTGTTAGGGAGTGCAGTGACAGTGTGAGGGGCGTCCAGTGACAGTGTGAGAGGGGTGCAAATACAATGTGTGGGGGTGCAGTGACAGTGTGTGGGGGTTGCAGTGACAGTATGAGAGGGGTGCAGTGACAGTGTGAGAGGGGGTGCAGTGACAGTGTGAGGGAGTTTTGTGAAAGTGTGAGGGGGTGCAGTGACAGTGTGAGAGGTTGTACATTGACAGTGTGAGGGAGTGCAGTGAAAGTGTGAGGGGGCACAGTGACAGTGTGAGAGAGGGTGCAGTCACAGTGTGAGATGGGTGCAGTGACAGAGTGTGGGGGTTGCAGTGACATTGTGAGAGGGGTGCAGTGACAGTGTTTGAGGGGGTGCAGTGACAGTGTGAGGGAGTGCAGTGACAGTGTGAGTGGGTGCAGTGACTGTGTGAGGGAATGCAGTGACAGTTTGAGGGAGTGCAGTGACAGTTTGAGGGGGGTGCATTGGCAGTGTGAGTGGGGGTGCAGTGACAGTGCGAGAGGTTGCAGTGACTCTGTGTGGGGGTTGCACTGTCAGTGTGATAGGGGTGCAGTGAGAGTTTGAGAGGGGGTGCTGTGACAGTGTAGTGCTGCAGTGACATTGTGTGGGGGTTGCAGTGACTGTGTGAGAGGGGTGCAGTGACAGTTTGAGGTAGTGCACTGACAGAGTGATAGGGGTGCAGTGACAGTGTGTGAGGGAGTGTAGTGACAATGTGAGAGGGGGTGCAGTGACAGTGTGAGGGAGTGCAGTGACAGTGTGAGGGGGGTCCAGTGACAGTGTAAGAGGGGGTGCAGTGACAGTGTGAGGGAGCGCAGTGACAGTGTGAGGGGGGTCCAGTGACAGTGTGAGAGGGGTGCAAATACAATGTGTGGGGTTTGCAGTGACAGTGTGAGAGGGGTTGCAGTGACAGTGTGAGGGAATGCAGTGATAGTTTGAGGGGGTGCAGTGACAGTGTGAGAGGCAGTGCATTGACAGTGTGAGGGAGTGCAGTGAAAGTGTGAGGGGGCGCAGTGACAGTGTGAGAGAGGGTGCAGTCACAGTGTGAGATGGGTGCAGTGGGAGAGTGTGGGGGCTGCAGTGACATTGTGAGAGGGGTGCAGTGACAGTGTTTGAGGGGGTGCAGTGACAGTGTGAGGGAGTGCAGTGACAGTGTGAGTGGTTGCAGTGACAGTGTGAGGGAATGCAGTGACAGTTTGAGGGAGTGCAGTGACAGTTTGAGGGGGATGCATTGGCAGTGTGAGTGGGGGTGCAGTGACAGTGTGAGAGGTTGCAGTGACTGTGTGTGGGGGTTGCACTGTCAGTGTGAGAGGGGTGCAGTGAGAGTTTGAGAGGGGGTGCTGTGACAGTGTAGTGGTGCAGTGACATTGTGTGGGGGTTGCAGTGAAAGTGTGAGAGAGGTGCAGTGACAGTGTGAGGGGGAGCAGTGACAGTGTGTGGGGGTTGCAGTGACAGTGTGAGAGGGTTGCAGTGACAGTGTGAGAGGGGGTGTAGTGACAGTGTGAGAGAGTGCATTGACGGTGTGAGGAGGGTCCAGTAACAGATTGGGTGTGCAGTGACAATGGGGTTGTGCGCAGTGACAGTGGGGGTGGTTTGCTGTGCCAGTGTGTGGGGATGCAGTGACAGTGTGAGCGGTTGCTGTGACTGTGTGTGGGGGTTGCACTGTCAGTTTGAGAGGGGTGCAGTGACAGTGTGACAGGGGTTGCAGTGACAGTGTCAGAGGGAACAGTGACATTGTGTGGGGGTTGCAGTGACAGTGTGAGAGGGGTGCAGTGACACTGTGAGAGGGGGTGCAGTGACAGTGTGAGGGAGTGCTGTGAGAGTGTGAGGAGGGTGCAGTAACAGAGTGGGTGTGCAGTGACAATGGGGTTGGGTGCAGTGACAGTGGGGGTGGGGATGTGCAGTGACAGCATGAGGGGCGCAGTGCCAATTTGGGGTGTGTGCAGTGACAGTGAGTTAGTGCAGTGACAGTGTGAGTGGCGCAGTGACAGTGGTGTTTGTGTGCTGTGCCAGTGTAAGGCATGCAGTGACAGTGTGAGGGGGACGCAGTGACAGTGTGAGGGAGTGCAGTGACAGTGTGAGGAGGGTGCAGTAACAGAGTGGGTGTACAGTGACAATGGGGGGTAGTGTAGTAACAGTGTGTGATGGGACCAGTGACAGTGTGGGAGTGCAGTGACAATTTGAGGTTGGTGCAGTGACAGTGTGAGGAGGGTGCAGTGACAGTGTGAGGGGATTCAATGACAGTATGACAGGGGTGCAGTGGCAGTTTGATGGGGCGCATTGACAGTGTGAGGGGCGCAGTGACAGTGTGAGGTGTGGTGCAGTGACAGTGTGAGGGGGTGCTGTGACAGTTTGAGAGCGGTGCAGTGACAGTGTGTGAGGGGTGCCGTGACAGTGTGAGGGAGTGCAGTGACAGTGTGAGGGGGTGCAGTGACACTTTGAGAGCGGTGTAGTGACAGTGTGAGAGGTGTGCAGTGACAGTGTGAGGAGGTGCAGTGAGAGCCTGAGCGGGTACAGTGACAGTGTGTGAGGGGTGCAGTGACAGTGTGAGGGAGTGCAGTGACTGTGTGAGAGGGGTGGAGTGACAGTGTAAGAGGGGGTGCAGTGACAGTGTGAGGGGGAGCAGTGACAATGTGTGGGGGTTGCAGTGACAGTGTGAGAGGGGTGCACTGACAGTGTGACAGGGGTTGCAGTGACAGTGTCAGAGGGAGCAGTGACGGTGTGTGGGGGTTGCAGTGACAGTGTGAGAGGGGTGCAGTGACAGTGTGAGAGGGGGTGTAGTGACAGTGTGAGGGAGTGCTGTGACAGTGTGAGGAGGGTGCAGTAACAGAGTGGGTGTGCAGTGACAATGGGGTTGTGCGCAGTGACAGTGGGGTTGATTTGCTGTGCCAGTGTGTGGGGATGCAGTGACAGTGTGAGGGGGTGCAGTGACAGTGTGAGGGGTTGCAGTGACTGTGAGGGGCGCAGTGACAGTGTGAGGCGGTGAAGTAACAGTGTGAGGGCGGTGCAGTGACAGTTAGGTGTGCAGGGACAGTGTGAGGAGTGTGCAGTAACAGAGTGGGTGTGCAGTGACAATGGGGGGTAGTGTAGTAACAGTGTGAGATGGGACCAGTGACAGTGTGGGGGTGCAGTGACAATGTGCGGTTGGTGCAGTGACAGTGTGAGGAGGGCGCAGTGACAGTGTGAGGGGATTCAATGACAGTATGAGAGGGGTGCAGTGGCAGTTTGATGGGGCGCAGTGACAGTGTGAGGGGCACAGTGACAGTGTGAGGTGTGGTGCAGTGACAGTGTGTGGGGGTTGCAGTGACAGTGTGAGAGGGGTGCACTGACAGTGTGAGAGGGGGTGTAGTGACAGTGTACTGGAGTGCAGTGCCAGTGTGAGGGGGGTGCAGTGACAGTGTGAGAGGGCGTGCAGTGACAGTGTGAGGGAGTGAAGTGACAGTGTGAGGGGGGTCCAATGACAGTGTGAGTGGGTGCGCAGTGACATTGTGAGTGGGTGCGCAGTGACTGTGTGATAGGGGATGCAGTGACAGTGTGAGTGGGTGCAGTGAAAGTGTGAGAGGGGGTGCAGTGACAGTGTGAGGTAGTGCACTGACAGTGTGATAGGGGTGCAGTGACAGTGTGTGAGGGAGTGTAGTGACAATGTGAGAGGGGGTGCAGTGACAGTGTGAGAGGGGTGCAGTGACAGTGTGAGAGGGGTGCAGTGACAGCGTGTGGGGGTTGCAGTGACAGTGTGAGAGGGGTGCAGTGACAGTGTGAGGGGGGTGCAGTGACAGTGTGAGAGGGCGTGCAGTGACAGTGTGAGGGAGTGAAGTGACAGTGTGAGGGGGGTCCAATGACAGTGTGAGTGGGTGCGCAGTGACATTGTGAGTGGGTGCAGTGACTGTGTGATAGGGGATGCAGTGACAGTGTGAGTGGGTGCAGTGAAAGTGTGAGAGGGGGTGCAGTGACAGTGTGAGGTAGTGCACTGACAGTGTGATAGGGGTGCAGTGACAGTGTGTGAGGGAGTGTAGTGACAATGTGAGAGGGGGTGCAGTGACAGTGTGAGAGGGGTGCAGTGACAGTGTGAGAGGGGTGCAGTGACAGTGTGTGGGGGTTGCAGTGACAGTGTGAGAGGCGTGCAGTGACAGTATAAGAGGGGAAGCAGTGACAGTGTGAGTGGATGCAGTGACAGTGTTAGGGAGTGCAGTGACAGTGTGAGGGGCGTCCAGTGACAGTGTGAGAGGGGTGCAAATACAATGTGTGGGGGTGCAGTGACAGTGTGTGGGGGTTGCAGTGACAGTATGAGAGGGGTGCAGTGACAGTGTGAGAGGGGGTGCAGTGACAGTGTGAGGGAGTTTTGTGAAAGTGTGAGGGGGTGCAGTGACAGTGTGAGAGGTTGTACATTGACAGTGTGAGGGAGTGCAGTGAAAGTGTGAGGGGGCACAGTGACAGTGTGAGAGAGGGTGCAGTCACAGTGTGAGATGGGTGCAGTGACAGAGTGTGGGGGTTGCAGTGACATTGTGAGAGGGGTGCAGTGACAGTGTTTGAGGGGGTGCAGTGACAGTGTGAGTGGGTGCAGTGACTGTGTGAGGGAATGCAGTGACAGTTTGAGGGAGTGCAGTGACAGTTTGAGGGGGGTGCATTGGCAGTGTGAGTGGGGGTGCAGTGACAGTGCGAGAGGTTGCAGTGACTCTGTGTGGGGGTTGCACTGTCAGTGTGATAGGGGTGCAGTGAGAGTTTGAGAGGGGGTGCTGTGACAGTGTAGTGCTGCAGTGACATTGTGTGGGGGTTGCAGTGACTGTGTGAGAGGGGTGCAGTGACAGTTTGAGGTAGTGCACTGACAGAGTGATAGGGGTGCAGTGACAGTGTGTGAGGGAGTGTAGTGACAATGTGAGAGGGGGTGCAGTGACAGTGTGAGGGAGTGCAGTGACAGTGTGAGGGGGGTCCAGTGACAGTGTAAGAGGGGGTGCAGTGACAGTGTGAGGGAGCGCAGTGACAGTGTGAGGGGGGTCCAGTGACAGTGTGAGAGGGGTGCAAATACAATGTGTGGGGGTTGCAGTGACATTGTGTGGGGGTTGCAGTGACAGTGTGAGAGGGGTGCAGTGACAGTGTGAGAGGGGTGCAGTGACAGTGTGAGAGGGGTTGCAGTGACAGTGTGAGGGAATGCAGTGATAGTTTGAGGGGGTGCAGTGACAGTGTGAGAGGCAGTGCATTGACAGTGTGAGGGAGTGCAGTGAAAGTGTGAGGGGGCGCAGTGACAGTGTGAGAGAGGGTGCAGTCACAGTGTGAGATGGGTGCAGTGGTAGAGTGTGGGGGCTGCAGTGACATTGTGAGAGGGGTGCAGTGACACTGTGAGAGGGGGTGCAGTGACAGTGTGAGGGAGTGCTGTGAGAGTGTGAGGAGGGTGCAGTAACAGAGTGGGTGTGCAGTGACAATGGGGTTGGGTGCAGTGACAGTGGGGGTGGGGATGTGCAGTGACAGCGTGAGGGGCGCAGTGCCAATTTGGGGTGTGTGCAGTGACAGTGAGTTAGTGCAGTGACAGTGTGAGTGGCGCAGTGACAGTGGTGTTTGTGTGCTGTGCCAGTGTAAGGCATGCAGTGACAGTGTGAGGGGGACGCAGTGACAGTGTGAGGGAGTGCAGTGACAGTGTGAGGAGGGTGCAGTAACAGAGTGGGTGTACAGTGACAATGGGGGGTAGTGTAGTAACAGTGTGTGATGGGACCAGTGACAGTGTGGGAGTGCAGTGACAATTTGAGGTTGGTGCAGTGACAGTGTGAGGAGGGTGCAGTGACAGTGTGAGGGGATTCAATGACAGTATGACAGGGGTGCAGTGGCAGTTTGATGGGGCGCATTGACAGTGTGAGGGGCGCAGTGACAGTGTGAGGTGTGGTGCAATGACAGTGTGAGGGGGTGCTGTGACAGTTTGAGAGCGGTGCAGTGACAGTGTGTGAGGGGTGCCGTGACAGTGTGAGGGAGTGCAGTGACAGTGTGAGCGGGTGCAGTGACACTTTGAGAGCGGTGTAGTGACAGTGTGAGAGGTGTGCAGTGACAGTGTGAGGAGGTGCAGTGAGAGCCTGAGCGGGTACAGTGACAGTGTGTGAGGGGTGCAGTGACAGTGTGAGGGAGTGCAGTGACTGTGTGAGAGAGGTGGAGTGATAGTGTAAGAGGGGTGCAGTGACAGTGTGAGAGGGGTGCCAATACAATGTGTGGGGGTTGCAGTGACAGTGTGTGGGGGTTGCAGTGACAGTGTGAGAGGGGTGGAGTGACAGTGTGAGAGGGGGTGCAGTGACAGTATGAGGGAATGCAGTGACAGTTTGAGGGGGTGCAGTGACAGTGTGAGATGCAGTGCATTGACAGTGTGAGGGAGTGCAGTGAAAGTGTGAGGGGGCGCAGTGACAGTGTGAGAGAGAGTGCAGTCACAGTGTGAGATGGGTGCAGTGACAGAGTGTGGGGGTTGCAGTGACATTGTGAGAGGGGTGCAGTGACAGTGTTTGAGGGGGTGCGGTGACAGTGTGAGTGGGGGTGCAGTGACAGTGAGTGAGGTTGCAGTGACAGTGTGAGGGAATGCAGTGACAGTTTGAGGGAGTGCAGTGACAGTTTGAGGGGGATGCATTGGCAGTGTGAGTGGGGGTGCAGTGACAGTGTGAGAGGTTGCAGTGACTGTGTGTGGGGGTTGCACTGTCAGTGTGAGAGGGGTGCAGTGAGAGTATGAAGAGGGGGTGCTGTGACAGTGTAGTGGTGCAGTGACATTGTGTGGGGGTTGCAGTGAAAGTGTGAGAGAGGTGCAGTGACAGTGTGAGGGGCAGCAGTGACAGTGTGTGGGGGTTGCAGTGACAGTGTGAGAGGGGTGCAGTGACAGTGTGAGAAGGGGTGTAGTGACAGTGTGAGAGAGTGCAGTGACGGTGTGAGGAGGGTGCAGTGACAGTGTGAGGGGGCGCCGTGACAGTGTGAAGGGGGGGTGCAGTGACCGTGTGAGGGAGTGCAGTGACAGTGTGAGGGGGTTCAGTGAGTTTGAGTGGGTGTGCATTGACAATGTATCGGGGTTGCAGTGACAGTGTGAAAGAGTTGAAGTGACAGTGTGTGGGGTTGCAGTGACAGTGTGAGAGGGGTGCAGTGACAGTTTGTGCTCGTTGCAGTGACAGTGTGTGGGGGTTGCAGTGACAATGTGAGAGGGGTGCAGTGACAGTGTGGGGGGCGTGCAGTGACAATGTGATGGAGTGCAATGACAGCGTGAGGGGATGCAATGACAGTGTGAGAGGGGGAGCAAGTGACAGTGTGAGGGAGTGCAGTGACAGTGTGAGAGAGTGCAGCGACAGTGTGAGAGGGGTGCAGTGACAGTGTGTGAGGCAGTGCAGTGACAATGTGATGGAGTGCAATGACAGCGTGAGGGGATGCAAAAACAGTGTGAGAGGGGGAGCAAGTGACAGTGAGAGGGGTGCAGTGACAGTGTGTGAGGCATTGCAGTGACAATGTGAGAGGGGGTGCAGTGACTGTGTGAGGGTGCACAGTGACAGTGTTAATGGGGTGCAGTGACAGTGTGAGCGGTTGCAGTGACAGTGTGAGGGGGTGCAGTAACAGTGTGTGGGGGTGGCGGTGACAGTGTGAGAGGGGTGCAGTGACAGTGTGAGGTAGTGCAGTGACAGTGTGAGAGGGGTGCAGTGACAGTGTGTGAGGGAGCGCAGTGACAATTTGAGAGGGGGTGCAGTGAGAGTGTGAGGGGGCACAGTGGCAGTGTGTGGGGGTTGCAGTGACAGTGTGTGGGGGTTGCAGTGACAGTGTGAGAGGGGTGCAGTTACTGTGTGAGAGGGGGGGTGCAGTGAACGTGTGAGGGAGTGCAGTGACAGTGTGTGGGGGTTGCAGTGACAGTGTGAGAGGGTTGCAGTGACAGAGTTTGGGGTTGCAGTGACAGTGTGAGAGGGGTGCGGTGACAGTGTGAGGAGGTGCAGTGAGAGTGTGAGAGGGGGTGCAGTGAGTGTGTGAGAGGGGGTGCAGTGACAGTGTGAGGGTGTGCAGTGACAGTGTGATGGAGTGCAGTGACAGTGTGTGGGGGTTGCATTGGCAGGGTGATTGGGGGTGCAGCGACTGTGTGAGGAGGTGCAGTGACAGTGTGAGTGGGGTGCAGTGTCAGTGTGTGAGGGAGTGCAGTGACAATGTGAGAGGGGGTGCAGTGACAGTGTGAGGGGGCGCAGTGACAGTGTTAATTGGGTGCAGTGACAGTGTGAGAGGGTGTGCAGTGACAGTGTGAGGTAGAGCAGTGACAGTGTGAGTGGGTTGCAGTGACAGTGTGAGAGGGGGTGTAGTGACAGTGTGAGTGAGTGCAGTGACAATGTAAGGGGGGGTGCAGTGACAGTTTGAGAGGGTGTGCAGTGACAGTGTGAGGGAATGCAGTGACAGTGTGAGGGGGGCCAATTGTCAGTGTGAGTGGGGGTGCAGTGACAGTGTGAGGGGTCGCAATGACAATGTGAGAGGGTGTGCAGTGACAGTGTGACTGGGTGCAGTGACAGTGTGAGAGGGAGTGCAGTGACAGTGTGAGGGAGTGCAGTGACAATGTGAGAGGGAGTGCAGTGACTGTGTGTGGGGGTTGCAGTGACAGTGTGAGAGGGGTGCAGTGACAGTGTAATGGGGGGTGTAGTGACAGTGTGAGGGAATGTGGTGACAGTGTGAGGGGGGGTGCAGTGACAGTGTGAGAGGGGTGCAATGACAGTGTGTGGGGCTTGCAGTGACAGTGTGTGTGGGTTGCAGTGACAGTGTGAGAGGGGTGCAGTGACAGTGTGAGAGGGGTGCAGTGACAGTGTGAGTTAGTGCAGTGACAGTGTGAGATGGGTGCAGTGACAGTGTGAGAGGGGGTGCAGTGACAGTGTGAGGTAGTGCAGTGACAGTGTGAGAGGGGTGCAGTGACAGTGTGTGAGGGAGTGCAGTGACAATTTGAGAGCGGGTGCAGTGAGAGTGTGAGGGGGCACAGTGACAGTGTCTGGGGGTTGCAGTGACAGTGTGTGGGGGTTGCAGTGACAGTGTGAGAGGGGTGCAGTGACAGTGTGTGAGGGGGTGCAGTGACAGTGTGAGAGAGTGCAGTGACAGTGTGAGGGAGTGCAGTGACAGTGTGAGTGGGTGCAGTGACAGTGTGAGGGAATGCAGTGACAGTTTGAGGGAGTGCAGTGACAGTTTGAGGGGGGTGCTTTGGCAGTGTGAGTGGGGGTGCAGTGACAGTGTGAGAGGTTGCAGTGACTGTGTGTGGGGGTTGCACTGTCAATGTGATAGGGGTGCAGTGAGAGTTTGAGAGGGGGTGCTGTGACAGTGTAGTGGTGCAGTGACATTGTGTGGGGGTTGCAGTGACTGTGTGAGAGGGGTGCAGTGACAGTATGAGGTAGTGCACTGACAGTGTGATAGGGGTGCAGTGACAGTGTGTGAGGGAGTGTAGTCACAATGTGAGACGGGGTACAATGACAGTGTGAGAGGGGTGCAGTGACAGTGTGAGAGGTAGGGTGCAGTGACCGTGTGAGGGAGTGCAGTGACAGTGTGTGGGGGTTGCAGTGACAGTGTGAGAGGGTTGCAGTGACAGTGTTTGGGGTTGCAGTGACAGTGGAGAGGGGTGCAGTGACAGTGTGAGGAGGTGCAGTGAGAGTGTGAGAGGGGGTGCAGTGAGTGTGTGAGAGGGGGTGCAGTGACAGTGTGAGGGTGCACAGTGACAGTGTTAATGGAGTGCAGTGACAGTGTGAGCGGTTGCAGTGACAGTGTGAGGGGGTGCAGTAACAGTGTGTGGGGGTGGCGGTGACAGTGTGAGAGGGGTGCAGTGACAGTGTGAGGTAGTGCAGTGACAGTGTGAGAGGGGTGCAGTGACAGTGTGTGAGGGAGCGCAGTGACAATTTGAGAGGGGGTGCAGTGAGAGTGTGAGGGGGCACAGTGGCAGTGTCTGGGGGTTGCAGTGACAGTGTGAGAGGGGTGCAGCGACAGTGTGAGAGGGGGTGTAGGGACAGTGTGAGTGAGTGCAGTGACAATGTAAGGGGGGTGCAGTGACAGTTTGAGAGGGTGTGCAGTGACAGTGTGAGGGAATGCAGTGACAGTGTGAGGGGGGCCAATTGGCAGTGTGAGTGGGGGTGCAGTGACAGTGTGAGGGGTCGCAATGACAATGTGAGAGGGTGTGCAGTGACAGTGTGACTGGGTGAAGTGACAGTGTGAGAGGGAGTGCAGTGACAGTGTGAGGGAGTGCAGTGACAATGTGAGAGGGAGTGCAGTGACTGTGTGTGGGGGTTGCAGTGACAGTGTGAGAGGGGTGCAGTGACAGTGTAATGGGGGGTGTAGTGACAGTGTGAGGGAATGCGGTGACAGTGTTTGGGGCTTGCAGTGACAGTGTGTGTGGGTTGCAGTGACAGTGTGAGAGGGGTGCAGTGACAGTGTGAGAGGGGTGCAGTGACAGTGTGAGTTAGTGCAGTGACAGTGTGAGATGGGTGCAGTGACAGTGTGAGAGGGGGTGCAGTGACAGTGTGAGGTAGTGCAGTGACAGTGTGAGAGGGGTGCAGTGACAGTGTGTGAGGGAGTGCAGTGACAATTTGAGAGGGGGTGCAGTGAGAGTGTGAGGGGGCACAGTGACAGTGTCTGGGGGTTGCAGTGACAGTGTGTGGGGGTTGCAGTGACAGTGTGAGAGGGGTGCAGTGACAGTGTGAGAGGGGGTGCAGTGACAGTGTGAGAGAGTGCAGTGACAGTGTGAGGGAGTGCAGTGACAGTTTGAGGGGGGTGCTTTGGCAGTGTGAGTGGGGGTGCAGTGACAGTGTGAGAGGTTGCAGTGACTCTGTGTGGGGGTTGCACTGTCAGTGTGATAGGGGTGCAGTGAGAGTTTGAGAGGGGGTGCTGTGACAGTGTAGTGGTGCAGTGACATTGTTTGAGGGTTGCAGTGACTGTGTGAGAGGGGTGCAGTGACAGTATGAGGTAGTGCACTGACAGTGTGATAGGGGTGCAGTGACAGTGTGTGAGGGAGTGTAGTCACAATGTGAGACGGGGTACAATGACAGTGTGAGAGGGGTGCAGTGACAGTGTGAGAGGGGGGGGTGCAGTGACCGTGTGAGGGAGTGCAGTGACCGTGTGTGGGGGTTGCAGTGACAGTGTGAGAGGGTTGCAGTGACAGTGTTTGGGGTTGCAGTGACAGTGGAGAGGGGTGCAGTGACAGTGTGAGGAGGTGCAGTGAGAGTGTGAGAGGGGGTGCAGTGAGTGTGTGAGAGGGGGTGCAGTGACAGTGTGAGGGTGTGCATTGACAGTGTGATGGAGTGCAGTGACAGTGTGTGGGGGTTGCATTGGCAGGGTGATTGGGGGTGCAGCGACTGTATGAGGGGGTGCAGTGACAGTGTGAGTGGGGTGCAGTGTCAGTGTGTGAGGGAGTGCAGTGACAATGTGAGAGGGGGTGCAGTGACAGTGTGAGGGGGCGCAGTGACAGTGTTAATTGGGTGCAGTGACAGTGAGAGGGTGTGCAGTGACAGTGTGAGGTAGAGCAGTGACAGTGTGACTGGGTGCAGTGACAGTGTGAGAGGGAGTGCAGTGACAGTGTGAGGGAGTGCAGTGACAATGTGAGAGGGAGTGCAGTGACTGTGTGTGGGGGTTGCAGTGACAGTGTGAGAGGGGTGCAGTGACAGTGTAATGGGGGGTGTAGTGACAGTGTGAGGGAATGCGGTGACAGTGTGTGGGGCTTGCAGTGACAGTGTGTGTGGGTTGCAGTGACAGTGTGAGAGGGGTGCAGTGACAGTGTGAGAGGGGTGCAGTGACAGTGTGAGTTAGTGCAGTGACAGTGTGAGATGGGTGCAGTGACAGTGTGAGAGGGGGTGCAGTGACAGTGTGAGGTAGTGCAGTGACAGTGTGAGAGGGGTGCAGTGACAGTGTGTGAGGGAGTGCAGTGACAATTTGAGAGGGGGTGCAGTGAGAGTGTGAGGGGGCACAGTGACAGTGTCTGGGGGTTGCAGTGACAGTGTGTGGGGGTTGCAGTGACAGTGTGAGAGGGGTGCAGTGACAGTGTGAGAGGGGGTGCAGTGACAGTGTGAGAGAGTGCAGTGACAGTGTGAGGGAGTGCAGTGACAGTTTGAGGGGGGTGCTTTGGCAGTGTGAGTGGGGGTGCAGTGACTGTGTGAGAGGTTGCAGTGACTCTGTGTGGGGGTTGCACTGTCAGTGTGATAGGGGTGCAGTGAGAGTTTGAGAGGGGGTGCTGTGACAGTGTAGTGGTGCAGTGACATTGTTTGGGGGTTGCAGTGACTGTGTGAGAGGGGTGCAGTGACAGTATGAGGTAGTGCACTGACAGTGTGATAGGGGTGCAGTGACAGTGTGTGAGGGAGTGTAGTCACAATGTGAGACGGGGTACAATGACAGTGTGAGAGGGGTGCAGTGACAGTGTGAGAGGGGGGGGTGCAGTGACCGTGTGAGGGAGTGCAGTGACAGTGTGTGGGGGTTGCAGTGACAGTGTGAGAGGGTTGCAGTGACAGTGTTTGGGGTTGCAGTGACAGTGGAGAGGGGTGCAGTGACAGTGTGAGGAGGTGCAGTGAGAGTGTGAGAGGGGGTGCAGTGAGTGTGTGAGAGGGGGTGCAGTGACAGTGTGAGGGTGTGCATTGACAGTGTGATGCAGTGCAGTGACAGTGTGTGGGGGTTGCATTGGCAGGGTGATTGGGGGTGCAGCGACTGTGTGAGGGGGTGCAGTGACAGTGTGAGTGGGGTGCAGTGTCAGTGACAGTTTGAGAGGGTGTGCAGTGACAGTGTGAGGGAATGCAGTGACAGTGTGAGGGGGGCCAATTGGCAGTGTGAGTGGGGGTGCAGTGACAGTGTGAGGGGTCGCAGTGACAATGTGAGAGGGTGTGCAGTGACAGTGTGACTGGGTGCACTGACAGTGTGAGAGGGAGTGCAGTGACAGTGTGAGGGAGTGCAGTGACAATGTGAGAGGGAGTGCAGTGACTGTGTGTGGGGGTTGCAGTGACAGTGTGAGAGGGGTGCAGTGACAGTGTAATGGGGGGTGTAGTGACAGTGTGAGGGAATGTGGTGACAGTGTGAGGGGGGAGTGCAGTGACAGTGTGAGAGGGGTGCAATGACAGTGTGTGGGGCTTGCAGTGACAGTGTGTGTGGGTTGCAGTGACAGTGTGAGAGGGGTGCAGTGTCAGTGTGAGAGGGGTGCAGTGACAGTGTGAGTTAGTGCAGTGACAGTGTGAGAGGGGTGCAGTGACAGTGTGAGTGGGGGTGCAGTGACAGTGTGAGGTAGTGCAGTGACAGTGTGAGAGGGGTGCAGTGACAGTGTTTGAGGGAGTGCAGTGACAATTTGAGAGGGGGTGCAGTGAAAGTGTGAGGGGGCACAGTGACAGTGTTTGGGGGTTGCAGTGACAGTGTGTGGGGGTTGCAGTGACAGTGTGAGAGGGGTGCAGTGACAGTGTGAGAGGGGGTACAGTGACAGTGTGAGAGAGTGCAGTGACAGTGTGAGGGAATGCAGTGAAAGTGTGAGGGAATGCAGTGACATTTTGAAGGAGTGCAGTGACAGTTTGAGGGGGGTGCTTTGGCAGTGTGAGTGGGGGTGCAGTGACAGTGTGAGAGGTTGCAGTGACACTGTGTGGGGGTTGCACTGTCAGTGTGATAGGGGTGCAGTGAGAGTTTGAGAGGGGTGCTGTGACAGTGTAGTGGTGCAGTGACATTGTGTGGGGGTTGCAGTGACTGTGTGAGAGGGGTGCAGTGACAGTATGAGGTAGTGCACTGACAGTGTGATAGGGGTGCAGTGACAGTGTGTGAGGGAGTGTAGTCACAATGTGAGAGGGGGTACAATGACAGTGTGAGAGGGGTGCAGTGACTGTGTTTGGGGGTTGAAGTGACAGTGTAAGAGGGGGTGCAGTGACAGTGTGAGGGAGTGCAGTGACAGTGTGAGGGGGGTCCAGTGACAGTGTGAGAGGGGTGCCAATACAATGTGTGGGGGTTGCAGTGACAGTGTGTGGGGATTGCAGTGACAGTGTGAGAGGGGTGGAGTGACAGTGTGAGAGGGGGTGCAGTGACAGTATGAGGGAATGCAGTGACAGTTTGAGGGGGTGCAGTGACAGTGTGAGAGGCAGTGCATTGACAGTGTGAGGGAGTGCAGTGAAAGTGTGAGGGGGCGCAGTGACAGTGTGAGAGAGGGTGCAGTCACAGTGTGAGATGGGTGCAGTGACAGAGTGTGGGGGTTGCAGTGACATTGTGAGAGGGGTGCAGTGACAGTGTTTGAGGGGGTGCAGTGACAGTGTGAGGGAGTGCAGTGACAGTGTGAGTGGTTGCAGTGACAGTGTGAGGGAATGCAGTGACAGTTTGAGGGAGTGCAGTGACATTTTGAGGGGGATGCATTGGCAGTGTGAGTGGGGGTGCAGTGACAGTGTGAGAGGTTGCAGTAACTGTGTGTGGGGGTTGCACTGTCAGTGTGAGAGGGGTGCAGTGAGAGTATGAGAGGGGGTGCTGTGACAGTGTAGTGCTGCAGTGACATTGTGTGGGGGTTGCAGTGACAGTGTGAAAGGGGTGCAGTGACAGTGTGAGGGGGAGCAGTGACAGTGTGTGGGGGTTGCAGTGACAGTGTGAGAGGGGTGCAGTGACAGTGTGAGAGGGGGTGTAGTGACAGTGTGAGAGAGTGCAGTGACGGTGTGAGGAGGGTGCAGTGACAGTGTGAGGGGGCGCCGTGACAGTGTGAAGGGGGGGTGCAGTGACCGTGTGAGGGAGTGCAGTGACAGTGTGAGGGGGTTCAGTGAGTTTGAGTGGGTGTGCATTGACAATGTATCGGGGTTGCAGTGACAGTGTGAGAGAGTTGCAGTGAGAGTGTGTGGGGTTGCAGTGACAGTGTGAGAGGGGTGCAGTGACAGTGTGTGGGGGTTGCAGTGACAGTGTGTGGGGGTTGCAGTGACAGTGTGAGAGGGGTGCAGTGACAGTGTGAGAGGGGTGCAGTGACAGTGTGAGGGGTGTGCAGTGACAATGTGATGGAGTGCAATGACAGCGTGAGGGGATGCAATGACAGTGTGAGAGGGGGAGCAAGTGACAGTGTGAGGGAGTGCAGCGACAGTGTGAGAGGGGTGCAGTGACAGTGTGTGAGGCAGTGCAGTGACAATGTGATGGAGTGCAATGACAGCGTGAGGGGATGCAAAAACAGTGTGAGAGGGGGAGCAAGTGACAGTGAGAGGGGTGCAGTGACAGTGTGTGAGGCATTGCAGTGACAATGTGAGAGGGGGTGCAGTGACTGTGTGAGGGTGCACAGTGACAGTGTTAATGGGGTGCAGTGACAGTGTGAGCGGTTGCAGTGACAGTGTGAGGGGGTGCAGTAACAGTGTGTGGGGGTGGCGGTGACAGTGTGAGAGGGGTGCAGTGACGGTGTGAGGTAGTGCAGTGACAGTGTGAGAGGGGTGCAGTGACAGTGTGTGAGGGAGCGCAGTGACAATTTGAGAGGGAGTGCAGTGACAGTGTGAGGGAGTGCAGTGACAGTGTGAGGGGGGTGCAGTGACAGTGTGAGAGGGTGTGCAGTGACAGATGAGGGAGTGCAGTGACAGTGTGAGAGGGGTGCAGTGACAGTGTGAGAGGGGGTGCTGTGACAGTGTGAGGTAGTGCAGTGACAGTGTGAGAGGGGTGCAGTGACAGTGTGTGAGGGAGTGCAGTGACAATTTGAGAGGGGGTGCAGTGAGAGTGTGAGGGGGCACAGTGACAGTGTGTGGGGGTTGCAGTGACAGTGTGTGGGGGTTGCAGTGACAGTGTGAGAGGGGTGCAGTGACTGTGTGAGAGGGGGGGGGGTGCAGTGACCGTGTGAGGGAGTGCAGTGACAGTGTGTGGGGGTTGCAGTGACAGTGTGAGAGGGTTGCAGTGACAGTGTTTGGGGTTGCAGTGACAGTGTGAGAGGGGTGCAGTGAGAGTGTGAGGAGGTGCAGTGAGAGTGTGAGAGGGGGTGCAGTGACAGTGTGAGGGTGTGCAGTGACAGTGTGATGGAGTGCAGTGACAGTGTGTGGGGGTTGCATTGGCAGGGTGATTGGGGGTGCAGCGACTGTGTGAGGGGGTGCAGTGACAGTGTGAGTGGGGTGCAGTGTCAGTGTGTGAGGGAGTGCAGTGACAATGTGAGAGGGGGTGCAGTGACAGTGTGAGGGGGCGCAGTGACAGTGTTAATTGGGTGCAGTGACAGTGTGAGAGGGTGTGCAGTGACAGTGTGAGGTAGAGCAGTGACAGTGTGAGTGGGTTGCAGTGACAGTGTGAGAGGGGTGCAGCGACAGTGTGAGAGGGGGTGTAGTGACAGTGTGAGTGAGTGCAGTGACAGTGTAAGGGGGGTGCAGTGACAGTTTGAGAGGGTGTGCAGTGACAGTGTGAGGGAGTGCAGTGACAGTGTGAGGGGGGCCAATTGGCAGTGTGAATGGGGGCGCAGTGACAGTGTGAGGGGTTGCAGTGACAATGTGAGAGGGTGTGCAGTGACTGTGTGACTGGGTGCAGTGACAGTGTGAGAGAGTTGCAGTGAGAGTGTGTGGGGTTGCAGTGACAGTGTGAGAGGGGTGCAGTGACAGTGTGTGGGGGTTGCAGTGACAGTGTGTGGGGGTTGCAGTGACAGTGTGTGGGGGTTGCAGTGACAGTGTGAGAGGGGTGCAGTGACAGTGTGAGGGGCGTGCAGTGACAATGTGATGGAGTGCAATGACAGCGTGAGGGGATGCAATGACAGTGTGAGAGGGGGAGCAAGTGACAGTGTGATGGAGTGCAGCGACAGTGTGAGAGGGGTGCAGTGACAGTGTGTGAGGCAGTGCAGTGACAATGTGATGGAGTGCAATGACAGCGTGAGGGGATGCAAAAACAGTGTGAGAGGGGGAGCAAGTGACAGTGAGAGGGGTGCAGTGACAGTGTGTGAGGCATTGCAGTGACAATGTGAGAGGGGGTGCAGTGACTGTGTGAGGGTGCACAGTGACAGTGTTAATGGGGTGCAGTGACAGTGTGAGCGGTTGCAGTGACAGTGTGAGGGGGTGCAGTAACAGTGTGTGGGGGTGGCGGTGACAGTGTGAGAGGGGTGCAGTGACAGTGTGAGGTAGTGCAGTGACAGTGTGAGAGGGGTGCAGTGACAGTGTGTGAGGGAGTGCAGTGACAATTTGAGAGGGGGTGCAGTGAGAGTGTGAGGGGGCACAGTGACAGTGTGTGGGGGTTGCAGTGACAGTGTGTGGGGGTTGCAGTGACAGTGTGAGAGGGGTGCAGTGACTGTGTGAGAGGGTTGCAGTGACAGTGTGAGAGGGGTGCAGTGAGAGTGTGAGGAGGTGCAGTGAGAGTGTGAGAGGGGGTGCAGTGACAGTGTGAGGGTGTGCAGTGACAGTGTGATGGAGTGCAGTGACAGTGTGTGGGGGTTGCATTGGCAGGGTGATTGGGGGTTGCAGTGACCGTGTGAGGGAGTGCAGTGACAGTGTGTGGGGGTTGCAGTGACAGTGTGAGAGGGGTGCAGTGAGAGTGTGAGGAGGTGCAGTGAGAGTGTGAGAGGGGGTGCAGTGACAGTGTGAGGGTGTGCAGTGACAGTGTGATGGAGTGCAGTGACAGTGTGTGGGGGTTGCATTGGCAGGGTGATTGGGGGTGCAGCGACTGTGTGAGGGGGTGCAGTGACAGTGTGAGTGGGGTGCAGTGTCAGTGTGTGAGGGAGTGCAGTGACAATGTGAGAGGGGGTGCAGTGACAGTGTGAGGGGGCGCAGTGACAGTGTTAATTGGGTGCAGTGACAGTGTGAGAGGGTGTGCAGTGACAGTGTGAGGTAGAGCAGTGACAGTGTGAGTGGGTTGCAGTGACAGTGTGAGAGGGGTGCAGCGACAGTGTGAGAGGGGGTGTAGTGACAGTGTGAGTGAGTGCAGTGACAGTGTAAGGGGGGTGCAGTGACAGTTTGAGAGGGTGTGCAGTGACAGTGTGAGGGGGGCCAATTGGCAGTGTGAATGGGGGCGCAGTGACAGTGCGAGGGGTTGCAGTGACAATGTGAGAGGGTGTGCAGTGACTGTGTGACTGGGTGCAGTGACAGTGTGAGAGGGAGTGCAGTGACAGTGTGAGGGAGTGCAGTGACAATGTGAGAGGGAGTGCAGTGACTGTGTGTGTGGGTTGCAGTGACAGTGTGAGAGGGGAGCAGTGACAGTGTAATGGGGGGTGTAGTGACAGTGTGTGGGAATGCGGTGACAGTGTGAGGGGGGGGGTGCAGTGACAGTGTGAGAGGGGTGCAATGACAGTGTGTGGGGCTTGCAGTGACAGTGTGTGTGGGTTGCAGTGACAGTGTGAGAGGGGTGCAGTGAAAGTGTGAGAGTGGGTGCAGTGACAGTGTGAGGGAGTGCAGTGACAATTTGAGGGCGGGTGCAGTGACAGTGTGAGAGGCAGTGCAGTGACAGTGTGAGGGAGTGCAGTGACAGTGTGAGGGAGTGCAGTGACAGTGTGAGGTGTGGTGCAGTGACAGTGTGAGGGAGTGCAGTGACATTGTGAGGGGGTGCAGTGACAGTTTGAGTGCGGTGCAGTGACTGTGTGAGAGGTGTGCAGTGACAGTCTGAGGAGGTGCAGTGAGAGCCTGAGCGGGTGCAGTGACAGTGTGTGAGGGGTGCAGTGACAGTGTGAGGAAGTGCAGTGACAGTGAGGGGGGTGCAGTGACTGTGTGAGCGGGTTGCAGTGACAGTATGAGGGGGTGCAGTAACAGTGTGTGGGGGTTGCGGTGACAGTGTGAGGGGGTGCAGTGACAGTGTGAGGGGGAGCAGTGACAGTGTGTGGGGGTTGCAGTGAAAGTGTGAGAGGGGTGCAGTGACAGTGTGAGAGGGGGTGTAGTGACAGTGTGAGAGAGTGCAGTGACGGGGTGTGGAGGGTGCAGTGACAGTGTGAGGGGGCGCCTTGACAGTGTGAAGGGGGGGTGCAGTGACCGTGTGAGGGAGTGCAGTGACAGTGTGAGGGGGTTCAGTGAGTTTGAGTGGGTGTGCATTGACAATGTATCGGGGTTGCAGTGACAGTGTGAGAGAGTTGCAGTGACAGTGTGTGGGGTTGCAGTGACAGTGTGAGAGGGGTGCAGTGACAGTGTGTGCTCGTTGCAGTGACAGTGTGTGGGGGTTGCAGTGACAGTGTGAGAGGGGTGCAGTGACAGTGTGGGGGGCGTGCAGTGACAATGTGATGGAGTGCAATGACAGCGTGAAGGGATGCAATGACAGTGTGAGAGGGGGAGCGAGTGACAGTGTGAGGGAGTGCAGTGACAGTGTGAGGGAGTGCAGTGACAGTGTGAGAGGGGTGCAGTGACAGTGTGTGAGGCAGTGCAGTTACAATGTGAGAGGGGGTGCAGTGACAGTGTGAGGGGGAGCAGTGACATTGTGTGGGGGTTGCAGTGACAGTGTGAGAGGGGTGCAGTGACAGTGTGAGAGGGGGTGTAGTGACAGTGTGAGGGAGTGCAGTGACAGTGTGAGGAGGGTGCAGTAACAGATTGGGTGTGCAGTGACAGTGGGGTTGTGCGCAGCGACAGTGGGGGTGGTTTGCTGTCCCATTGGGTGGGGATGCAGTGACAGTGTGAGGTGTGCAGTGCCAGTGGGGGTTGTTTGCTGTGCCACTGTCTGGGGATGCAGTGACAGTGTGAGGGGGTGCAGTGACAGTGTGAGGTGGCAGTGACAGTTTGGGAGGGATGCAGTGACAGTTGGGGGGTGCAGTGACAGTGTGAGGGGGTTGCAGTGACAGTGTGAGGGGTTGCAGTGACAGTGAGGGAGGTGCAGTGGATGTGAGGGGCGCAGTGACAGTGTGAGGTGGTGAAGTAACAGTGTGAGGGGGGTGCAGTGACAGTTAGGTGTGCAGTGGCAGTGTGAGGAGGGTGCAGTAACAGAGTGGGTGTGCAGTGACAATGGGGTTGTGTGGAGTGACAGTGGGGGTGGGGATGTGCAGTGACAGCATGAGGGGCGCAGTGCCAATTTGGGGGGTGTGCAGTTACAGTGAGGTGGTGCAGTGACAGTGTGATTGGCGCAGTGACATTGGGGTTTGTGTGCTGTGCCAGTGTGAGGCGTGCAGTGACAGTGTGAGGGGGATGCAGTGACAGTGTGAGGGGGCGAGTGTAGTGACAGTGTGAGATCGGACCAGTGACAGTGTGGGATTGCAGTGACAATGTAAGGTTGGTGCAGTGACAGTGTGAGGGGATTCAATGACAGTATGAGAGGGGTGCAGTGGCAGTTTGATGGGGCACAGTGACAGTGTGAGGGGCACAGTGACAGTGTGAGATGTGGTGCATTGACAGTGTGAGAGGGTGCTGTGACCGTTTGAGAGCGGTGCAGTGAGAGTGTGTGAGGGGTTCAGTGACAGTGTGAGGGGCGTGCAGTGAGAGTGTGAGGTGGTGCAGTGAGAGCGTGAGCAGATGCAGTGACAGTGTGTTTGGGGTGCAGAGACAGTGTGAGGGAGTGCAATGACAGTGTGAGGGGGTGCAGTGACAGTTTGAGAGCGGTGCAGCGACAGTGTGAAAGGTGTGCAGTGACAGTGTGAGGATGTGCAGTGAGAGCGTGAGCGGGTGCAGTGACAGTGTGTGAGGGGTGCAGTGACAGTGTGAAGGAGTGCAGTGACAGTGAGAGGGGGTGCAGTGACTGTGTGAGCGGGTTGCAGTGACAGTGTGAGTGGGGTGCAGTGACAGTGTGAGAGGGGGTGCAGTGACAGTGTGAGGGAGAGCAGTGATATTATGAGTGGGGTGCAGTGACAGTGTGAGAGGGGGTGCAGTGACAGGGTGAGGGAGTGCAGTGACCTTGTGAGTGGGGTGCACTGGCAGTGTGAGTGGGGGCGCAGTGACAGTGTGAGGGGGTGCAATGACAGTGTGAGTGGGGTGCAGTGACAATGTGATAGGTGGTGCAGTGAGAGTGTGAGGGAGTGCAGTGACAGTGTGAGAGGGGTGCAGTGACAGTGTGTGAGTGAGTGAAGTGACAATTTGAGAGGGGGTGCAGTGACAGTGTGAGGGGGCACAGTGATAGTGTGTGGGGGGTGCAGTGACAGTGTGTGGGGGTTGCAGTGACAGTGTGAGAGTGGTGCAGTGACAGTGTGAGGGGGTGCAGTGACAGTGTGAGGGAGTGCAGTGAAAGTTTGAGGGGGTGCCGTGACAGTGTGAGAGGCGGTGCAGTGACAGTGTGAGGGAGTGCAGTGACAGTGTGAGGGGGTGCAGTGACAGTTTGAGAGGGGGTGCAGTGACATTGTGTGGGGGTTGCAGTGACAGTGTGAGAGTGTTGCAGTGACAGTGTGTGGGGGTTGCAGTGACAGTGTGAGAGGGGTGCAGTGACAGTGTGAGGGATTGCAGTGACAGTGTGAGGGAGTGCAGTGACAGTGTGAGGGACTGCAGTGACAGTGTGAGGGGGTGCATTGGCAGTGTGAGTGGGCGCTCAGTGACAGTGTGAGGGGGTGCAGTGACAGTGTGAGAGGGGTGCAGTGACAGTGTGAGAGGGGGTTCAGTGACAGTGTGAGGTAGTGCAGTGACATTGTGAGAGGGGTGCAGTGACAGTGTGTGAGGGAGTGCAGTGACAATATGAGAGGGGGTGCAGTGACAGTGTGAGGGGGCGCAGTGACAGTGTTAATGGGGTACAGTGACAGTGTGAGAGGTTGCAGTGACTGTGTGTGGGGGTTGCAGTGACAGTGTGAGAGGGGTGCAGTGACAGTGTGAGAGGGGTGCAGTGACAGTTTGAGAGGGTGTGTAGTGACAGTGTGAGAGGGTGTGCAGTGACAGTGTGAGGGAGTGCAGTGACAGTGTGAGAGGGGTGCAGTGACAGTGTGTGAGGGTGTGCAGTGACAATTGAGAGGGTGTGCAGTGACAGTGTGAGGGTGTGGAGTGACAGTGTGAGGGGGTTGCAGTGAAAGTGTGAGAGGGGTGCAGTGACAGTGTGAGAGGGGGTGTAGTGACAGTGTGAGAGAGTGCAGTGACGGGGTGTGGAGGGTGCAGTGACAGTGTGAGGGGGCGCCTTGACAGTGTGAAGGGGGGGTGCAGTGACCGTGTGAGGGAGTGCAGTGACAGTGTGAGGGGGTTCAGTGAGTTTGAGTGGGTGTGCATTGACAATGTATCGGGGTTGCAGTGACAGTGTGAGAGAGTTGCAGTGACAGTGTGTGGGGTTGCAGTGACAGTGTGAGAGGGGTGCAGTGACAGTGTGTGCTCGTTGCAGTGACAGTGTGTGGGGGTTGCAGTGACAGTGTGAGAGGGGTGCAGTGACAGTGTGGGGGGCGTGCAGTGACAATGTGATGGAGTGCAATGACAGCGTGAAGGGATGCAATGACAGTGTGAGAGGGGGAGCGAGTGACAGTGTGAGGGAGTGCAGTGACAGTGTGAGGGAGTGCAGTGACAGTGTGAGAGGGGTGCAGTGACAGTGTGTGAGGCAGTGCAGTTACAATGTGAGAGGGGGTGCAGTGACAGTGTGAGGGGGAGCAGTGACATTGTGTGGGGGTTGCAGTGACAGTGTGAGAGGGGTGCAGTGACAGTGTGAGAGGGGGTGTAGTGACAGTGTGAGGGAGTGCAGTGACAGTGTGAGGAGGGTGCAGTAACAGATTGGGTGTGCAGTGACAGTGGGGTTGTGCGCAGCGACAGTGGGGGTGGTTTGCTGTCCCATTGGGTGGGGATGCAGTGACAGTGTGAGGTGTGCAGTGCCAGTGGGGGTTGTTTGCTGTGCCACTGTCTGGGGATGCAGTGACAGTGTGAGGGGGTGCAGTGACAGTGTGAGGTGGCAGTGACAGTTTGGGAGGGATGCAGTGACAGTTGGGGGGTGCAGTGACAGTGTGAGGGGGTTGCAGTGACAGTGTGAGGGGTTGCAGTGACAGTGAGGGAGGTGCAGTGGATGTGAGGGGCGCAGTGACAGTGTGAGGTGGTGAAGTAACAGTGTGAGGGGGGTGCAGTGACAGTTAGGTGTGCAGTGGCAGTGTGAGGAGGGTGCAGTAACAGAGTGGGTGTGCAGTGACAATGGGGTTGTGTGGAGTGACAGTGGGGGTGGGGATGTGCAGTGACAGCATGAGGGGCGCAGTGCCAATTTGGGGGGTGTGCAGTTACAGTGAGGTGGTGCAGTGACAGTGTGATTGGCGCAGTGACATTGGGGTTTGTGTGCTGTGCCAGTGTGAGGCGTGCAGTGACAGTGTGAGGGGGATGCAGTGACAGTGTGAGGGGGCGAGTGTAGTGACAGTGTGAGATCGGACCAGTGACAGTGTGGGATTGCAGTGACAATGTAAGGTTGGTGCAGTGACAGTGTGAGGGGATTCAATGACAGTATGAGAGGGGTGCAGTGGCAGTTTGATGGGGCACAGTGACAGTGTGAGGGGCACAGTGACAGTGTGAGATGTGGTGCATTGACAGTGTGAGAGGGTGCTGTGACCGTTTGAGAGCGGTGCAGTGAGAGTGTGTGAGGGGTTCAGTGACAGTGTGAGGGGCGTGCAGTGAGAGTGTGAGGTGGTGCAGTGAGAGCGTGAGCAGATGCAGTGACAGTGTGTTTGGGGTGCAGAGACAGTGTGAGGGAGTGCAATGACAGTGTGAGGGGGTGCAGTGACAGTTTGAGAGCGGTGCAGCGACAGTGTGAAAGGTGTGCAGTGACAGTGTGAGGATGTGCAGTGAGAGCGTGAGCGGGTGCAGTGACAGTGTGTGAGGGGTGCAGTGACAGTGTGAAGGAGTGCAGTGACAGTGAGAGGGGGTGCAGTGACTGTGTGAGCGGGTTGCAGTGACAGTGTGAGTGGGGTGCAGTGACAGTGTGAGAGGGGGTGCAGTGACAGTGTGAGGGAGAGCAGTGATATTATGAGTGGGGTGCAGTGACAGTGTGAGAGGGGGTGCAGTGACAGGGTGAGGGAGTGCAGTGACCTTGTGAGTGGGGTGCACTGGCAGTGTGAGTGGGGGCGCAGTGACAGTGTGAGGGGGTGCAATGACAGTGTGAGTGGGGTGCAGTGACAATGTGATAGGGGGTGCAGTGAGAGTGTGAGGGAGTGCAGTGACAGTGTGAGAGGGGTGCAGTGACAGTGTGTGAGTGAGTGCAGTGACAATTTGAGAGGGGGTGCAGTGACAGTGTGAGGGGGCACAGTGATAGTGTGTGGGGGGTGCAGTGACAGTGTGTGGGGGTTGCAGTGACAGTGTGAGAGTGGTGCAGTGACAGTGTGAGGGGGGTGCAGTGACAGTGTGAGGGAGTGCAGTGAAAGTTTGAGGGGGTGCCGTGACAGTGTGAGAGGCGGTGCAGTGACAGTGTGAGGGAGTGCAGTGACAGTGTGAGGGGGTGCAGTGACAGTTTGAGAGGGGGTGCAGTGACATTGTGTGGGGGTTGCAGTGACAGTGTGAGAGTGTTGCAGTGACAGTGTGTGGGGGTTGCAGTGACAGTGTGAGAGGGGTGCAGTGACAGTGTGAGGGATTGCAGTGACAGTGTGAGGGAGTGCAGTGACAGTGTGAGGGACTGCAGTGACAGTGTGAGGGGGTGCATTGGCAGTGTGAGTGGGCGCTCAGTGACAGTGTGAGGGGGTGCAGTGACAGTGTGAGAGGGGTGCAGTGACAGTGTGAGAGGGGGTTCAGTGACAGTGTGAGGTAGTGCAGTGACATTGTGAGAGGGGTGCAGTGACAGTGTGTGAGGGAGTGCAGTGACAATATGAGAGGGGGTGCAGTGACAGTGTGAGGGGGCGCAGTGACAGTGTTAATGGGGTACAGTGACAGTGTGAGAGGTTGCAGTGACTGTGTGTGGGGGTTGCAGTGACAGTGTGAGAGGGGTGCAGTGACAGTGTGAGAGGGGTGCAGTGACAGTTTGAGAGGGTGTGTAGTGACAGTGTGAGAGGGTGTGCAGTGACAGTGTGAGGGAGTGCAGTGACAGTGTGAGAAGGTGCAGTGACAGTGTGAGAGGGTGCAGTGACAGTGTGAGGGTGTGCAGTGACAGTGTGTTGGGGGGTGCAGTCACAGTGTGAGAGGGGTGCAGTGACACTATGAGTTAGTGCAGTGACAGTGTGAGAGGGGTGCAGTGACAGTGTGAGGGAGTGCAGTGACAGTGTGAGGGGGTGCAGTGACAGTGTGAGAGGGTGTGCAGTCGCAGTGTGAGAGGGGTGCTGTGACAGTGTGTGGGGGTTGCAGTAACATTGTGAGAGGGGTGTAGTGACAGTGTTTGAGGTGGTGCAGTGAAAGTGTGAGGGAGTGCTGTGACAGTGTGAGGGGGTGCAGTGACAGTGTGAAGGACTGCAGTGACAGTTTGAGAGGGGTGCATTGGCAGTGTGAGTGGGGGTGCAGTGACAGTGTGAGAGGTTGAAGTGACTGTGTGTGGGGTTTGCACTCTCAGTGTAAGAGGGGTGCAGTGACAGTTTGAGAGGGGGTGCCTTGACATTGTGTGGGGGTTGCAGTGACAGTGTGAGGGACTGCAGTGACAGTGTGAGGGAGTGCAGTGACAGTGTGAGGGGGTGCATTGGCAGTGTGAGTGGGTGCTCAGCGACAGTGTGAGGGGGTGCAGTGACAGTGTGAGAGGGGTGCAGTGACAGTGTGAGAGGGGGTTCAGTGACAGTGTGAGGTAGTGCAGTGACATTGTGAGAGGGGTGCAGTGACAGTGTGTGAGGGAGTGCAGTGACAATATGAGAGAGGGTGCAGTGACAGTGTGAGGGGGCGCAGTGACAGTGTTAATGGGGTACAGTGACAGTGTGAGAGGTTGCAGTGACTGTGTGTGGGGGTTGCAGTGACAGTGTGAGAGGGGTGCAGTGACAGTGTGAGAGGGGTGCAGTGACAGTTTGAGATGGTGTGTAGTGACAGTGTGAGAGGGTGTGCAGTGACAGTGTGAGGGAGTGCAGTGACAGTGTGCGGGGGGGTGCATTGGCAGTGTGAGTGGGGTTGCAGTGACGGTGTGAGGAGGTGCAGTGACAGTGTGAGAGGGTGCAGTGACAGTGTGAGGGAGTGCAGTGACAGTGTGTTGGGGGGTGCAGTCACAGTTTGAGAGGGGTGCAGTGACACTATGAGTTAGTGCAGTGACAGTGTGAGAGGGGTGCAGTGACAGTGTGAGGGAGTGCAGTGACAGTGTGAGGGGGTGCAGTGACAGTGTGAGAGGGTGTGCAGTCGCAGTGTGAGAGGGGTGCAGTGACAGTGTGTGGGGGTTGCAGTGACAGTGTGAGGAGGGTGCAGTAACAGAGTGGGTGTGCAGTGACAATGGGGTTGTGCGCAGCGACAGTGGGGGTGGTTTGCTGTGCCAGTGTGTGGGGTTGCAGTGACAGTGTGAGAGGTTGCAGTGACTGTGTTTGGGGTTTGCACTGTCAGTGTGAGAGGGGTGCAGTGACAGTTTGGGAGGGGGTGCAGTGACATTGTGGGGGTGCAGTGACATTGTGTTGGGGTTGCAGTGACAGTGTGAGAGGAGTGCAGTGACAGTTTGGGAGAGGTTGCAGTGACAAGTGAGGGGGAGCAGTGACAGTGTGTGGGCGTTGCAGTGACAGTGTGAGAGGGGTGCAGTGACAGTGTGAGGAGGGTGCAGTAACAGAGTGGGTGTGCAGTGACAGTGGGGGTGGTTTGCTGTGCCAATGTGTGGGGATGCAGTGACAGTGTGAGGGGTGCAGTGACAGTGGGGGTTGTTTGCTGTGCCATTGTTTGGGGGTGCAGTGACAGTGTGAGGTGGCAGTGACAGTTTGCGAGGGGTGCAGTGACAGTATGGGGGGTGCAGTGACAGTGTGCGGGGGGTGCAGTGACAGTGTGAGGAGTTGCAGTGACCGTGAGGGAGGTGCAGTGAGTGTGAGGGGCGTAGTGACAGTGTGAAGCAACAGTGTGAGGGGGTGCAGTGACAGTTAGGTGTGCAGTGGCAGGGTGAGGAGGGTGCAGTAACAGAGTGGGTGTGCAGTGACAATGGGGTTGTGTGCAGTGACAGTGGGAGTGGGGGGGTGCAGTGACAGCGTGAGCGGCGCAGTGCCAATTTGGGGGGTGTGCAGTGACAGTGAGGTGGTGCAGTGACAGTGGGGTTTGTGTGCTGTGCCAATGTGAGGCGTGCAGTGACAGTGTGAGGGGGATGCAGTGCCAGTGTGAGGGGGGGGAGTGTATTGACAGTGTGAGATGGGACCAATGAAAGTGTGGGGGTGCAGTGACAATGTGAGGTTGGTGCAGTGACAGTGTGAGGAGGGTGCAGTGACAGTGTGAGGGGATTCAATGACAGTATGAGAGGGGTGCAGTGGCAGTTTGATGGGGCGCAGTGACAGTGTGAGGGGCACAGTGACAGTGTGAGGTGTGGTGCTGTGACAGTTTGAGAGCGGTGCAGTGACAGTGTGAGGGGGATGCAGTGACAGTGTGAGGGGGGGAGTGTAGTGACAGTGTGAGATGGGACCAGTGACAGTGTGGGGGTGCAGTGACAATGTGAGGTTGGTGGGTGACAGTGTGAGGAGGGTGCAGTGACAGTGTGAGGGGATTCAATGACAGTATGAGAGGGGTGCAGTGGCAGTTTGAAGGGGTGCAGTGACAGTGTGAGGGGCACAGTGACAGTGTGAGGTGTGGTGCTGTGACAGTTTGAGAGCGGTGCAGTGACAGTTTGTGAGGGGTGCAGTGACAGTGTGAGGGGTGTGCAATGAGAATGTGAGGTGGTGCAGTGAGAGCGTGAGCAGGTGCAGTGACTGTGTTTGGGGTGCAGTGACAGTGTGAGGGAGTGCAATGACAGTGTGAGGGGGTGCAGTGACAGTGAGAGGGGGTGCAGTGACAGTGTGTGGGGGTTGCAGTGACAGTGTGTGGGGGTTGCAGTGACAGTGTGAGAGTGGTGCAGTGACAGTGTGAGGGAGTGCAGTGAAAGTCTGAGGAGGTGCCCTGACAGTGTGAGAGGCAGTGCAGTGACAGTGTGAGGGAGTGCAGTGACAGTGCGAGGGAGTGCAGTGACAGTGTGAGGGGGTGCAGTGAGAGTGGGAGGGAGTTCGGTGATAGTGTGAGGGGGTTGCAGTGACAGTGTGAGAGGGGGTGCAGTGACAGTGTGAGGGGGCACAGTGACAGTGTGTGGGGGTTGCAGTGACAGTGTGTGGGGGTTGCAGTGACAGTGTGAGAGTGGTGCAGTGACAGTGTGAGGGAGTGCAGTGAAAGTCTGAGGGGGTGCCCTGACAGTGTGAGAGGCAGTGCAGTGACAGTGTGAGGGAGTGCAGTGACAGTGCGAGGGAGTGCAGTGACAGTGTGAGGGGGTGCAGTGAGAGTGTGAGAGGGGGTGCAGTGAGAGTGTGAGAGGGGGTGCAGTGACAGTGTGAGGGAGTGCAGTGACAGTGTGAGGGAGTGCAGTGACAGTGTGAGGGAGTGCAGTGACAGTTTGAGGGGGCTTCATTGGCAGTGTGATTGGGGGCGCAGTGACAGTGTGAGTTGGTGCATTGACAGTTTGAGAGATGGTGCAGTGACAGTGTGAGGTTGTGCAGTGACAGTGTGAGAGGGGTGCAGTGACAGTGTGTGAGGGAGTGCAGTGACAATGTGAGAGGGGGTGCAGTGACAGTGTGAGGGGGTGCAGTGACAGTGTGAGGGGGTGCAGTGACAGTGTTAATGGGGTGCAGTGACAGTGTGTGGTGGTTGCAGTGACAGTGTGTGGGGGTTGCAGTGACAGTGTGAGAGGGGTACAGTGACAGTGTCTGGTGGTTGCAGTGACAGTGTGTGGGGGTTGCAGTGACAGTGTGAGAGGGGTGCAGTGACAGTGTGAGGGAGTGCAGTGACATTGTGAGGTGGTGCAGTGACAGTGTGAGGGAGTGCAGTGACAGTATGAGGGAGTGCAGTGACAGTGTGAGGGGGTGCATTGACAGTGTGAGTGGGTGCGCAGCGACAGTGTGAGGGGGTGCAGTGACAGTGTGAGAGGGGTGCAGTGACAGTGTGAGAGGGGGTGCAGTGACAGTGTGAGGTAGTGCAGTGACAGAGTAAGGTAGTGCAGTGACAGTATGAGAGGGGTGCAGTGACAGTGTGTGAGTGAGTGCTGTGACAATGTGAGACGGGGTGCAGTGACAGTGTGAGGGGGCGTAGTGACAATGTTGATGGGGTGCAGTGACAGTTTGAGAAGTTTAGTGACAGTGTGTGGGGGTTGCAGTGACAGTGTGAGAGGGGTGCAGTGACAGTGTGAGAGGGGGTGCAGTGACAGTGTAAGAGGGGGTGCCGTGACAGTCTGGGGGTGCAGTGACATTGTGTGGGAGTTGCAGTGATAGTGTGAGAGGGGTGCAGTGACAGTGTGAGAGGGGGTGCAGTGACAATGTGAGGGGGAGCAGTGACAGTGTGTGGGGGGTGCAGTGACAGTGTGAGAGGGGTGCAGTGAATGTGTGAGAGGGGGTGTAGTGACAGTGTGAGGGAGTTTAGTGACAGTGTGAGGGGGGGTGCAGTGACTGTGTGAGGGAGTGCAGTTCAGTGTGAGGGGGTGTGCAGTGACAGTGTGAGGCCGTGCAGTGACAGTGTGTGAGGGGGTGCAGTGACAGTGTGAGGGGGTGCAGTGACAGTGTGAGAGGGGGTGCAGTGACATTGTGAGGTAGTGCAGTGACAGTTTGAGAGGGGTGCAGTGACAGTGTGTGAGGGAGTGCAGTGACAATGTGGGGGGGTGCAGTGACAATGTGGGGGGGTGCAGTGACAGTGTGAGGGGACGCAGTGACAGTGTTAATGGGGTGCAGTGATCGTGTGAGAGGGTGCAGTGACAGTGTGTGAGAGGTGCAGTGACAGTAATTGAGAGGTGCAGTGACCATGAAAGGCATGCAGTGACAGTGTGGGGGTGCATTGACAGTGTGGGGGTGCAGTGAGGTGGCTCTCTCCCCAGCTTCGGCTCTGCACACTGTGGGCTGACGCACCTCCTCAGTGCTGATCAGATCAGACAGCGAGCAGTAGCTAGGGGTTGCAGTGACAGTGTGAGAGGGGTGCAGTGACAGTGTGAGAGGGGGTGCAGTGACAGTGTGAGAGGGGGTGCAGTGACAGTGTGAGGGGGTGCAGTGACAGTGTGAGAGGGGGTGCAGTGACAGTGTGAGGGGGTGCAGTGACAGTGTGAGGGGGTGCAGTGACAGTGTGAGAGGGGGTGCAGTGACAGTGTGAGGGGGTGCAGTGACAGTCTGTGGGGGCTGCAGTGACAGTGTGAGAGGAGTGCAGTGACAGTGTGTGGGGGTTGCAGTGACATTGTGAGAGGGGTGCATTGACAGTGTGAGAGGGGGTGTAGTGACAGTGTGAGGGAGTGCACTGACAGTGTGAGGGGGTTGCAGTGACAGTGTGAGATGGGTGCAATTGCAGTGTGTGGGGGTTGCAGTGACAGTGTGTGGGGGTTGCAGTGACAGTGAGAGAGGGGTGCAGTGACAGTGTGAGAGAGGGTGCAGTGACAGTGTGAGGCAGTGCAGAGACAGTGTGAGGGAGTGCAGTGACAGTGTGAGGGGGTGCAGTGTCAGTGTGAGAGGGGGTGCGGTCACAGTGTGAGAGGGGTGCAGTGGCAGTGTATGAGGGTTGCAGTGACAGTGAGAGAGGCGTGTAGTAACAGTGTGAGGTGGGTGCAGTGACAATGTGTGGTGGGGTTAGTGTATTGACAGTGTGAGATGGGACCAATGAAAGTGTGGGGGTGCAGTGACAATGTGAGGTTGGTGCAGTGACAGTGTGAGGAGGGTGGAGTGACAGTGTGAGTGGATTCAATGACAGTATGAGAGGGGTGCCGTGGCAGTTTGATGGGGCACAGTTACAGTGTGAGGGGCACAGTGACAGTGTGAGATGTGGTGCAGTGACAGTGTGTGGGGGTGCTGTGACATTTTGAGAGCGGTGCAGTGACAGTGTTTGAGGGGTGCAGTGACAGTGTGAGGGGCGTGCAGTGAGAGTGTGAAGAGGTGCATTGAGAGCGTGAGCGGGTGCAGTGAGAGTGTGTGAGGGGTGCAGTGACAGTGTGAGGGAGTGCAGTGACAGTGTGAGGGGGTGCAGTGACTGTGTGAGCGGGTTGCAGTGACAGTGTGAGAGGTTGCAGTGACAGTGTGTGGAGGTTGCAGTGACAGTGTGAGAGGGGTGCAGTGACAGTGTGAGAGGGGGTGCAGTGACAGTGTGAGGGAGTGCAGTGACCGTGTGAGTGGGTGCAGTGACAGTGTGAGAGGGGTGCAGTGACAGTGTGAGGTAGTGCAGTTTCAGTGTGAGAGGGGTGCAGTGACAGTGTGAGAGGGGGTGCAGTGACAGTGTGAGAGGTGTGCAGTGACAGTGTGTGAGGGAGTGCAGTGACAATTTGAGAGGGGGTGCAGTGATAGTGTGAGGGGGCGCAGTGACAGTGTGTTGGGGTTGCAGTGACAGTGTGAGAGGGGTGCAGTGACAGTGTGAGCGAGTGCAGTGACAGTGCGAGGGAGTGCAGTGACAGTGTGAGGGGGTACAGTGAGAGTGTGAGAGGGGTTGCAGTGAGAGTGTGAGAGGGGGTGCAGTGACAGTGTGAGGGAGTGCAGTGACAGTGTGAGGGAGTGCAGTGACAGTGTGAGGGGGTGCAGTGACAGTTTGAGAGGGGCTGCAGTGAGAGTGTGTGGGGGTTGTAGTGACAGTGTGAGAGAGTTGCAGTGACAGTGTGTGGGGGTTGCAGTGACAGTGTGAGAGGGGGTGCAGTGAGAGTGTGAGAGGGGGTGCAGTGACAGTGTGAGGGAGTGCAGTGACAGTGTGAGGGGGTGCAGTGACAGTTTGAGAGGGGCTGCAGTGAGAGTGTGTGGGGGTTGTAGTGACAGTGTGAGAGGGGTGCAGTGACATTGTGAGGGAGTGCAGTGACAGTGCGAGGGTGTGCAGTGACAGTGTGAGGGGTTGCAGTGAGAGTGTGAGAGGGGGTGCAGTGACAGTGTGAGAGGGGGTGCAGTGACAGTGTGAGGTAGTGCAGTGACAATGTGAGAGGGGGCGCAGTGACAGTGGCAATGGGGTGCAGTGACAGTGTGAGAGGGTGCATTGACAGTGTGTGAAAGGTGCAGTGACTGTGAGAGGCGTGCAGTGACAGTGTGGGGGTGCAGTGACAGTGTGGGGGTGCAGTGAGGCGGCTCTCTCCCCAGCTCCGACTCTGCGCACTGTAGGCTGACGCACCTCCTCAGTGCTGATCAGAGCAGACAGCGAGCACTAGCTGGAAGTTGCAGTGACAGTGTGAGAGGGGTGCAGTGACAGTGTGAGAGCGGGTTCAGAGACAATGTGAGAGGGGGTGCAGTGACAGTGTGAGAGTCAGTGCAGTGACAGTGTGAGGGAGTGCAGTGACAGTTTGAGAGGGGCTGCAGTGAGAGTTTGTGGGGGTTGTAGTGACAGTGTGAGAGGGTTGCAGTGACAGTGTGTGGGGGTTGCAGTGACAGTGTGAGAGGGGGTGCAGTGAGAGTGTGAGAGGGGGTGCAGTGACAGTGTTAGGGAGTGCAGTGACAGTGTGAGGGGGTGCAGTGACAGTTTGAGAGGGGCTGCAGTGAGAGTGTGTGGGGGTTGTAGTGACAGTGTGAGAGGGTTGCAGTGACAGTGTGTGGGGGTTGCAGTGACAGTGTGAGAGGGGGTGCAGTGAGAGTGTGAGAGGGGGTGCAGTGACAGTGTTAGGGAGTGCAGTGACAGTGTGAGGGGGTGCAGTGACAGTTTGAGAGGGGCTGCAGTGAGAGTGTGTGGGGGTTGTAGTGACAGTGTGAGAGGGTTGCAGTGACAGTGTGTGGGGGTTGCAGTGACAGTGTGAGAGGGGTGCAGTGACAGTGTGAGGGAGTGCAGTGACAGTGCGAGGGAGTGCAGTGACAGTGTGAGGGGGTGCAGTGAGAGTGTGAGAGGGGGTGCAGTGAGAGTGTGAGAGGGGGTGCAGTGACAGTGTGAGGGAGTGCAGTGACAGTGTTAATGGGGTGCAGTGACAGTGTGAGAGGGTGCAGAGACAGTAATTGAGAGGTGCAGTGACCATGAAAGGCATGCAGTGACAGTGTGGGGGTGCAGTGACAGTGTGGGGGTGCAGTGAGGCGGCTCTCTCCCCAGCTTCGGCTCTGCACACTGTGGCCTGACGCACCTCCTCTGTGCTGATAAGAGCAGACAGCGAGCAGTAGCTGGGGGTTGCAGTGACAGTGTGAGAGGGGTGCAGTGACAGTGTGAGAGGGGTGCAGTGACAGTGTGAGAGGGGGTGCAGTGACAGTGTGAGAGGGGGTGCAGTGACAGTGTGAGGGAGTGCAATGACAGTGTGAGGGAGTGCAGTGACAGTTTGAGGGGGCTTCATTGGCAGTGTGATTGGGGGTGCAGCGACAGTGTGAGGGGGTGCATTGACAGTGTGAGAGATGGTGCAGTGACAGTGTGAGGTTGTGCAGTGACAGTGTGAGAGGGGTGCAGTGACAGTGTGCGAGGGAGTGCAGTGACAATGTGAGAGGGGCTGCAGTGACAGTGTGAGGGGGTGCAGTGACAGTGTTAATGGGGTGCAGTGACAGTGTGTGGTGGTTGCAGTGACAGTGTGTGGGGGTTGCAGTGACAGTGTGAGAGGGGTACAGTGACAGTGTGTGGTGGTTGCAGTGACAGTGTGTGGTGGTTGCAGTGACAGTGTGTGGGGGTTGCAGTGACAGTGTGAGAGGGGTGCAGTGACAGTGTGAGGGAGTGCAGTGACATTGTGAGGTGGTGCAGTGACAGTGTAGGGGTGCAGTGACATTGTGTGGGGGTTGCCGTGACAATGTGAGAGGGGTGCAGTGACAGTGTGAGAGGCATTGCAGTGACAGTGTGAGGGGGTGCAGTGAGAGTGTGAGAGTGGGTGAATTCACAGTGTGAGAGGGGTGCAGTGAGAGTGTGTGGGGGTTGCAGTGACAGTGTGAGAGGGGTGCAGTGACAGTGTGAGGTAGTGCAGTGATAGTGTGAGAGGGGGTGCTTTGACAGTGTGAGGGAGTGCAGTGACAGTGTGAGGGGGGTGCATTGGCAGTGTGAGTGGGGGCGCAGTGACAGTGTGAGGGGTTGCTGTGACAGTGTGAGAGGGGTGCAGTGACAGTGTGAGAGGGGGTGCAGTGACATTGTGAGGTAGTGCAGTGACAGTGTGAGAGGGGGCGCAGTGACAGTGGCAATGGGGGACAGTGACAGTGTGAGAGGGTGCATTGGCAGTGTGAGTGGGGGCGCAGTGACAGTGTGAGGGGTTGCAGTGACAGTGTGAGAGGGTTGCAGTGACAGTGTGAGAGGGGGTGCAGTGACAGTGTGAGGTAGTGCAGTGATAGTGTGAGAGGGGGTGCTTTGACAGTGTGAGGGAGTGCAGTGACAGTGTGAGGGGGGTGCATTGGCAGTGTGAGTGGGGGCGCAGTGACAGTGTGAGGGGTTGCAGTGACAGTGTGAGAGGGGTGCAGTGACAGTGTGAGACGGGGTGCAGTGACAGTGTGAGGTAGTGCAGTGATAGTGTGAGAGGGGGTGCTTTGACAGTGTGAGGGAGTGCAGTGACAGTGTGAGGGGGTGCATTGGCAGTGTGAGTGGGGGCGCAGTGACAGTGTGAGGGGTTGCTGTGACAGTGTGAGAGGGGTGCAGTGACAGTGTGAGAGGGGGTGCAGTGACAGTGTGAGGGGGAGCATTGACAGTGTGAGGGGGAGCATTGACATTGTGTGGGGGTTGCAGTGACAGTGTGAGAGGGGTGTAGTGACAGTGTGAGAGGGGGTGTAGTTACAGTGTGAGGGAGTGCAGTGACAGTGTGAGGAGGGTGCAGTAACCGAGTGGGTGTGCAGTGACAATGGGATTGTGCGCAGTGACAGTGGGGGTAGTTTGCTGTGCCAGTGTGTGGGGATGCAGTGACAGTGTGAGGGGGTGCAGTGACAGTGTGAGGTGGCAGTGACAGTTTGCGAGGGGTGCAGTGACAGTGTGGTGGCTGCAGTGACAGTGTGTGGGGGGTGCAGTGACTGTGTGAGGGGGTGCAGTGACTGTGTGAGGGGGTGCAGTGACAGTGTGAGGGAGTTGCAGTGACAGTGTGAGGGCTTGCAGTGACAGTGAGGGAGGTGCAGTGAGTGTGAGCATTGCAGTGACAGTGTGAGGCGGTGAAGTAACAGTGTGAGGGGTGTGCAGTGACAGTGTGAGGAGGGTGCAGGAACAGAGTGGGTGTGCAGTGACAATGGGGTTGTGTGCAGTGACAGTGGGGGTGGCGTTGTGCAGTGACAGTGTGAGTGGCGCAGTGACAGTGGGGTTTGTGTGCTGTGCCAGTGTGAGGCATGCAGTGAAAGTGTGAGGGGGATGCAGTGACAATGTGTGGGGGGGTTAGTGTAGTGACAGTGTGAGATGGGACCAATGACAGTGTGGGGGTGCAGTGACAATGTGAGGTTGGTGCAGTGACAGTGTGAGGAGGGTGGAGTGACAGTGTGAGTGGATTCAATGACAGTATGAGAGGGGTGCAGTGGCAGTTTGATGGGGCACAGTTACAGTGTGAGGGGCACAGTGACAGTGTGAGATGTGGTGCAGTGACAGTGTGTGGGGGTGCTGTGACATTTTGAGAGCGGTGCAGTGACAGTGTTTGAGGGGTGCAGTGACAGTGTGAGGGGCGTGCAGTGAGAGTGTGAAGAGGTGCATTGAGAGCGTGAGCGGGTGCAGTGAGAGTGTGTGAGGGGTGCAGTGACAGTGTGAGGGAGTGCAATGACAGTGTGAGGGGGTGCAGTGACTGTGTGAGCGGGTTGCAGTGACAGTGTGAGAGGTTGCAGTGACAGTGTGTGGAGGTTGCAGTGACAGTGTGAGAGGGGTGCAGTGACAGTGTGAGAGGGGGTGCAGTGACAGTGTGAGGGAGTGCAGTGACCGTGTGAGGGGGTGCAGTGACAGTGTGAGAGGGGTGCAGTGACAGTGTGAGGTAGTGCAGTTTCAGTGTGAGAGGGGTGCAGTGACAGTGTGAGAGGGGGTGCAGTGACAGTGTGAGAGGTGTGCAGTGACAGTGTGTGAGGGAGTGCAGTGACAATTTGAGAGGGGGTGCAGTGATAGTGTGAGTGGGCGCAGTGACAGTGTGTTGGGGTTGCAGTGACAGTGTGAGAGGGGTGCAGTGACAGTGTGAGCGAGTGCAGTGACAGTGCGAGGGAGTGCAGTGACAGTGTGAGGGGGTGCAGTGAGAGTGTGAGAGGGGTTGCAGTGAGAGTGTGAGAGGGGGTGCAGTGACAGTGTGAGGGAGTGCAGTGACAGTGTGAGGGAGTGCAGTGACAGTGTGAGGGGGTGCAGTGACAGTTTGAGAGGGGCTGCAGTGAGAGTGTGTGGGGGTTGTAGTGACAGTGTGAGAGAGTTGCAGTGACAGTGTGTGGGGGTTGCAGTGACAGTGTGAGAGGGGGTGCAGTGAGAGTGTGAGAGGGGGTGCAGTGACAGTGTGAGGGAGTGCAGTGACAGTGTGAGGGGGTGCAGTGACAGTTTGAGAGGGGCTGCAGTGAGAGTGTGTGGGGGTTGTAGTGACAGTGTGAGAGGGGTGCAGTGACATTGTGAGGGAGTGCAGTGACAGTGCGAGGGAGTGCAGTGACAGTGTGAGGGGTTGCAGTGAGAGTGTGAGAGGGGGTGCAGTGACAGTGTGAGAGGGGGTGCAGTGACAGTGTGAGGTAGTGCAGTGACAATGTGAGAGGGGGCGCAGTGACAGTGGCAATGGGGTGCAGTGACAGTGTGAGAGGGTGCAGTGACAGTGTGTGAGAGGTGCAGTGACTGTGAGAGGCGTGCAGTGACAGTGTGGGGGTGCAGTGACAGTGTGGGGGTGCAGTGAGGCGGCTCTCTCCCCAGCTCCGACTCTGCGCACTGTAGGCTGACGCACCTCCTCAGTGCTGATCAGAGCAGACAGCGAGCACTAGCTGGAAGTTGCAGTGACAGTGTGAGAGGGGTGCAGTGACAGTGTGAGAGCGGGTTCAGAGACAATGTGAGAGGGGGTGCAGTGACAGTGTGAGAGTCAGTGCAGTGACAGTGTGAGGGAGTGCAGTGACAGTTTGAGAGGGGCTGCAGTGAGAGTTTGTGGGATTTGTAGTGACAGTGTGAGAGGGTTGCAGTGACAGTGTGTGGGGGTTGCAGTGACAGTGTGAGAGGGGGTGCAGTGAGAGTGTGAGAGGGGGTGCAGTGACAGTGTTAGGGAGTGCAGTGACAGTGTGAGGGGGTGCAGTGACAGTTTGAGAGGGGCTGCAGTGAGAGTGTGTGGGTGTTGTAGTGGCAGTGTGAGAGGGTTGCAGTGACAGTGTGTGGGGGTTGCAGTGACAGTGTGAGAGGGGGTGCAGTGAGAGTGTGAGAGGGGGTGCAGTGACAGTGTTAGGGAGTGCAGTGACAGTGTGAGGGGGTGCAGTGACAGTTTGAGAGGGGCTGCAGTGAGAGTGTGTGGGGGTTGTAGTGACAGTGTGAGAGGGTTGCAGTGACAGTGTGTGGGGGTTGCAGTGACAGTGTGAGAGGGGTGCAGTGACAGTGTGAGGGAGTGCAGTGACAGTGCGAGGGAGTGCAGTGACAGTGTGAGGGGGTGCAGTGAGAGTGTGAGAGGGGGTGCAGTGAGAGTGTGAGAGGGGGTGCAGTGACAGTGTGAGGGAGTGCAGTGACAGTGTTAATGGGGTGCAGTGACAGTGTGAGAGGGTGCAGAGACAGTAATTGAGAGGTGCAGTGACCATGAAAGGCATGCAGTGACAGTGTGGGGGTGCAGTGACAGTGTGGGGGTGCAGTGAGGCGGCTCTCTCCCCAGCTTCGGCTCTGCACACTGTGGCCTGACGCACCTCCTCTGTGCTGATAAGAGCAGACAGCGAGCAGTAGCTGGGGGTTGCAGTGACAGTGTGAGAGGGGTGCAGTGACAGTGTGAGAGGGGTGCAGTGACAGTGTGAGAGGGGGTGCAGTGACAGTGTGAGAGGGGGTGCAGTGACAGTGTGAGAGGGGGTGCAGTGACAGTGTGAGGGAGTGCAGTGACAGTGTGAGGGAGTGCAGTGACAGTTTGAGGGGGCTTCATTGGCAGTGTGATTGGGGGTGCAGCGACAGTGTGAGGGGGTGCATTGACAGTGTGAGAGATGGTGCAGTGACAGTGTGAGGTTGTGCAGTGACAGTGTGAGAGGGGTGCAGTGACAGTGTGCGAGGGAGTGCAGTGACAATGTGAGAGGGGCTGCAGTGACAGTGTGAGGGGGTGCAGTGACAGTGTTAATGGGGTGCAGTGACAGTGTGTGGTGGTTGCAGTGACAGTGTGTGGGGGTTGCAGTGACAGTGTGAGAGGGGTACAGTGACAGTGTGTGGTGGTTGCAGTGACAGTGTGTGGGGGTTGCAGTGACAGTGTGAGAGGGGTGCAGTGACAGTGTGAGGGAGTGCAGTGACATTGTGAGGTGGTGCAGTGACAGTGTAGGGGTGCAGTGACATTGTGTGGGGGTTGCCGTGACAGTGTGAGAGGGGTGCAGTGACAGTGTGAGAGGCATTGCAGTGACAGTGTGAGGGGGTGCACTGAGAGTGTGAGAGTGGGTGAATTCACAGTGTGAGAGGGGTGCAGTGAGAGTGTGTGAGGGTTGCAGTGACAGTGTGAGAGGGGTGCAGTGACAGTGTGAGAGGGGGTGCAGTGACAGTGTGAGGTAGTGCAGTGATAGTGTGAGAGGGGGTGCTTTGACAGTGTGAGGGAGTGCAGTGACAGTGTGAGGGGGGTGCATTGGCAGTGTGAGTGGGGGCACAGTGACAGTGTGAGGGGTTGCTGTGACAGTGTGAGAGGGGTGCAGTGACAGTGTGAGAGGGGGTGCAGTGACAGTGTGAGGTAGTGCAGTGACAGTGTGAGAGGGGGTGCTTTGACAGTGTGAGGGAGTGCAGTGACAGTGTGAGGGGGGTGCATTGGCAGTGTGAGTGGGGGCACAGTGACAGTGTGAGGGGTTGCTGTGACAGTGTGAGAGGGGTGCAGTGACAGTGTGAGAGGGGGTGCAGTGACAGTGTGAGGTAGTGCAGTGACAGTGTGAGAGGGGGCGCAGTGACAGTGGCAATGGGGGACAGTGACAGTGTGAGAGGGTGCATTGGCAGTGTGAGTGGGGGCGCAGTGACAGTGTGAGGGGTTGCAGTGACAGTGTGAGAGGGGTGCAGTGACAGTGTGAGAGGGGGTGCAGTGACAGTGTGAGGTAGTGCAGTGATAGTGTGAGAGGGGGTGCTTTGACAGTGTGAGGGAGTGCAGTGACAGTGTGAGGGGGGTGCATTGGCAGTGTGAGTGGGGGCGCAGTGACAGTGTGAGGGGTTGCAGTTACAGTGTGAGAGGGGTGCAGTGACAGTGTGAGACGGGGTGCAGTGACAGTGTGAGGTAGTGCAGTGATAGTGTGAGAGGGGGTGCTTTGACAGTGTGAGGGAGTGCAGTGACAGTGTGAGGGGGGTGCATTGGCAGTGTGAGTGGGGGCGCAGTGACAGTGTGAGGGGTTGCTGTGACAGTGTGAGAGGGGTGCAGTGACAGTGTGAAAGGGGGTGCAGTGACAGTGTGAGGTAGTGCAGTGACAGTGTGAGAGGGGGCGCAGTGACAGTGGCAATGGGGGACAGTGACAGTGTGAGAGGGTGCAGTGACAGTGTGTGAGAGATGCAGTGACTGTGAGAGGTGTGCATTGACTGTGTGGGGGTGCAGTGACAGTGTGGGGGTGCAGTGAGGCGGTTCTATCCCCAGCTCTGACTCTGCGCACTGTAGGCTGATGCCTCTCCTCAGTCCTGATCAGAGCAGACAGCGAGCACTAGCTGGAAGTTGCAGTGACAATGTGAGAGGGGTGCAGTGACAGTGTGAGAGGGGTGCAGTGACAGTGTGAGAGGGGGTTCAGTGACAGTGTGAGAGGGGGTGCAGTGACAGTGTGAGGGAGTGCAGTGACCGTGTGAGGGGAGTGCATTGGCAGTGTGAGTGGGGGCGCAGTGACAGTGTGAGGGGGTGCAGTGACAGCGTGAGAGGGGTGCAGTGACAGTGTGAGATTGTGCAGTGACAGTGTGAGAGGGGTGCAGTGACAGTGTGAGAAGGGGTGCAGTGACAATGTGAGGTAGTGCAGTGACAGTGTGAGAGGTGTGCAGTGACAGTGTGTGAGGGAGTGCAGTGACAATTTGAGTGGGGGTGCAGTGACAGTGTGAGGGGGCACAGTGACAGTGTGTGGGGGTTGCAGTGACAGTGTGAGGGGGGTGCATTGGCAGTGTGAGTGGGGGCACAGTGACAGTGTGAGGGGTTGCAGTGACAGTGTGTGAGGGGGTGCAGTGACAGTGTGATGTAGTGCAGTGACAGTGTGAGAGGGGGTGCAGTGACAGTGTGACGGGTCGCAGTGACAATGTGAGAGGGGGTGCAGTGACAGTGTGAGGGGGCGCAGTGACAGTGTTAATGGGGTGCAGTGACACTGTGAGAGGGTGCAGTGACAGTGTGAGAGGTGCAGTGACAGTATGTGAGAGGTGCAGTGACTGTGAGAGGCGTGCAGTGACAGTGTGGGGGTGCAGTGACAGTGTGGGGGTGCAGTGAGGCGGCTCTCTCCCCAGCTCCGACTCTGCGCACTGTGGGCTGACGCACCTCCTCAGTGCTGATCAGAGCAGACTGCGAGCAGTAGCTGGGTGTTGCAGTGACAGTGTGAGAGGTGTGCAGTGACAGTGTGAGAGGGGTGCAGTGACAGTGTGAGGGGGGTGCAGTGACAGTGTGAGAGCGAGTGCAGTGACAGTGTGAGAGGGTGCATTGACAGTGTGAGGGGGCGCAGTGACAGTGTGTGGGGGTTGCAGTGACAATGTGTGGGGGTTGCAGTGACAGTGTGAGAGGGGTGCAGTGACAGTGTGAGGGCATGCAGTGACAGTGTGAGGGGGTGCAGTGACAGTGTGAGAGGGGGGGCAGTGACAGTGTGGGGGAGTACAGTGACTGTGTGAGGGAGTGCACTGACAGTGTGAGTGGGTGCATTGGCAGTGTGAGTGGGGGGGCGCAGTGACAGTGTGAGGAGGTGCAGTGACAGTGTGAGAGGGGTGCAGTGACAGTTTGAGGTAGTGCAGTGACAGTGTGAGAGGGGTGCAGTGACAGTGTGTGAGGGAGTGCAGTGACAATGTGAGAGGGGGTGCAGTGACAGTGTGAGGGGGCACAGTGACAGTGTTAATGGGGTGCAGTGACAGTGTGAGAGGTTGCAGTGACAGTGTGAGAGGTTGCAGTGACAGTGTGTGGGGGTGCAGTGACAGTGTGAGAGGGGTGCAGTGACAGTTTGAGGTAGTGCAGTGACAGTGTGAGGGGGTGCAGTGACAGTGTGAGAGGGGTGCAGTGACAGTTTGAGGTAGTGCAGTGACAGTGTGAGAGGGGTGCAGTGACAGTGTGTGAGGGAGTGCAGTGACAATGTGAGAGGGGGTGCAGTGACAGTGTGAGGGGGAGAAGTGACAGTGTGTGGGTGTTGCAGTGACAGTGTGAGAGGGGTGCAGTGACAGTGTGAGGGGGGTGCAATGACAGTGTGAGAGGGTGTGCACTGACAGTGTGAGGGAGTGCAGTGACAGTGTTTGAGGGAGTGCAGTGACAATGTGAGAGGGGGTGCAGTGACAGTTAGAGGGGGGCGCAGTGACAGTATGTGAGAGGTGCAGTGACTGTGAGAGGCGTGCAGTGACAGGGTGGGGGTGCATTGACAGTGTGGGGGTGCAGTGAGGCGGCTCTCTCCCCAGCTCCGACTCTGCGCACTGCGGGCTGACGCACCTCCTCAGTGCTAATCAGAGCAGACAGCGAGCAGTAGCTGCTTTTAGCGAAGGTAAGTAATGCTGCTCGGTTTCGGCTTCCTATGAGCAAAACCCAACAATTTCCATCAGTTACCCGGGCGAGAGAGTGGCAAGGAGCGTGGGGCATTTCGTGGCAACGGTTCACAACCAGTTTGTGCATCGCGGCAGGAAAAAACCTCCCGGTGTCTCCAGCTAACACTGGGGAAAGAGGTTAGGGATCTAATGTGGACTGGGTTAGCTTGGGATTACTCCCGGTAGGTGTGCTTAGATTGAGAGCAAAATGCTATATTTGTTGGAAGGACATTGGTGTAGTCATTTTGACATTATTACCTAATCTGTTCAAGATTGAGCTCAGCGATTCATCCGCTCAAACAGCATCAGTGTCAGAAAATATTTAATCGATATTTGGTCATTTGGAGCCATGGAGTAAACTGAATTATCCGCCCTTTAGGTGCAATTAGCTGGTGTATTTGTTGAGCTTTGAACCATTTGCTTCTGTGTCACTCGGGGTGAGATAATGCTGAACACAATAGACGGCTTTGTAAGTGGGCCGCTATTTATTTATTTATTTTGTTTATTTCAGATTATCGGTTCCAAGGAATTCCTGGGCGACGCCATCGAATGAAAATTCCACAAGAGGCTGATGACAAAATGAATGCGGATGCAGAAGGTAGCTAGCTGACAACCCGAGTCTTTCGCAGCTTTGCATATATTTTGTGGTCATTTTCAGCTGAAACCAGTTTTGGACCATAACGGCATAAATCTCACTGTGGTTTGTGGGTGAATGGGATTGGAGTGGGAATAGAAATTAGAATTACCTTTATGGTAAATGTGGAATGACATTGCCAGTAAAAAATCCAAATTCTGAGACAAAAGTGGCTAATCCTCCATTTAACTAAAGCTTCAGTCCTCAGCAGCCTTTTGAGAATAAATGATTTCTTATTAGCAATGTCTCACCCCCGCCAAACAATCCCAGTGGTGAGAGAATAGTGGGTGATGTTGCTGGTTGTGGGGCACCCTCAGTATCAAAATGTTATGGGTAACAACAATAATTGATTGTCAACTGTGACATTGCCTACCCCAGATGACCTTTTCACTAATTCCTGTTCTGACATTCCCATGAGTGCCGGTGTAAATTTGATTTACTTGAATTTTTGTAACATATTTTTGCTAGGAATCTCATGGGAAACTGAAAAAAGAATCAGGCCTGGTATTGGTGGCAAGATATTGAGGTAGACTGGGTGATAAGACACAGAGAATGCAGATAAATAGTAAACATTCTGGGTGGAAGAGTACGATGAATAAGGCCCCATAAATGATCTTGAATAGTGTGTTGTAGCTTCATTTAGTTTGCAGATGACACCAACATAATACTGGTCGTTAATTCTGTAGGAGATAGGATAAACAGCATTTAGTTTGTTTGGGGTTGTGGGCTAAGAATTGGACACTTGCAGTTTAATGTAGGTAAGTGGAAAGTCATGCATTTAGGGATATTAAGTAAGCAGGGGGATTATAGGATTATTGGAACAATTCTGTCAAAGACCAGTTAGGAAAGGCACCCAAAAATCATGATGGATATATCTCTCAAGATATTGAGTCAATATCTGGAAACTGTCAAAAAATAAAATGACACACCAGATTGTTTGAAAAGAGGAGTAGGGTGTAGTTCAGAGGATGTTATCTTGCTGTTGTATGGAGAATTGCTCAGGCCACAGCTCATCCACTGTGATCCATTTTGGAACCATCAGTACAAGCATGATGCCGTTGAGCTGGTAAGGGTGAAGAGAAGCTCGATTAGAATGATTGGAGTTTAGAGAATAGAACATATAGAAATAGACTGATAGAACTCATCAGAGAGGGAAAGGCTGAGGTTGAGTATGATGTTGTTGAAATTGTTAAGGCTTATGGACACAGTGGATCAGTCAGGGATATTTGATTTGGCATTGAATAACTCAATAAGGGAGCAGGGGCAAGAGTGTAAACTAAAAAAGTGTCATATAAGAAAATATTACCCCACTGATAGGGTGGTTGGTTTTAATAGTTAATGTTGGGAGGTTGTAAGGATAAGTAAATCTATTCAAGGTCACATTGGATAAGTACCTTGAAGGGTAATGCATTATTGATTACAACTGCTAGTGGACATCAGTCTAAAGGAGCTGACAGCTCAAGAACAGCTCAAATTAGAAACCTATGATGTGAAGAAAAGTGACATTGGCTTTAGAAATTAAGCTGAAGGTATACCCAATATTCCTTCAACATTTCTTCACTTATATTAAACAGAACAAAAAGTGCAGGAAGGGGAAAATACAGGAAGTGATTTTTGTTGTGTGTAAATTGGGCGGATAGTGGTGCACATGGTAGCTGGAGGGCTTAGTGTGGTACCCAATCAATTTTCATCCCAAGACTTGGTAATAATGCTGTTGGTGAGCAGCCAGTGTGAAAATTTGCCAGCCTGGAGGTAATGAATTGTGAGATACAGTCACTTGTGAATGACTTGGAGCAGCAGCTTAAAAGGGAGCTATATCTATGGTGAGGAACTCAAACAAAATAGCAGGCAAAGTGTGCAGAACCTACAGTAGACGATGCATAATTCAAATCCTTTTAAGGTGCGGAACCCATAAGTGGTTGCCAACACACTGTCTCAAAAGGTCCATCCAAATTTATCTGGCAGTAGTTGAGGATTTCTTTAGTTAATGCTGGAATTGGTCATTTCTTGGCCTATACCATGGCTGCAGGGTGAGCAGGAGGAGAAACGGATAATATTCAGGCAGCCAGAGACAGAAATGTTATCGGGATTTTAATTGCATAACTTGACCCCAGTATGCACATTTTTAGGAGTCTCCTGCCTGCTCTGTCATTTTTAAGTTATGTACTAATTACATATTATGGCTAGTTTTAAGCACCTTTTTATGTTTCACAATTGGTGGATTTTTAATATTTAAGAAAAGAAAAAGTGACATTTGGATCTTCTGTAAACCAATCTGCCTTCAATTCCCTGAGAATTACTACACCAGTCACTCTTCAAAAGTTCATAGAGATATACTGCACCTCATCCAACTCCCCAGCCTTTGACAGAAATATATTCTTCTGCTCTAACACTCTCAGAAAATACTAACATCTTTCTCTCACTCTGCCTCAATTAAAGCTGGAACTCTTCTCCAGACCAGTTCAAGTTTGTAGTCTTCTTTCACTCCCATTCAAGATGGCATTGTTCTTCCTCCACTTTACCACAATTCCCCATCCATACCATCCATTCCTTTTCTCGTTACTTCTTTACTTTCTTTCCCCCTCATGACCACCCATTCCTCCAATACCATTTATTTTAAAACTATTTTTGTGGTTTTATTAGAATGCATCATTCATGCTTATGGCAGAGATTCTTATTTAGGAACTGCTGACAGTGTACTGTTTGGGGTAATCTGTATTTTACCTACATATTTTATTAGTCCCTATGTGATACTAGTAGACCCCCTGTGACATTGCTCTTGGTAAATTAGAGTACCCTATTTTAAAATGTGAGCTTGTTGATCTTTCTGCTCTTAGCGAGCCAAAGATGACCCCTTCACCACAGCAACAGAGTTTTTCTTCTACCTAACTCCCTCCACTGAACTAGGTTCCTTTTTCCTTTCTTCTAAAGGACCTTTCCCTATCCCCAACAGGCTTTCTCTCAGCACTTCCATGATATGGTACTTAATCCATCCTCTTTCTTGTCCTCAGTAGGGCTTCCCCCTCCCTTTCTCTCTGCTGATGAGTGTGGTTGTCTGTACCCTCTTGTCTTCCCAACAAGGTGTCGAAGTCTTTCCAGTCCATACCAGTTTTCTCTCCCATCCTTCCTAATAGGTCCTCCTTCTTGACAGTACCTAATTTTCATTTTCTCCCTGATCCTTAAGCCACAATATTACTGAGATAAAGTTGAGAATTTGTTTATTGGGGAGACAGCCTCCTGCACACATACATGTCAGGCTGCTGCTGGTCATTCCTGTAGTATTCAGAATTTTACAGGTTAGACCATATCATTAAAATCTTTATCAGACCAGGCTCTACTAAAAAAAAATTATGTCTGTTTTCTTTCTTTTTCTCTCTCCCTATCACTTATCTATCTTATAGTTTTCTATTTCTCTGTATAAAAATGTAATTTTTTTGTTTCTCAGTATTTTTCTATCTATCTTTCTCAGCTTTTTATCTCTCTCTCTCAAATTTCAATGCCTTTTATACCTATCTTTTTTCTCATTTTCTCCCCTCAGTATTTATCTGTTGACATCACTGGTATTTTTTTCACATTATCAGTATACCTCTCTATCTTCCTACCTCTCTCTCTCTCTCTCTATCTATATATATCTCTATATGTATATCTATATATATCTCTCTCTATCTCTCTCTCTCTATATATATATTTTTTTTTCTTTCTGTGTTTTCTTCTGTCTTTGTCCTTTTTATTCACCCTGTGAGGAAACGGAGCTGAAGGGTGGTTCCTGTGACAACTGATGCCTGTTGCCTTTAGTGTCTGCTCAGACACGCTAACCGCCTGAGGCAGGAGTTATAGTGAGAGGCTGAACTAGTATCATAGAATGATACAGCACGGTAGGAGGTCATTTGCCTCAACATGTTTAGGAACATAGGAACAGGGCTGGGCCATGTTTATGATTGTTTACATTTATGTAGAACATGGAAGTCAGTAGCCAGGAGCACAATTGTACATTTGCAAGTGATGAGGCAAGTGTACCCAGAGCCCATGAAGTTTAGCAGTATAGCACAAAATATTTTGTTGTTAGTAGAAGAAGGGAAAAAGTATTGAAATCAAGTTTATGAATGAGCTTATGATTTCTTAAACGCTTAAGAGAAGAATGAGTGAGGAGCTGTAATATGGAGAACTGCGTTTTCTGGTAAATTGTGGTTGGGAAGAAAATTGAAACTGGGGGCTAAGTTTGTTTTTAAAATTTTTTCTTGGGATGTGAGCGTCGTTGGCTGGGCCAGCATTTGTTGCCCATTCTTAATTGCCTTTGAGAAGGTGGTGGTGAGCTGCCTTCTTGAACTGCTGCAGTCCAAATGGTATAGATACATCCACAGTGCTGTTAGGAAGGGAGCTCCAGAATTTTGACCGAGTGACAGGGAAAGAACAGCGATTATAATTCCAAATCAGAATGGTGTGTGGTTTGGAGAGAAACCTGCAGGTGGTAGTGTTCCCTTACATCTGCTGCCCTTGTCCTTTTAGGTGGTAGAGGTTGTGGGTTTGGATGGTGCTGTTGAAAGAGCCTTGCTGAGTTGCTCCAGTGCATCTTGGAGATGATACACATTGCTGCCATTGTGTTTTGGTGGTGGAGGGAGTGAATATTTAAGGTGGTGGATGGAGTGCCAATCAAGCAAGCGTAAAGTATTCCATCACCCTCCTGGCTTGTGCCTTGTAGATGGTGGACAGGCTTTGGGAAATCAGGAGGTGAATTATTCACTGCAGGAGTCATAGCCTCTGACCTGCTCTTGTAGTCACAGTATTTATATGGCTATTCCAGTTCAGTTTATGATCAATGGTAACCCCAGGATGTTGATAGTGGGGGATTCAGTGATGCTAATGCCTTTGAATGTCAAGGGGTGATGGTTAGGTTCTCTCTTTTGGGGATGGTCACTGAACAATTGTAGAGCACCCTGAGGGGGGAGGGTGAACAGCCAGCAGTCGTGGTCCATATTGACATAGACAGAAGGATGGGTCTGTTCCTGCAGATAGAATTTAGGGAGCTAGGTAGGAAATTAGCAAGCAGGACCACAAAATAGTAATCTCTGGATTACTCCTGGTACCACATGCAAGTGAGTATAGAAATAGTGGCAGATGAATTGTGCTGAACAGATGGTGCAGGAGGAAGGGCTTTACATTCCTCGGACATTGAGACAAGCTCTGAGGGAGATGGAACCTGTATAGGCCTGACAGGTTGCAGAGCTGGGACCAACTTCCCTGAAAGACGATTTGCTAGTGTTATTGGGGAGGGTTTAAACTAACTTGGCAGGAGTGTGGGAATCAGAAGGTAATGCTAGAGAGAGATACCAAGGCATAAAATTATTGGGAGAGACAGATAGTAGTAGATTAGGAAGTTGTAAAGAATTAGGTGGGTTTAATGTAAGAGAAAAAGTAACCAAGTCTAAATTAAGGTTACAGTACATGTACAGGAATTCGTGGAGCATGCTAAATAAGATTGGTGAATTTCAGATACAGTTAGCTACATGGAAATGTGATGGCGTGGTGACAATGGAGACCTGGCCCAAAGAAGAGCAGGACTGACTATTAAATATTCCCAGATACAGGTGTTCAGGAAAGATAGGAAAGGGGATGGGGTGGTAGTATTGAATAGGAGGAAACTGCAGTGCTGCAGAGAGACGATGTCCCAGAGGGGTCAAAGACAGAATCCATTGGTTAGAGCGAAGGAACAAAAAAAAGGTCCAGTAACATTGCTGAGAGTAATCTACGACACCAACAAGGTGGGAAAGTTGTAGAGGAACAAATTAGCAAGGAAATTACAAAGATGCGCAAGAATTATAGAGTAGTTATAATGGGGGACTTTAGTTACCTGAACATAGACTGGGATAGTAGTATTGTAAAGGGCTGAGAGGGAGAAGATTTCCTAGAGTATGCTCAGGAGAATTTTCTATAGCTGTATGTTTCCAGTCCAATGAGAAAGGAGGCATTGCTAGACTGGGTTCTTGGGAATGAGATGAGCCAAGTGGATCAAGTATCAGTATGGGAACATTTAGGGCAAAATGATCACTGTATCATGAGGTTTAGATTGGCTATAGAAACAGACAAGGAGCAATCCAGAGTAAGAATAAGTAACTGGGAGAATGCCAACTTTGATGGGGTGAGAATGGACCAGGCCCAGATAAACTGGAGTCAAAGATTAGTCAGCACAACTAATTGAAGGGAGAGTTCAAGTACAGTCAAGGTATATTCCCATGAAGGGGAAGGCAGGGCAAATATTTCAGGGAGGGTGGGAGGCGAGTAGGAAACTGAAGTCACTGCCTGGTTCATTGGGTGTGTTGGGATCATTAGGGAACTTGTTCAGAGCTTGCCTTTTGACTTCCGAAGATTTTCATGTGGCAGCCATTGGGAGCTCTGTGAAGCTGACTATCTCCAACCTGGTGGCAGCACTGAAACAGTTTTATTTAAAGAATATAAGTGCAAGTTTTGAAAAAAAAACCTACCGAGCAGTAACAGCCTGGCATAGTCATGCTCACGGAATCAGACCTTACAGATCATGTCCCAGACACCGCCATCACCATCCCTGGGTATGTCCTGTCCCACCACATCCAGTCATGAATGTGGTGAACTATTAAACAACTAACAGAAGGAGGAGGCTCCACAAATATCCCACCCTCAATGGTGGGGGAGCAAAAGACAAGTCTGAAGCATTTGCAGCCACCTTCAGCCTGAAGTACTGAGTGGATGATTCAACTTAGCCTCCTCCTAAGGTCCCGCCATCACAGATGCCAGTCTTCAGCCAATTCAGTTCATTCCACATGATATCAAGAAATGGCTGAAGACACTAGCGAAGGCTATGGGCCCTGACAATATTTCAGCAAAAGCACTGAGGACTTGTGCTCCAGAACTAGCTGTGCCCCTAGCCAAACTGTTCCAGTACAGCTAAAACACTGGCATCTACCTGGCAGTGCAGAAAGTTGCCCAGGTATGTCCTGTACACAAAAAGCAGGACAAATCCAACCCACCAATTACTACCGCATCAGTCTACTCTCCATCATCAGCAAATTGATATAAAGTGTAGCCGAAAGTGCTATCAAGCTTACTTTGTAATAACCTGTTCACTAACGCTCATTTTGGATTCTGCCAGGGTCACTCAGCTCCTGAGCTCATTACAGCCTTGGTCCAAACATGGTCAAAAGAGCTGAACTCAAGAGTTAAGGTGAGATTGACTGCTCTTGACATCAAGGCAGCATTTGATCAGTGTGGCATCAGGGAACCCCAGCAAAACTGAAATCGATGGGAATCAGGGGGAAAACTCTCCACTGGTTGGAGTCATACCTAGCACAAAGGAAGATGGTTGTGGTTGTTGGAGGTTAATCATCTCAGTCCTGGGACATTGCTGCAGGAGTTCCTCAGTGTATTGTCCTAGGCCCAACCAGCTTCAGCTATTTCATCAATGACCGTCTTTCTATCATAAGGTCAGAAGTGGGGATATTTGCGGATGATTACACAATGTTCAGCACCATTTGCGACTCCTCAGATACTGAAGCAGTCCATGTCCATATGCAGCAAGACCTGGACAGTATTCAGGCTTAGGCTGATGAATGGCAAGTAACATTCGCACCACACAAGTGCCAGGCAATGATCATCTCCAACAAGAGAAAATCCACCCACTTCCCCTTGAAATTCAAAGGCATTAGCAGCACTGAATATCTCACCATCAACATCCTGGGTGTTACCATTGACCAGAATCTGAATTGGACCAGCCATATAAATACTGTGGTTATAAGAGCAGGTCAGAGGCTGGGAATTCTGGGGATAGTAATTCATATTCTGACTCCCCAAAGCCTGTTCACTGTCTACAATGCACAAGTCAGGAGTGTGATGGAATACTCCCCACTTGCCTGGATGAGTGCTGCTCCAACAACACTCAAGAAGCTCAACTTCGTCCAGGAAAAAGAGCTCACTTGATTGGCTCCCCATGCACCACCTTAAACATTCACTCCATGCAGCACCGACACACAGTAGCAGCACTGTGTACCAACTACAAGATGCACTGCAGCAACTCACCAAGGCTCCTTCGACAGCACCCTTCAAACCTGTGACCCCTAGAAGGACAAGGGCAGCTGGTGCATGGGAACGCCACCACCTTTTAAGTTCCCTCCAACTCTCACACCATCCTGTCTTGTAAGTATATCGCCATTCCTTCACTGTTGCCTGGTCAAAATTCTGGAATTCACTCCCTGACAGCACTGTGGGTGTTCCTACACCACTTGGACTGCAGCAGCTCAGGAAACATACATAGAAACATACATAGAAAATAGGAGCAGGAGGAGGCCATTCAGCCCTTGAGCCTGCTCCGACATTCATTATGATCATGGCTGATCATCCAACTCAATAGCCTGCTCCCGCTTTCTCCCCATATCCTTTGAACCCTTTCGCCTCAAGAGTTATATCTAACTCCTTCTTGAAAACATACAATGTTTTGGCCTCAACTACTTTCTGTGGTAGCAAATTCCACAGGCTCACCACTTTTTGGGTGAAGACATTTTTCCTCATCCTGGTCCTAAATGGTCTATCCCATATCCTCAGACTGTGACCCCCTGGTCTGGACTCCCCCACCATCGGGAACATCCTTCCTGCATCTACCCTGTCTAGTCTTGTTAGAATTTTATAGGTTTCTATGAGAAACCCCCTCATTCTTCTGAACTCCAGCGAATATAATCCTAACTGACTCAATATCGCCTTATATGTCAGTCCCGCCATCCCAGGAATCAGTCTAGTAAACCTTCGCTGCACTCCCTCTACAGCAAGAACATCCTTCCTCAGATAAGGAGACCAAAACTGCACATAATATTCCAGGTGTGGTCACACCAAGGCCCTGTATAATTGCAGCAAGACATCCCTGTTCCTGTACTCGAATCCTCTCGCTATGAAGGCCAACATATCATTTGCCTTCTTTACCGCCTGCTGCACCTGTCATGCTTAACTTCAGTGACTGGTGTACGAGGACACCCAGGTCTTGTGGCACATTCCCCTCTCTCAATTTATAGCTATTCAGATAATAATCTGCCTTCCTGTTTTTGCTACCAAAGTGGATAACCTCATATTTATCCACATTATTCTGCATCTGCCATGCATTTTCACACTCACTCAGCTTGTCCAAATCACACTGAAGCATCTCTGCGTCCTCCTCACAGCTCACTCTCCCACCCAGCTTTGTGTCATCTGCAAATTTGGAGATATTACATTTAATTCCCTCATCTAAATCATTAATATATTGTGAATAACTGGGGTCCTAGCACCAATCCCTGGGGTACCCCAGTAGTCACTGCCTGCCATTTGGAAAAAGACCCATTTATTCCTACTCTTTGTTTCCTGTCTGCCAAGCAGTTTTCTATCCATCTCAGTACACTACTCCTAAACCCATGCGCTTTAATTTTACACGCCAATCTCTTATGTAGGACTTTGTCAAAAAACATTCTGAAAGTCCAAATAAACCACATGCACTGGCTCCCCATCATCAACTCTACTCGTTAGAACCTTGAAAAATCCCAGTAGATTTGTCAAGCATGATTTCCCTTTCATAAATCCATGCTGACTCTGTCCGATTCTGCCACTGTTTTCCAAGTGCTCAGCTATTAAATCTTTTATAATGGATTCTAGAACTTTCCCCACTACTGATGTCAGGCTGACTGGTCTACAATTCCCTGTTTTCTCTCTACCTCCCTTTTTAAATAGTGGAGTTACATTAGCTACCTTCAAATCTGTAGGGACTGTTCCAGAGTCTATAGAATCTCGGAAGATGACCACCAATGCTCACCACCACCTTCTCAAGGACAATTACAGATGAGCAATCAGCAACACCCATATCCCATGAACAAATAAAAGAAGATGAAATTTTAATGACTAACCTTTCCCAGCTCTCCATTTGCCCTGACCTCTTTGAAGATGAAGATCCTATCTTTTTTTAAGACCACACACAAGATTTGGGCCAGAACGTGGTCCACTTCCCTGGCTCCTGCCTCTTTTCCCACCACCCCGCCTGCTAATTGGGTGGGAGACCCAGGTCTCTAGAGTCATTAATACCTCAATCCCTTGAAAGGAGCCAGGAATGCAACGTGGAATCGGTCCTGTCTCCAGATTCCCTCCTCCAATGGGAAAATCCATAGAGTAGAGAAAGCACAAAAATGACTGGTCAGAGCTCAGGTAAAGTGATGTGTCCAATTCTAGTCACCACACTTTAGAAAGGATATCAAGGTCTAAACAGGGTGCAGAAGAGGTTTGCTAGAATGATACCAAGGATGAGGGACTTCAGTTTAGTTGAGAGACTGGAGAAGCTGGGGTTGTTCTACGTAGAACAGAAAAGATGAAGAGGAGATTTTATAGAGATGTTCAAAATCATGAATAGTTTTGATAATTGTGAATGGTGGAAACAGATTCAATAGTAGCATTCGAAACAAAATAGGATAAATACTTGAAGTGAAAAATATCACAGGGCTGTGGAAAAAGAGGATGGGCTGGGACTAACTGGAAAGCTCTACCAGAAGACTGGCATCGGCATGGTAGGTTTATATTGTAAGCAGCACACTATAATGTTCCATGTCCAAACTGCTCTTTGTGTGTCATGTTATATTCACCTGAAGATCCCTATTCCTCTGGCTTTTTTGCTATATTCAAATATGTCACTGTCTTCCATTCCTCCCAGCTCTCCTTTAACATCTGCATCCTACACTCATAAATCCCCAGGCATCTTCCTTATTGTGCTCTGCTCCCCCTTATCTGAGTCAGTCTTAATGACTTTAATTTTCATGTGAGCTCTGTCCCGCCCTTCAATGGTTTCCATGTCCAACTTTCTTTTTTCAATCTCATACTCTGTACCCGTTCAGTCACCCACACTTGGAGCCATGGCTGCCTCCTGATTTCAAACAATCTTGAGAACTTCAAGATTCTTAATATTGACAGGACTTGAGTTCTGTTGAAGGGTCATGAGGACTCGAAACGTCAACTCTTTTCTTCTCCGCCGCTGCTGCCAGACCTACTGAGTTTTTCCAGGTAATTCTGTTTTTGTTTTCTCAAACAGGGCTCTTGCATGCCCTCTGCTGCACTTCTTCAACCTTGTGGTAAGCAGATTGATTAACATTTTAGTAACATAGCACCAGATGCAAATCATTAATCTGCTTGGTTTTACAATTAGTGAATACATACAATAACTGTTATAAGAAACTTCAGTTTAATCTTGATCTCTCCCAGGAAGGAAGGAAAATAATAATCCATGTTCCTCTTTCCTAGTTAACAGGCTGCAGCTGTATAGAACCTTGGTTAGGCCATACTTGGAATATTGCGTGCAATTCTGGTCACCACATTACCAGAAGGATATGGAGGCGTTGGAGAGGGTGCAGAGGAGGTTTACCAGGATGCTGTCTGGTCTGGAGGTTATTAGCTATGAGGAGAGGCTGGAGAAACTCGGATTGTTCTTACAGAGTGACGGAGATTGAAACTTGATTGAAACTTTTTTACGCAGAGGGTAGTGAGTGTCTGGAATTCGCTGCCAGAGGAGGTGGTGGAAGCAGGTATGATAGTGGTGTTTAAAAGGCAGCTTGACAAATACATGAATAGGATGGGAATAGAGGGATACGGACCCCGGAAGTGCAAAATGTTTTAGTTGACGGGCAATATGATCGGCGCAGGCTTGGAGGGCCGAAGGGCCTGTTCCTGTGCTGTACTTTTCTTTGTTCTTTGTTCTTTGTTAAGGTAACAGGCCTGGGCATTTCTTTTTTGGCTGTTTCTGAGCAGACATCACCAAATGACTTCTAACATGTGGCTCTTTATTTCCTTGTGCTCAGTTTCAAAAAAAAATTTGGGTTTGATGGGGGATCCGTTGCTAATGTCTGGGAGTCAGTCAGTTGATTTGCATATTAAACTAGTCATTACACTCCAATTGCTTTGAAATGAGCTCAACAGGCAGGGACATTCCTACGCCAAAGGTATGAACCTGTGATTCACCCAAACTTCCCAATTGTAATGGGGAGCAATTTCAATGCTTCCCACTAATATATCTGTTCCTTTTACCCCAGTGACTCAAGCATATTGTTGTAAGGTGGATGTCACATTTTAGCATCTTTGTTTGCTTCATGAAAATAAATTGGGAATTAATATATTTGACTCTTCCGTTCTAAACAAGGTGAGTTCACACATGTTTAAAAAGCCACTGAGATAGAAAAGGCATTTCATATATTAGTGAGCCAACTATCCTTACTGTTAACTGTAATGATCAAGAATAATAAACAATTCACCATCTTTTCTTCAATGGCTTAAAAAAGAATTGTACATATTATGATTCTATTCACCATGAAACCATCTTCAACTGCTTCATTAATGATCTTCCCGTCATCATAAGGTCAGAAGTAGGGATGTTCGCTGATGGTTGCACAATGTTTAGCATCATTTGTGACTCCTCAGATACTGAAGCCATCTGTCACTTATTTTGCATTTTGTTCATTTCTCAGGGCAATTCCTTGACCAATCAGGGTCAAGCTGCCTGGTTTAAATTTCAAACAGTGCTTGGCAATTAACTGTCAGTCAGCATCACTGGTGCATTCTGCATGACAACGCTATTTGCCAACCAATCAGCATTCTCTTCACATACAGTATAAATTGTTCTTTTCCCCTTATTCTTGCAAGTATCCTTATGAGTGCAAGACATAAAGTTTAGACATGTCCCATTTTTCAGCAATACTCAAGTTTTGTACTACCAATTGACTTTAGATTAGTGGCAGGCCAGAAGGTTGGGAAAATTCTAGAAACCAGCAAAAGATGACTTAAAAAATAGAAAGAGGGAGAAATTAGAATATAAGAGTAAACTAGGAAGAAATATCAAAACAGACAGTAAGAGAACAGACAAGCATATGAAAAGGAAGAGAGCAGCTAAAGTAAACATTGGTCACTTAGATGGAACTGGGGAATAAATAATGTGAAAGAAGGAAATAGTAGAAATTTTGTAAAAAAATATTTTGTATCTGTCTTCATGGTAGGACACTCAACAAGCATCCTAAGAATAGTAAAAAAATCAAAGGGGAAAAAAAAGAGGGAGGAACTGAAAACAATCACTATCCCTAGAGAAAAAGCACTAGGAAAACTAATGGGACATGTACCCTGGACCTGATGACTTGCATCCTAGAGTCTTAAAAGAAATGGTTGCAGGAATAGTGGGTGTATTGGTTGTAATCTTCCAAGATTCCCTAGATACTGGAAAGATCCCAGTGGGTTGGAAAACCACAAATATAACACCCCTGTTGAAGATAGGAGGGAGACAGAAAGCAGGAAACTATAGGTGAGTTATCCTAACATCTGTCATTGGGAAAATGCTGGAATCCATTATTAAAGAAGTAGTAGCAGAACATTTAGAAAATCATAATACAATCAAGCAGAGTCAGCATGATTTTATGAATGGGAAATCGTGTCTGACAAATTTCATTGGCGTTCCTTGATAATGTAACAAGCAGACTAGATAAAGGGGAGCCAGTAGATCTAGTGTATTTTGATTTCCGAAAGATATTCGATAAGGTGTCACATAAAAGGTTACTGCACAAGATAAAGAGCTCATGGTGTTGAGGTAATATATTAGCATGGATAGAGGATTGGCTAAATAACAGGAGACAGAAAGTCTGGATAACTGGGCCTTTTTGAAATTGGCAAACTGTAACTAGTGGATGCCACAGGGATCAGTGGTGGTATCTCAGCTATTTTCAATGGTTACTTAAATGATGGGGCTGGCTGTATCATAGCAAATTTGCTGCAAAGATAGATAGGAAAGCAAGTTGTGAGGAGGATATAAAGAGTCTGCAAAGGGATGTAGATAGGTTAAGTGAGTGGGTTAAAATCTATCAGATGAAGTATAATGTGGGAAAATGTGTGGTTGTTCACTTAGATGGGAAGAATAGAAAAGTAGAATATTATTTAAATGGAGAGAGACTACATAATGTTATGGTATAGAGGGATCTGGGTGTCCCTATACATGGATCACAAAAGGTTAGCATGCAAGTACAGCAAGTAATTAGGAAGGCAAATGGAATGTCTGCCCTTACTGCAAGGGAGTTGGTGTATAAAAGTAGAAAATTCTTGCCACAACAGCATACTGTTACGATCCTTGGCCAGACCCCAGGAGTTGTGAGGAGGTCCAGTTAGGGACCAGTAACACTTTGCTTAAATTAGTTAAAGGTTGAGATTCACGACATCTGCTTTTGGAATAAAGCCACAAGATTCCGCGGGTTTTGATCAAACAAAAACAACATTTACTAACCAAGTTCAGAAAGATAAAACAATTATATGTATCTTACACTCTAATATTCAGGGTAAGAATGAGGTACATGTGAATTAACGGACAAGCTGTTGTCGAACACACCACACTACAGAGTAAATGACAGATACAACCAAGACAGAGTCCATAGATTTCTCAAGCAATCACCCAGACGTTAGTCCCACTGTGAGTCAACCAATCTCACTGAAATGTTATCTTTTTCATGAAGGTTTCCAATCTCCACTTTTGAAGAACTTGTCTTGGAATTCTATCCAAACATCTCTCCCACTTGGACAGCTTTAACAATGGCTCACCTTGCAGGGTTTCAATCTTGCCTTCTAAAATTCTTTCTTCCTGGATTCCTGAGAGACTTAACACTAGCTCAATGGCACACTTTCAGGCCTATGGCTGTGCCAAGCAGAACACTACTGCTCCAGCGGCCCACAATATGGAGTCATTCTGCTAACTGCAGCTCTTTCTTTAATTCAGAGCCTATTTCTTTGCTGCCTTCTTCTAATTTGCTTAATAGGACTTATTCCTTCCCCTGTGTCTGCAACACTTCTTGGCTGGCAGACTACCACTAACTGATTGAAGAAGAGTTGTTCTCTGACCTTTGAACTGATCCAGGCAACCTATCAAAATACTCCCATAGGATCCCATCTTTGTTACTAGGTGGGAACCACTGTAACTGCATTGGAACATCCTGTACCTTAAAAGTCCATTGACTGACATAATGAATTAAATTTGTAACAATACCTAGAGTATGATGTACAGCTTTGCTCTCCTTATTTAAGGAGGGATATACTTGCACTGGAGACAGTTCAGAGAAGACTCACTAGATTGTTACCAGAGATGAAGGAATTGTCCTGTGAGGAGAGGTTGAGCTGGTTTGGTCTCTACTCATTGTATTTTCAAACAATGAGAGGTGATCTTATTGAAGCATATAAGATTCTGAGGGAGCCTTGACAAGGTAAATGTTGAGAGCAAAATTCTCTTCATTGGGGAATCTAGAACTAGGGGACGCAGTTTTCAAAGAAGGGATCTCCCATTTAAGATGAGATAAGGAGGAATATCTTTCTGAGGGTTGTTATTCTTTGAATTCTCTTCCACAGAGAGCAGTGGATGCTAGGTCGATATTCAAGGCTGTTAGAAAAAAATTGATCTACAAGGGAGTCAGGGTTTTGGGTGGCAGGCAGGAAAGTGGAGTTGAGGTCACAATCAGATCAGCCATAATCTTACCAAATTGTCTACTCCTGCTCCTATTTCTTATGTCCTTATTAATATCTTTACCATGGAGGAATTTTGACCTTAACCCATGAAGTATAGAAAGCATAGTTGAAAGAGAATTTTTGCCTGCAAGGGACTTTGGGCACTTGCACTGTTTCGTGCCAGATTTATCTGATTTGTTTTCATTCCCCCAAAGGCACTGATTATGAAAGTCAAGAGGAGCTGGAGGAGAAGACAAGGCTAATAAACCAAGTTCTGGAGCTGCAGCACGCACTCGAAGGTGAGTATTAGGCTGTTGTCTTGAAGCAAATTTGGCTACAAAATTTGTTCTTTTTCTCCCACTATACTACCTTTCCCCCTCTGTTAGCATTTTATTCCCATTGCTTCTTCCTTTTTCTATAATGGTTCCTGTCACTATGCAGTCTCCTGCTCTTTTCTATACTCATTTATCTTTTTATGATGCTGTCTTTCTCTCTCTCTCTCTCTCTTTCACGACTCTATATTTCCCTTTTTCTTTTTGCACTGTTTTCTCTAATTGTGCCCTTCCTCCTTCTGTTTTAATGTTTTCCTCTCTTATTTTTTCCAGTGCTCTGTAATCCTCCCTCTTTCTTTGCTCTTCTCTCTCCTAAGTTTTATCTCACTCTTACTGCCATTCTATTTGTGCTGGCCTGTTTCATACCCCAAACTTTTCCAAGCATTTCCTTTTATTTATTTCTTTGGCCTGGTGGTCAGGCAAGGGTGGGGATGGGTCACCTCTTTTATGGGCACTCTGTGCACATTGGAGGCTTCCCCAAAGACCTTCCCACCCCATGTTTCCCCCATGCCCTGTCCACCCCGCTCTCCCCCCTTGCAGCTCTGATGATACCCCCCACTCCCCACCTACCATCGCATCTGGCTCCATTGATAATCACTATTGGGCACTGGATGCAGTTGATGGCTGTATGATGAGCTTGTGAAGCAGGGGCTGGCTTGGCCCTGATTTTTATACTGAGGGCAGGAACCCTACCACCAGCCCCACTCCCCACCCCCACCAGACCCCGGTAAATTCCAATCCTTCACAACCATATCACGTCCCATATCATGACTCTCATCTTTTCTTTCTCTCATTGAAATAAAATCTTCTTTCTCTTTTGCTTTCCTTGTCCCCCCTCTGTGCTGATCATTGCATTTGGTTTACAGATTTGTCAGCCAGAGTTGATGCTGTGAAAGAGGAGAACCTGAAACTCAAATCTGAGAACCAAGTACTTGGTCAGTACATTGAAAACCTCATGTCGGCCTCCAGTGTCTTTCAAACCACAGACTCGAAGAACAAGAGAAAGTAAGGAGCTCATGCCACTGATACCAGTCAGCTTTATATCTCGACAGGTGTAGTGGGTTAATCTGCATGTTGTGTTCATCTGTGAAAATTCAGTTTGACCCTTTCACCTCAAGACTCAGGGCCATGAGACATTTTCGAGTCTCTTGGATCCTGTTTGTAGATCTGATTAATAGGTTAAGGATCAATTACTGCTAATTGATGGAAATATTTACGAAAACATTTCAAAAAGTCAGCAATCGGAAGTAAAATATATAAACTCCTCAAAATCCACAACATTTTTTAGGTTATTCTAAATTGAAAATTCTTTGCTTCCAATTGAAGTACCGAACAAAAAGCACTTACACAGTCAACAACCTATGTTAAGCAAGCCTGCAGCCACTTTAAAGCATGGCATATTTTATTGCTCATATGTAGCATGCACCAGTCCCTGGACACAGCACGAGAGAAGCAAATTAATGGGCGTCAGAGTGCGAGGAGACAGTCTAATCTCTGACATAAAAGTGAGCAAGTAACCTACTCCAGAGGGTCCAGTGAACAAGTAGCCTGTGCTTCAGGTGCAAGAGCAGACAGGTCACCCACTACCTTGGCCACACCCCCTACCCCTATGTTTGATTGTTTATAATTTTTGGGAAACCAAAATGAAAACAAAGGGTGAAAACCCAAAGGTCCATTGTGCAGAGCAGTGCTAAAGTTTAAGTTTCAAGGAGTGAAAGAGATAAATGAATGTGTGACGCCAACCTTAGGTTTTAAAAGGCTGAAGGCTGGGGGAGGAAAGAAAACATTCCTGGGAAAGAGAGAGTTATGGAGGAGATTTCATAGCCTGTTTTGATTTCAATATATTGAGGATACAAGAAGGAAGAAGAGTGTGTAGAATAAGATACTGAGGACCAATTTCTGAGGACTAATGTTATAGAGACCAGAAAGGGATGCACAAAACACAGCATACCCCATTCCCTGGGTGAGACAGCAGACAGGGATTCACACACTTCAGCACACGCCATTCTCAAACTGAAAGGGAAAGCGGGTGACCTCAAACTGCAGCAAAGACCATACCCTAGGTGAGAGGACAGATAGATGATATACCCTGCACAGCAAACCATTTCAACAACCTCATCATACCCCAACTCATGCCAGTCTGCAATCCTGCTGTGCTGAGAGATCAACTTGAACAGTTACTGATTTTTGTATCCGAAAGAGGTGAAAGGGTTAACTAGTCAGATTATTACATTAATTCAGTTCATTTGCCCCAAATGACAAATAAATTTCAATAAAAAAATGTCCTTTTTTATTTTCCAGACCAACCAAAAGCTCCAAGAAGACAGACAAATAATAATAACATTAATAATGGTAAAGAGGACTGGGAGTCGAGACTGTCTAGTATTAAGAGTGTAACCCTGTTAGAACCAGTAGCTTATTGTCTCAAGTCAGCTTGCATATCTTTTTTTGTATTTAGTCTATATTTAATTATGGAATAATAAACCCTAATGCTGATATTGTTATGTTTACGTGTTCCCTTCTCATTTTGCAGACAGAATTCTGTCTGGATGATTAATTTGTGAGATACAAGCCCAATTTTGCACAGAAGCAGTACTTTATACCCAGGCTGTAGAGTACAAGAAAACATATCGATTGAGAAAGATTAAATAACATTAGAGGCATTGAGCCACATCCTTGTTCCAAAATAACCATTTATGGTCATTGACTTGCCCTGATTTATTTAATCTCATGATTATAAGATTGCTATATAGGTGAATAAGATAGGCCTTTGATTTATCCTAACACATTCATAAAGAAAGAACCAAAACTGGCTCCTGTATCCACCACCACGCCTGCCCCCACCCCTGCCTCCAACTAACCACCAGCACCACAACACAGCATCTAACTTTTTATGAAGGATTCCTGGATTTTTACCTTCATTTTCCTACTGGAAGACCATTCTACGTGTTGATATCTCTTTACATGATCTTTCCGATGCCTTTAGTCCTTTTAAACTCATGTATCTTTATCTGACTATTATATTTTTAAAATTATGGTTTCATGAAATGTGAGCATTGCTGGCAAGGCCGGCATATGTTGTTCATCCGTACTTGCTCCTGACAAGGTGGTAATGAGCTGCCTCTTGAACTGGGGCAGTCCATCTGGTGTAGGTACGCCTACAATGATGTTAGGAAGGGAATTACAGGTTTTTGACCCAGCGACAGTGAAGGAATAGTGATATAGTTCCAAGTCAAGACAGTGTGTGGCCTTGAGGGGAACTTGTAGGTGGTGGTGTTCCTATTCATTTGTTGCCCTTGTCCTTCTAGGTATTGGAGGTCTTTGGGTTTTGAAGGGACTGTCGAAGGAGCCTTGGTAAGTTGCTGTAGTGCATCTTGTAGATGATACACAATGTTGCCACTGTGCGTCATTGATGGAGGGATTGGATTTTTAAAGTGGTGGATAGGTGCCAAAAAAGTGGGCTGCTTTGTCCTGTATCATGTTGACCTTCTTGAGCGTAGTTAGAGCCACAAGTGGAACATATTCCATCACACTCCTGACTTGTGTCTTGTAGATGGTGGACAGGCTTTGGGAGAGGTCAGATGTTGAATTACTTGCAGTAGAATTCCCAGCCTCTGACCTGATCTTGTAGCCATAGTATTTACATGGCTGGTCCAGTTCAGTTTCTAGTCAATAGTAACCCTCAGATTGCTGATGGTGGGGGATCCAGTGATGGTAATGCCATTAAATGTCATGGGGAGATGGTTAGATTTTCTCTTGTTGGAGATGGTCATTGCCTGGCACTTATATAGCGCGAATGTTGCTTGCCACTTATCAGCCCAAGCCTGAATGTTGTCCAGGTCTTGCTGCATTTGGACATGGACTGCTTCAGTATCTGAGGCTTTGCGAATAGTATTGAACATTGTACAATCATCAGGGAACATCCCCACTTCTGACCTTATGATAGAAGGAAGGTCATTGATGAAGCAACTGAAGATGGTTGGACTGAGGACACCACCCTGAGGAACTCCTGCAGTGATGTCCTGGAGCTGAGATGATTGACCTCCAACAACTGCAACCATCTTCCTTTGTCCTGGGTAAGACTCCAATCAGTGGAGAGTTTTCCCTCTGATTCCCATTGACTCCAGCTTTGCTATGGCTCCTTGATGCCACATTCTGTCAAATGTTGCCTTGAAGTTAAGGGCAGTCACTCTCACCTCAACTCACCTCTTCAATTCAGCTCTCATGTCCATCTTTGGACCAAGCCTGTAATGAGATCAGGAGCCAAGTGGCCCTGGCAAAATCCACACTGAGCATTAGTGAATAAGCTATTGCTGTGCAAGTCCCGCTTGATAACACTGTCATTGACCCCTTTCATCACATTGCTGATGATCGAGAGTAGACTAATTGGATTTGTTCTGCTTTTTGTGGACAGGACATACCTGGCAATTTTTTCCACATTGCCGGATAGATGCGTGTTATAGCTGTACTGGAACAAATTGGCTAGGGGTATGGCTACTTCTGAAGCACATGTTCAGTACTACTGCCAGGATATCATTAGGGCCAATAGCCTTTGCAGTATCCAGTGTCTTCAGCTGTTTCTTGATATCATGTGGAGTGTACTGAATTTGCTGAAGCCTGGCATCTGTGATGCTGGGGACATCAGGAGGAGACTGGGATGGGTTATCCACTTGACACTTATGGCTGAAGATGGTTGCAAGTGCTATAGCCTTGTTTTTTGCACTGATGTGCTGGGCTCTCCCAGAATTGAGGAAAGGGATATTTATGGAGCATCCTCCTCCACTTAGTTGTTTAATTGTTCACCACCGTTCACAACTGGATGTGGCAGGATTGCAGTGCTTAGATCTGACCCATTGGCTGTGGGATCACTTAGCCCTGTCCATCACATGTTACTTCTGCTGATTAGCATGCATGTAGTCTCATGTTGTAGCTTCACCAGGTGAGAACTTCATTTTTAGTTATGTCTGGTGCTGCTCATGGCGTGCCCTCCTGGACTTTCATTGAACCAGGGTTGATCCCCTGGCTTGATGGTAATGTTAGAGTGGGGAATATGCGGGGCCGCGATGTTACAGATTGTGGTTGAATATAATTCTGTGTGTAGACCCTTGTCTCCTGAATGCACAGTTTTGAACAACTAAATTTGGTTTGAAACTGTCTCATTTAGCACGATGGTAGTGCCACACAACACAGTATATGGCATTCTCTGTGTGAAGAACCTACAAGAGATAAAACCTACTTGACCTTGTCTTCACCAATCCCAAATGTTGCAAATGCATCTGTGCATAGTGACCATTGCACAGTCTTTGTGGAGACCAAGTCCTGTCTTCACACTGAGGATGCACGGTTTGGTTTTAAATACTCTTCCAATTTTACCTATTCTATGCCTTTTAGTATTTTATACACTTATGTAAGATCATCTTATGGTTTCCTCATTTCAAGAATTTAAAGCCCAAGTTTGTACAGACTTTCCTTACAATAAATCTCTGAAACTAAGGATGAGTCTCAGCCTCATCTCCACAACTCCCTTTTATCAGTGACCAAAACTGATTGAAGTAATCAAGAGGCTGAATTTTATATTCATTGCAGTGGGTGGGTGTTCGACCTGAAAGTGTGCCGATTGCCAATTCCGCTCCTGCCTTTGAGCGATTTCCGATAATACAGGAATCAGTCAATTAGTGGCCTCTGGGCGGGTTGTCGGCCAACAGCATTCGTGGAAGGTGGGCTGCTGGCCTCATAGGCCATTGAGGCCGGGATGTCCAGTCACTGAGGTGGCAAACCATGATAAGGAAGGAGGTCACAGCCACTCATTTAAAAGGACCTCTGGCACAGGACTATGTCAGCTGCACTAGGGGATCATTGTTGGCAGAGAGTAAGAAGATTTTTTCGCTGAATGTAAGTATTTGGAAATATTGCCTGAGGTGATTGCAAATTATTATTTATTTTTGACTGTTATTGCTGAAAGGAAACTTTCAGGATCTTTGGCAGAGAAGAGAAAGCCTTGGAATGTAGCTGAATCATCAACCTGATGAATTTTGTGTTTCGGGAGATATGGAGCATCACACTGCTAGTTCCCTGTGTCTCTCCACAGATGGCCAAGAAAAGGGAGCCAAGTGATGGGAGGGCAGAAGGCATAGGATGGCCCCATGGTTCAATGATGATTTTCTGCGAGCTCTCCTCCAGGTTGTAAGTGACAGACGGGAGGCCCTTGTGCCAGCTGATGGAAAGGGGAGACCTCTCAGCCTGACCAAAGCAGCCTGGACGGAGGTCACAGTAGAGGTAAGCAGTTTTGGGGTCGTTGCAAAGAATACGGATTCAGTGCAGAAAATGTCTCAATAACTTCTTAAGATCTGTGAGGGTGAGTGAGGCGCCATTATGGAGATGTATGGAAGGTTTTGGGAAGGCTCGACTAGGGTATTGTCTTGTGTGCTGCCCAAAAATGTGAAGCAGCATGATGCACAAATGCCACAAATAGGCACCGAGGCCTATGAACGGGTGTTCAGGAAGTGGGGCGCTGTAAAAGCTATTCATTGCGCAGATTTTGCAACCTGTGGAATTCTCAAAGGTCATACATGTGAAGGAGATTCAAAATCATTGCAATATCACATTTTAAGGAGGAGAGAGCTCACAATGCCAGGGACAGAAGCAATACAGGAGGTGGTGTGCCAAACTTGACAATCCTCACACCAATAGAGGAGGAGGTTGCTGGAGTTTGCTGCTGAGTGGAGCCAGTCCATTGGTAGGAGCAAGATTGGAGGAAGGCCCTGGAGGGTGAGATTGCAAGGGGCGTTATTTATAATTGAAATAGAGATGTGTTAAGAGGGCGAAGGGGAGGGTGCATAATGTCTGGTACGCTGTTATGAATGAAGCCTTGATAGTTTGTGATTCTGAAGGCTCTCTTGCATCAGGGATGAAAGAGTGACTGCATTTTGGAAGTTCTGCAATGCAACCACTCAATGTTGCATTGTGGAAGTTTGTCTCTACCCACTCACCTCAAAGGTAGAAGAAGGCATTAACCTTCCCTATGTTTGTTTCATGTGCAGGTGTACCATCGACTGCTGCTACCACAAGCCCCGAGGGTCCCACATAAACTTCTGAGGAGGAAGCCTCAGTGGGTACAGTGTCACATTCTTGCTCTCCGCCCAGCATCAGCACAGATACTATCATTTCAGTCAGGAATTGTGCCTTGGAATCAAGGGAACCACAAACTGGTGAGGGCACCTCACAGTCGCACGTGCAGCTGTTGGAGTCTGAAATGGAGCAGGCCTCTGGCAGTTGGAGGGGTGCTGGAGGAAAGCCAGATGCTGAGTTCCAGTTGGATGATGAGCCTCTGGAGTCATTTGTAAGGAGGCAGATGCTGGATATCCAGTGCGAGGTGCATAGAGATACCAGAGGGGTTGTGTGTTCTGGCACAGACACTGGAGGAGTCCATTCAGGCCATGAGTAATGCGACCCAGTCTACATAATGCATTGTTTCCTCCATTGACAGAATAGTGACCGCATGAAGGGCCAAACCTCTTTTACTGATTACTGAATTAATTGTGGGTGTGTGTTCTAACCTGCACTCCTTCGTCTTGTCTCTGAGCTCAGGGGCTCATACCCAGGGCAAGAGGGGAATGAGGAGCCTGGAGTCACATCCAGCTCCAGGTCCCTTTCCGGAAAGCAGGGAGGGGCAAATGCACCTCATGGTGAAGGATGAGCATGAGCAGCAGCTGGTATCATCTGGGGGCACCTATCAGGTGCTTCTGATTGGAATAGACTCTTCTCCGCCTCTCTGCCACTGGCACAGATGCCTTCACTTGCTGTGTCATCTCAGATGGGCCTCCTGCCACTGTGCAGGAGACACCCACCACGCTGGCCTGCCCATGGCCTCAGGTAACCGGAGGATGGCCACCAAAAGTGCTCCCGGCAAGGGGCATAACAAGCAGCAGCCTGTCTCCACCGCAGCTGGAGCAGGGGGAGAGCACCACACCGCAGCACCCAGAAAAGAATCAAAAAATCGCACAGTAGTCATGTTTTGGTGCGCATGGGTGACATTATAATTTGCATTATTTGCAAATATTACTGAAGTTCTGTGTACATAAATGATATCTTGTTTAGACATCCTCAAAAGGATCACTGGCTTATCTGCTGTGCATTGAGATGGATTCCTTTGATGGTGTTATCTGTTTGTGTAACCACATGCATTCAAATGAGTGATTTGGTTCGGATGTTTGTGATTGTCAGAGATGACAAACTGGTTTCTTGTGACGAAGGAGGGCGAGGAAGGAAACACTGGCCAAGTTGATGAGATGTTTGGATGGACTGAACTATTGAAATCTTCGCAGGATCAATGCCTCCCTTGTCTCTCACCCATCCAGACGGTCCCTGGCAAGGATGTTCCACATTTGGCTATGCCATTTTTCCCTCCTCTTCCTCTATCTCCTCATCAGAGGAATGGATTGTCTCCTGTGGTTCATCCTCAGAAAGGGCATCACTCTCTGCAGTGCCAGGTTGTGGAGCACACAACAGCCAACCACCATGAGGGACATTCTCGATGGTGCGTACTGCAGACATCTGCTATTTTGCTCAAGGCATCTAAGCCATATTTTGTGCAGACCAATGGTCTACTTGATGAAGGCCCTTGTTGTATGGGTCTTATTGTATCAGCACTCAGATTCAGTCCTGGGACCACAAACAGGTTTCATGAGCCACTTCTTCAAAGGGGCTTCTTCACTTTGTCAGCAAGGAGCTATCCTTCCAATGCATCAGGTCCACAAAACATGCCTGGCACCTGGGAGTGCCTGAGAATGTACAAATCATTGCGGCTCCCCAGATACCTTGCATATACCTCCATTATATGCTGGTGGTTCAGATTATCTGGACGTTGATTGAGTGGTAGCCCCTTCTGTTAATGAACATCCCTGGCTGCCTTGATGGTCAATTATACCTTGCAACCTTGGAAAACCTGCCATGGCCACAAAGCCTCTGGCTCTTTTCATTTCACTACTGTTGTCAGTGGTGAAGGCAATGAATTGTTCTGCATGTTGAAACATGGCATCTGTAAAGACCTTCATGCAGTGGTGTGCTGCAGGCTCTGTTATGATACCCAGGCCTCCACAGGTAGCCTGGAATGATCCTGGTACGAAGTTGTTTAGCACCACTGTGACTTTGAATGCCACAGGTATTGGATGGCCCCCCCATTCAGTTGGATGCGATCTCTGGGGCCAGCATGTCAGACAGAGATGTCACCGTGACTCATGAAAAGCTGTCTCCGCAGGCACTATCTCTTAATCATTTGCAGGTATGCCGTGTGAACCCTGTATACGTGATCAGCAGATATGGCCTCTGCCTGCATCTCTCTGCCTGCTGCATCCTGCCCTCAGCAGTCCCTTGCTCCTCCGCAGGTTGGCCTCCATTATCCACTTCCTGTAGCTCCTGCCCATATTCAGCTGGCCTCCTCCGTCTCCTTCTCCTCCTCCCTGGAGGGGGTACTCCATGAGAATAAAGTATGCCCATATTGGGACTCAGTAACAATGCTGCAGTGATGGTAGAGTAGTGTCTAAAACTTTGAAAACACTATATGATCAGTACCCCTGGTACCGTCTAGGGATTCATGCACTTAAAAGATTAGTGAGTGAAAAGCCTGTCAGTGGCCTCACCTGCTAAAGTCAGACATAGACCCATCTCTAGTTGTTATGTCCGCCCGTTCCACAATCAGTGAGAAAAAACAAGGTTCCCACCTGGAGTGTTTCGCATGCAGGCAATGTATTACAGAATTGGAATGTATTATTGCGGTCGATTGGACTGCAAATAGGATTAAACGATCATTAATTTCTCATTTCAGAATGGTGTGTGAACTCCAGATTTCAGAGCATGGCCGCCCACTGTTTCATTGCTGGGATTGCAACCCCTCCTCATCATGCTGGATATTATGCTTCCAAGGGACTAAAACAGTCCTGTTTTTGGAGCATATAAGTCAATCCAAGGTGTGCAGTCTGCTTATAGAGCACTATACAGTATAAGCTTGGCATTCTGCAACTTATACTATACTATACTATATACAGATTTCATCGTGTAGCTCTGAATTCCATTTTCTATGTTGATTGCTGCTTTTCCCTGTCTACGAAAACTTTGAAATCTCTGAGCAGTTCCATATATGATAGCCCCAGCATATCTGGAATGTTCTATAGTGTATTTAGTCATCTTTGCATTTACTTATGTGTAGGATTAGAAAATGAAAATTTGTGAAAAATTAACACAATTTCATCAAAATTATCAACCATTCAAGAACATGCAAGATCAATGAGTTTTAAAAAGTTGTCTATTTGACAAATTATGTCAACCGTTTGTTAAATTTACAAAATCTGGAGTAGGTATATTTTTGGAAAGTATAAATTGGTGAAAAATAACTACTAAATGACTGTTTGTCCAGGACCTTTTTAAAACAGTTCTTTACAAAGGCATTGACACCTTCATTGCTGGTTGCACTGCAGCTTTTCTTCTGCGCGATGTAAGAAAACTTGACAACAGCAAGTGTGATAATTTGCCTGGATTTCCTTCTCAAGTACAATTTCCTACTCCTTGTATTTTAATTTTCCCTTTTAAGTCAACCAGTAAAACATTACAATCTAGAAAATACTGTTGCCGATACTAGTGGCAAACAGGTTATTTGTAGGACATCCCTCTGTCTGATTATGCAAAGGAAGCTTTATCCATTTGAAATCAGAAGTGGTCATCCTGGTTTGTGCTTGCATGCTGTCACTGGAGTGAAAATGAATCCTTAATCATCTCTCCCCCATAGTTGAGATAAAAGAATCCCAATGCTCAGTTAGAAATCTATCAGCCCTATCAATACGTAAGGCTGGTCAATCATCAAAAATGCTTTCTCTATCTGAGATACTGGATTATTGAGTTGGCCTCAGTTCATTGACTCATTTCTAAGCTTTCATCGTAAGAATTGTCAGCTTGAAGCCATCTCAACACCAAAGACAGCCTACTTGGTTCCCCTTATATCACATGGTAATCAAATGTGACAAATGCTGGTCTGAGTCCTCACTGGATGGCTTGGAGGTGCTAGGACCTCCACACAAGCAGGCCTGGTGAGCACCAGGATTCAACATGTGAATGTGATGCCACCATTTTCCAAGCACACCACAGATAGACACTGTATCCCAGTGAATATGGTCGCACTAGTAGGAGGTTTGGAGTGTCATTAATAGTTGTTTGCCTATGTTGCACAACAATAGTGGCAGCAAACTTACAAAATATGAGCACATATTCTCGCATCTGGCTTCGAGGCAATGCTTTCCAGAAGCTGCTATCCCAGCCTCTGAATTTCCTTGTGACCTTTCACTGTTAGAGAAGAACCTACATAAGATTGTCTGTGGCATGCCAGCACCTTGATGTTTCACCTTCCAATTCCAATCCTGCATACAAGGCTTAATCATAACCCCTCCCCATCTGCTTAAACCAGCTCCGTGTAAAGTGCTTTGCCAGAAATATACGCCTACTGTGAAGTTAGCTCCTTCTCTGAAATGCTGAGCAATGTGTCAGGTGTAACGCAAGAGCTTTCCTTTCCTGCATTAATTCTATAATTGTGGCAGAGTGGCATAAGAAGGTGGCTAACTGAGCTGCATGTGACATGCAGATCACAGTAATGAGGGTTTCATTAATAAATCAATAAATCAAAACTCTTAGGGTTCTCCTCAGAAGTTACCATATCATAGTGGTGAGAATTCATTCCCAGCAGTTTCAGGTACTGTATCTCTTCCTCCTTATGTTTCAAGAGAGACTATGATTTGTTCCAATCTTAATACCCAGTGCTTCAGTCCAGACTGTTACAGGCACATGGAGGTAAAGTAGTAATAGACCATTATGAAATTTGTTGCTTTTTGAGCAACATACCAACCATAAATATAAGATTTTTATAAAACATTGTTGCCTTTTCAAGGAAGATTGCATATTTGCTGGGGGAGCAATTTGAATAGTGCAAATGTAAGATGGTTATGGTACTGAACTAGTACTATAAGTTAGAATTCAATCAGTGAACTCCATAAATTTACAAATTTGAAGGTTAGCACCAGAAAGGATGACTATGAAAACTGGAAAATAAAATGACTTACGAATGCCCTTCGAGGAAGGGAACATGCTTTCCTGCATTTAATTCCAGTCCATACTATGGGTGACCATTAGTGCCATCAGGGCAGCCAAAAATGGGCAATAAAATGCTGCTTTGCCCATATCCTGATAACAGATAATAAAAGACAAGAACAAAGAAAACTTTTGGAAATGAAAATAAACAAGAAGGCATTTTACCACAAGGAGCTTTGTCAATTTAATGCAGATAGATCCATTGGCAGATGCAGTCTTGATTGTTGCACTGCCAAGGACTAAGAGTATTTAGTAACATTATGTTGAGGAAGCAGCATGTAACCTGTGTCATAACCTGACCTGAGAATAGCTGTTACTGATACTTATGAAGCCAAAATCGAAAAAAAAATTACATCACTCTTTTCAGTGAAGGCAAGAAAAATGTTTTATTTCATCACAAGTTCTAATAATATGGAAGAAAAGATTGCCTCTGTCCACTATTTATAGAAAACTTACAAATACCAATATAAAAAACACATTTCTATTAAAAAAAGAGCATCTTCCTCCAGGATCTGCTGCGTGGCCTATGTTTCTAGCAAACATTTATGTGTCCAAAGGTTTTCTGTTAGGTTAGGTTGACAACTGAATGCTTTGTGTAAAAGTTCATCTTTTTGAAGAGCATGAATCCTGGTGGTCATTACTTTGGTATTGTCTTACGATATCGCAGAGCCTCAGCTGTAACCTGCCCTGGATCACTGCCCCCTTGTGTCTGCAACCAAAATTAATTCAGTAAGCATCTTTGCTTTATTTCCTACATAAACATAATTGCACACCCGCTTATGTGAATGATTGGGATGGCCCTCCCATTAGAAATACTACTCAACATGGAAAACACTGCATTGTCTCCTTCTAGGAGTAAGAGACTATTGTGAAAATCACAAACCATAAGGCTGACATTTAGGAAATTGATGAGACGGTATTATCCTAATATGTGGCCAGTTCCCACAATCAACCTCGGTACTTGGGCCTTAATGTTTTTGGAATGACCATAATTGCTACTTGTTCATGATTCTGTGCATTAATTAGAACTGGGTCAAACATGACTCCTGATTCTATTTATTTTAAAAAATACTTGGCAATTAGATATTAACTGTGGCTCAGTGGTAGCACGTCTGCATTAGAAAGATTGTGGGTTCAAGCCTCACTCCAGAGACTTAAGGATAAAATCTCAGCTGACACTCCAGAGCAGAACTGAGCAACATTTCTCTCAGTTTTTCCTCCCTATTCATTTAAGTGCATGGGCCTTTTAAATTTTTTTTGTGTGCACATGCAGTTAATTAAAGGGGCCGATTTGTGCTCAGCCTGCTCGGGAATTTCTGGGCGTCTGCACAGCTGCTCAGTTTAGAGGGAACATTGGTAATGAGGGAATGCTGGAGATGTCATTTCAAATGAGACGTTTAAACTGAGACCCTGCCCGTCTCTTGGATGAGAGTAAAAGATTCCATGTCACTGTTCAAAGAGGAAAAAGGAAGTTGTCTTGTGTACTGGCCAATATTTATTCAGACAATATCAGTAAAACAGATTACCACGTCTATTTGTGGGAACTAGTTGATTGTAAATTATTTCATACATTATCTAGTGACTACACTTGGTTTTTTTTCATTCATGAGATGTGGATATCGCTGGCATTTATTGCCCATACGCATTTGTCCTTGAGAAGGTGGTGATGAGCCACCTTCTTGAACCGCTGAAGTCTGTGTGATGTTGTCTAGGTACACGCACAGTGTTGTTAGGGAGGGAGTTCCAAGATTTTGAACTAGTGACCGTGAAAGAAGGGTGATAAATTTCCAAGTAGGGATGGTAAGTAACTTCAAGTGGTTTGTAGTGTTCTGGGGATATAAATGCTATATAAATACAAGTGGTTTCTTTCAATTGCTAGAATCTAGACCACAGTAGTGCAAGAATATAGAAGGCCAGCTGTCCTCTGGAATTACACCAATTTCCTGGCATTACCATGATATGCAGGGGGAGAAAATCTGGCAAGGAGCTGTGGAACTAATGCTGGGGGTTCAATATACCTGCTGAAATATATGCAGGCAGATAGTAATGCTGTACAAGTGAGTTATGTGGCAAAAATTCCTATCACTTGCACTGTTTCAATTTTGGATGCTATGTGCTTAGCATTGGTATGGCTTGTGGATGTTGTAGATTAACATTACATTCTCTAAAAGGAGTGCAATTAATTGATTACTCTCCCTCTAACCAATATTTTAAATAGTTGTTTGGTATTACAGAACCTGAGTATTGCTGAAAAAGACATTTTATCAAAGCTTTTCATCTTGCATTCATCAGGACAATCGCAAGAATACCAATGTCAGGGGAAGCAACAACTTTATATTGTATGAGAAGAGATTGCTGTTTGGTTGGCAGGTGGACTCTGATTGATAGAGGCATTGCCATGGAGAATGCACCAGATAATGGTTACTGACAATTAACTGCCAAGCATTGTTTGAAACTTTAATCCAGGCAGCTTGACTCTGATTATTCAAGGCATTGCCCTGAGGAATGAACCAGTGAATGGCTATTACTTATCTTGTTTGGCTGAAACAGGCACAATGTGTGTAATGTTCTTTCTGTCTGCAAAGAACAGGGCCCTGTGTATTAATATATGTGGCTTCCAGTACACACAAATGCACCACACTGCGAGCCAGACTGACAATCTTAAATACCAGAAACTTCCAACCTGTGAAGAGGTCTCCAAATCTGCTTTCACTTTTCTCAGCGCACCTCCTGCGGTCATCTCTTTGCTTTTATCTTCATTATCTTGTTGATCGTGTTGATCTGAAAGTATGCATCATAATTATTAACTAGCAAATACAATCCAAACTAGAGTTGTCACCTATTCAGTTTTGTTGACTGGACTGTCTGTAAACTGGACATCTGTAATTTCTTTTAAAAATAGCAGTCCATTTCTTCAGTCAACTTGTGTACCTTTTCATATGGAGACATTAATTACAAATGTTTTCAATGAATATTCATTATCAACAATAAGGATAAGGGTCATTTTTACTGAGCTTCACCATCAGATATGTCACCTATGCCCGAGCAAGACCATGAATCAGAAAATCCCATTTGAATTGCTTCCTCAAATACATTGCTGACAGTAGCATATAGAATGTACACTGAACAGTTTGTTTTCAAATAAAATCATTTGTTTTGATCGGATTCCACAACAATGTGTTCTAATATCAACTGCATTGGCTGATGGACAGTCCAAGCAGAGATCAGGTTCTTCCTGACAGTGGAAGGAAACCATTGTCAATGTTTTGCTTTTGGGCACTGCCCAAGGGTGGTATTTGGGGCAGCATGATTCTTAGAACAGACTCTTAGTCAGCATATTTTTTTAAAAGCAAGCCATTCCTTGACATCTGCAGTCCCTGACTGGATAATCTCTTTAGTACAATCCCTATCAAATTGTTCAGATGGAATCTACAATAATTTGTAATTTTGTCAATTTTTTATATGTTTTCTCCCAATTTTCCTCCTCTGTCCTGGACACTGCAATCACATGGTTCCAAAGGTCCTGGTAGCACACTGATACTTTGCTAAGCAACTGCTGCACTGTGTGTTGGCAGCCTGGTGGCTAGATGATAAAACCTGACTCATTTTTCCCTCCTGAACCTAAAGGTGTGATTGTGGAAGATGAGAGTCAGTAGCGGCTAAGTGTGTTTTTGTGGGGCCCAGAAGAGCACTCCTGCCCTTCGAGAGACACAGAAATTATTCAACATTTACCTTTGGGACCTAAAAGGCTTGCCATCACCCCTGAAACATGGCAATCAGTTCCAACTTACATCTTAGGCCTCAAATCGCCATGTTAAAAGAGCCCCATTGCCTGAATCAAGTTGATACTTTGGAAACCCAGCAGCGGGCCCCTTTTGAAATGGAACCATTGCTTCACCAGTTTTAAAGTGGCGGTGAGGCTATTACCACCATTCCCTGTTAACACCAGGCAAAGATAGCCAAAATTGACTTGTGACACAGGGAAACTCTTGAAAGTTGAGCAAGGTGAACAGCATTACATCACTTATTATTGCTATTTAGATTACCTGACTCCTGAGGCTCTGCTTCTGTTATTAGTTTTTCTTCATCATTGATCTGCACATCATCCGTCTTCTTGTAATAATAATCATCTGGGGGCCCAAATCGCTGGGAAAACAAGTCACAATACAGGGCAGAATAAAATGCAGCATAGCAGAGTATAGTATTGCATGGAGCAGGAGATACATCTCAACACAGAGCAGGAGAAGTACAGTAAAGGAAAGTATGAGACAGAGTAAACATCACAATACAAGAGCATACAGGAGAGTTACAGAACAATGTCACACAACAGAAACAGAACAGTGCAATTTAGACAGTGGGTGATTTTTAGTCTAGGCATTTCACTTTTGTGCCAATCCTTTACTAAGGAATAAACAGAATTGTTAGACATACCTTGTCTGGCCAATAGAAGCTAATGAATAAGATAACTGGCAGAGCAACAGTGACTACGTAGACTCCCCAGAGCCATGGGCGCTTGTCTGCTGCCAAAAACAGCTGCAGGATCAAACCAGGCTGTGGACAAGAGGCAACAACAGCAATTACCTCAGTTACTGATAAAAGAAACACTCACCATCTCAGGCACACACACTCAGACTGCCAAAATCACATTGGGCATACCAATGCACACTCAGACTGCCATAGTCACACCGCCTATACCTCAGGTTGCCAACTATGATTAAATGCATTCCTGGAGATTTCATCATGTGACTTTCCCCCATGCTTCAGCCATAGTTGGCCAATACATCCCTCACTGTGAAATGCCACCGCCTTATGCTCATTGGAAAGCAAAATAAACTAATTACCCAATTGGTTAATGCTCGACTGTAAGCCAAATAGCCCTCCCACCCTCCCCCCAATTTTCAATATTTTTATATCCGGTAAAGAGAACTGTTCAAAACATTTTTTCTTAAAAAACTATCTTTTCAAATGTCCCTACAATTATTCTCCAGGATTGCACACAGCAATGTCCTGGAGATCGATCTTCAATTCCTGGAGACTCTAAGCCAATCCTGAGGGCTGATAACTCTCGCGTCTACTCCAAGTCAGTTGCAGTTATTGGGAGAAATTCTCCTCTTACAGGATTTTGATGGGAAGGACTGCCAACTAGCCCACTGAATTTATCTCAACCCGTTTCCTTGGTGTCTGGGAGTCATCCCAGGTGGAGAGCGAGTTCCAGCGAGTGGGATTCCTTCCCATGCCACTGTGGAAAGCCGAGGCATGGAAGACCCTCACTGGGTCAGAAAGACAAGAGGTAAACTCCGGCTCTGCCGGGGGTTTGGGGGGAGGTGGCCGCTCGGCCGCTCCCAAACCCTGTCCCTTTTGAAGTACTCAGAGGCTTTACCTCTGCTTCCTGAAACCTATCGTCACCTTCCATGTGGCAGCCCCGGTAAAGCAGCGGGGAAAGAGGGAACCGAGAGGTGCCCCCTACTGTTACAAGGGACACCCGAGGGACGAGCCACGGGACCAAGGGCACTTCGACAATGGTAGGCTTCACCATGTATCCGGACGGTCTGTCATTCTCTACAGCAATCCGGCAAGAGTATGGAGAAAGATTGCTCCCACTTGGACACAGACACAATGAAACACAAGCCATCAAATGTACTTACTCCATCTGCATCATAAATTGCCTTTGTTCGTGCCCATGTGTCTTTTACCCACTGCTTGACAACTCTCTCATCAGAAGATATGATAAAATTGTCAAACATTATGTCAGGTGTCAGTGACCACAGCTCAAGTCCGACTGCAGCGATCGGAGTCATGAGGAATGGCTTTGTATCCTCAAAATAGTCTGGGTTCGGAATCTTTCGAGGTTTCCAAACTCCCTTTTGGAACAAAATTGGGGGAAAAATGTTAATCACTTTTGATAACTTAGACTTCTGGATTATGTTTTGCGCAGAGAAGCATATGCTAAAGAGAGTGAATGAGCTACATTGAGTAAATGGAATGTTTTAGAGGATTATGGTAAAAGAAATTTTACTTCCAGGGATCTATGAAATGAAGAGATGAGTTTCAGAATGGAGTGTATGAGAAGCAGAATGAGATGGGTTGTTATAGAAAGAAGTATGTTGCAAAGAAAGGCACACAGAGGAATTTGTTACAAATGGCATTTTTACAGAGGTGGTAAGCTTTTCTATCACACGTAATCACAATCACCAAATTACAGGCATGCAGTAACCAGGCACTTTCCGTGCTTGTCATAAGTCAATCAGATAATTTAGACATAGGATGGTCTGGTAATGGAGTTAATATAAATAACCTGCTTATTACAACCCATCTTTAACTGAGCATTATTTAATGCTTAACAAGGCTGGTGTCTGCTATTTCACACCATTTTAGGTCCAACTGCACTCAAGATTCTTTTATGTTTAAAAACTGTAGCCCTAATTTGACCCCTTAACTGAATTCATCTCCCTGTAAACAAAAATAATTTATTTCTGTCTTTCGAATTTTCACCTCCTCATGTGAAAACATGCCTGATAGTTGCTATTGTTTGTTTCTGAGGAACTGGATGCTCTTCAGTATCTTACTCAAAAGGCCACTCCTTGTGTATGTGCCCCAGTGAATGCATCCCAGCTACTTGACTGTGTAAACCTGGTCAAACCTGATGCCCACGCATGTACTTCTCAGTGGGATCTGGGTAATAATCATGATGGGTTTTTAACTTCCTGAGACTCGGGGCACCAAGACTATATGTAACACCCAACAGCCACTCCCAGCGAAGACCAGCTAACTCAGTAGGCACTGAGAAGCTAACTTCAAATCTTTCTGGTCTGCTTGACACTGTAGCACAATCATGCATTGCATTTACCAGGAATCTATAACAAGAATTCCAAAGAGTGTGCAAATCTTTTATCCATGGTCAGTAATGTAAGAAAAACTGCAACATTTGAAAGATTTGGTTCACACAAAAACCTGCAGTGCAATATCAATTAATTTACCATGTATTTGGGATTGTCAATCATTGGCGCTTTCCATTTGCCCTTGTAGGCAGGGTTAGGTATCATGGGAGGTTTCCAGGTTCCACAGCCTGCAGTCATACACAGAGGGTTTGGGATTTTTGGTTTTTCCCATTCACCATCCATATCAATATCCCTGAAAAAGACAATAACATCATATTGATATTGAAACAATTCCAGAACGTTAAAGAAAAATAAGGGAATTGCTGTATTCATGAACTTTATGTACATCTTGTTTATTTGAATCAATTCTAATTTTAAACTCATATCTCTGGCAAATGTTTCCTGTTCATCAAAATGAGCAAAGTCTTTGCTGGGATTGTTTTATCATTAAGGACTGCCAGATCAGGTGCGCATGGATTAGCTGTAAAGTAAAGCTCTCTTTCTTATGGTGAGGGATGGAGGCAATTTCAGAGAATGCTACAATAAGTTTTGAGCAGTAGGTAAAAGAGTACTATAGTGAGAGGTGTGGAATATATGAAAGAATTTTACAGTGAGTAGTGGGGCATATTAGATAATGTTACAGTGAAGGGTGGGATACATGAAAGAATATCAGTGAGGTTGTGCCGACTATCAGGCATGTGATGAAGGGCAGAGATGTACAGACCAGAGATGGTCTGCCTGGGTGCAGTTAAAATTGTAGCTAGCTTGTGAAGCTGTCTAAAATCTAGAGTCAGTCGGAAATCATTCAATACTCACCAGTCTGGAGGCTTTGTTGATTCAGGATCTGGAATATACTCTGGCTCCTCATCCAGCCAGTTATCTGGTTTCATAACTGTGGAATCTGGGATATAGCGAGGAGCATCCTCATCCCTGTCATACAGAACATGGTGACATCCCTTAGCAGCTGCAATATGAATGTCTGTCATATCTTCAATTCATAAGTTATTCAATAAACATGGAGGATTGTAAATAAAATACAACAGATAGTATGTACTCTAGACTTTACACGTACCCAAGGACCTAGATGAGAGTTTTGGAATTAGTTGGAGAGGCATGTCCTGAAATAAGTCCCAGATTTGCACTAAGTGCAGTAGTAGGCGAGTAAAATGACGTTTTGCCCACCCGCTGCAATGGTGAGTTTTCACACGTTTCGTCCCAAATCTGCCATGTTATTTATGCACTCCCAGGAAACATGGTGCATCATGCCACATGCCATATTTAATGTCTACCCACAAGCACACCTCTCAGTGCTTCCAGGCCACCACTGCTGCATGGAAGACATGGCCCTGAAACTGAAGAAATTTGCAGCCTCCAGGTTCAGCAATGTATCCCTTGAGTGCCTTTTGGATGCCATGGAGGCCTGCCAGGATGTCCCATACCTCCGCTCTGGCAGCAAGATGGGCAGCAACAGCACTAACCCAGCTTGGGAGGTGGTGGCACCAGTGGTCAGTGCCAATGCCCTTCAAAAGAGAACAGGCACTCAGTGCTGAAAGAGGATGAATGTTCTCATCCATTCTATAGGGTAAGTCACTATTAACTCTCACACTCCCAAACCCATCACACATCCACAGGACCCTCACTTACTGCTGGTTCAAGGGACATCACAATTCACTCTCTCACACTCATTGTCATTGTCCTCAGATATAAGAACAAAAAAACTGCGGATGCTGGAAATCCAAAACAAAAACAGAATTACCTGGAAAAACTCAGCAGGTCTGGCAGCATCGGCGGAGAAGAAAAGAGTTGACGTTTCGAGTCCTCATGACCCTTCGACAGAACTTGCGTTCGAGTCCAAGAAAGAGTTGAAATATAGAGAGACAAAGAGGTGGAGGGGGGGTTGGGGGTGTGTGGTTGTAGGGACAAACAAGCAGTGATAGAAGCAGATCATCAAAAGATGTCAACGACAATAGTACAATAGAACACATAGGTGTTAAAATTAAAGTTGGTGATATTATCTAAACGAATGTGCTAATTAAGAATGGATGGTAGGGCACTCAAGGTATAGCTCTAGTGGGTTTTTTTTTATTTTATATATAATGGAAATAGGTGGGAAAAGGAAAATCTTTATAATTTATTGGAAAAAAAAGGGAAGGGGGAAATAGAAAGGGGGTGGGGATGGGGGAGGGAGCTTACGACCTAAAGTTGTTGAATTCAATATTCAGTCCAGAAGGCTGTAAAGTCCCTAGTCGGAAGATGAGGTGTTGTTCCTCCAGTTTGCGTTGGGCTTCACTGGAACAATGCAGCAAGCCAAGGACAGACATGTGGGCAAGAGAGCAGGGTGGAGTGTTGAAATGGCAAGCGACAGGGAGGTTTGGGTCATTCTTGCGGACAGACCGCAGGTGTTCTGCAAAGCGGTCGCCCAGTTTACGTTTGGTCTCTCCAATGTAGAGGAGACCACATTGGGAGCAACAGATGCAGTAGACTAAGTTGGGGTAAATGCAAGTGAAATGCTGCTTCACTTGAAAGGAGTGTTTGGGTCCTTGGACGGTGAGGAGAGAGGAAGTGAAGGGGCAGGTATTGCATTTTTTGCGTGGGCATGGGGTGGTGCCATAGGAGGGGGTTGAGGAGTAGGGGGTGATGGAGGAGTGGACCAGGGTGTCCCGGAGGGAGCAATCCCTACGGAATGCCGATAAGGGGGGTGAAGGGAAGATGTGTTTGGTGGTGGCATCATGCTGGAGTTGGCGGAAATGGCGGAGGATGATCCTTTGAATGCGGAGGCTGGTGGGGTGATAAGTGAGGACAAGGGGGACCCTATCATGTTTCTGGGAGGGAGGAGAAGGCGTGAGGGCGGATGCGCGGGAGATGGGCCGGACACGGTTGAGGGCCCTGTCAACAACCGTGGGTGGAAAACCTCGGTTAAGGAAGAAGGAGGACATGTCAGAGGAACTGTTTTTGAATGTAGCATCATCGGAACAGATGCGACGGAGGCAAAGGAATTGAGAGAATGGGATGGAGTCCTTACAGGAAGCAGGGTGTGAGGAGCTGTAGTCGAGATAGCTGTGGGAGTCGGTGGGTTTGTAATGGATATTGGTGGACAGTCTATCACCAGAGATTGAGACAGAGAGGTCAAGGAAGGGAAGGGAAGTGTCAGAGATGGACCACGTGAAAATGATAGAGGGGTGGAGATCGGAAGCAAAATTAATAAATTTTTCCAAGTCCTGACGAGAGCATGAAGCGGCACCGAAGTAATCATCGATGTACCGGAGAAAGAGTTGTGGAAGGGGGCCGGAGTAGGACTGCAACAAGGAATGTTCCACATACCCCATAAAGAGACAGGCATAGCTGGGGCCCATGCGGGTACCCATAGCCACACCTTTTATTTGGAGGAAGTGAGAGGAGTTGAAGGAGAAATTGTTCAGTGTGAGAACAAGTTCAGCCAGACGGAGGAGAGTAGTGGTGGATGGGGATTGTTCGGGCCTCTGTTCGAGGAAGAAGCTAAGGGCCCTCAGACCATCCTGGTGGGGGATGGAGGTGTAGAGGGATTGGACGTCCATGCTGAAGAGTAAGCGGTTGGGGCCAGGGAACTGGAAATTGTTGATGTGACGTAAGGTGTCAGAGGAATCACGGATGTAGGTGGGAAGGGACTGGACAAGGGGAGAGAGAAGGGAGTCAAGATAACGAGAAATGAGTTCTGTGGGGCAGGAGCAAGCTGAGACGATCGGTCTACCAGGGCAGTTCTGTTTGTGGATTTTGGGTAGGAGATAGAAGCGGGCCGTCCGAGGTTGGGCGACTATCCTGTCCATGGGAGCACTCACCACCCACACAGGCCAGGCATACTTATCATCTGGCCTGGCAGGCATCCTGATTACACTTTCTTCATCTTTATTCATGCAGGACAAGCTGGCACAACAAGAGGGAGGGGTCGCAGACTGGTGGCGGAATACCCGAAATAAAGGTCCTCACGGACTTTGAAAACAGAGCCATCCAGCTGGCCGACGAGGATCTGGATCGATCCTCAGAGAGCTCTACCAAGTGAGGGTCCAGCAGTGCAACATCCATCAGGCAACTATGCTGTGAGTGATGTGTCCTGTTTCACAGGCCACTGCCATGCACTAATTATCTCTCCTTGCTTTCGCATCTGCCAAACAGCCGATGGAATCTACGACCCAGGGCCTCCAATCAAGCCCTGAAGAAACCTCTGAAGAGGAACCTGGAGGCACCTCCCTTTGAAGTCCCATTACAGCGCTCACCCACACCCTCCACCAGCTCAGAGACACACACCTTGGTGGGACCTAGCTTTAGAATAACCCCGGGATCACAATCTGGTGAGCACATCGCACTTTCTGATCCACAGCAGGCGGAGGCAGGGACTTCCCAGGTCCCCGGCACTCAGAGGACTGCTGGAGGCTAGAGCTCTGCTGGAAGCTAGAGCTTTGCTGAGTCTGAGTCAGATGACAAGCCTCTGGACCCGGTCATGTCACAGTTGCTGGAGCTGCAAAGGCAAGCTCGAGAACATTAGGAAGGGATGTCCGCTGCACTCCTCAGATTGCAAGGCACGATAGAGGAATCCATCCAGCTTCAGTCTGAGGTGACAGCGTCGACATGCCAACATACTGAGGTCAACACCGGAAGGATGGCAGCTGCCATGGAGACCTTGGTCCAGGACTTTGCTCCTGCACTGCTGTGCGGGCTCAACCCCATCACTGATTCCATAGTTGGCTTCCAACAGGGTGTACATGAGAGGGGTTCTGGGCAGCTCGATCTCACTCCAGCTACCCCTGCTCCTTCAGGAGTCAACCTGGGGCCCTCGGGCAACATTGGACTGATAATCTAGAGACCCATGGTAATGGTCAGGGAATCCGGGTTTGAATCCCATCATGGCAGATGGTGGATTTTGAATTCAATAAAAAATCTTAAAAATCTGAAGATGACCATGAAATGATTGTAGTTAAAACTCGTCTGCTTCACTAATCTCCTTTAGGGAAGGAAATCTGCCGTCTTTACCTGGTTTGGCCACCTATGACTCCAGACACACAGCAATGTGTTTGATTCTCAACTGCCCTCTGAACATGGCCAGCAAAACTTACATCCCATGAGCGATTGCTGCCAGAATGTAGTGGACAGGTGCCACAGAGTTCTCTCATTCTCTGTGCTCTCAGAACCTGACCAGCATCTGACCCCAAGTGCAATGTCTGATTCTTGTGTGGCCGAGTGCTATCTGAAGATTTATGGAGTGTCCTCACTGCATGTTGTCATAATCCTCCTGCAATCGAGCGTCTATTAGTGCCTCCACTGAGTCTCCATGACAGGAGCATCCTCACAGAGGGTATTCACGCTGCCATAAGCCAGACTGGAGTCACACGTTCACAAGTGCGATGTGAGGAACTATGGGGTCACCTCAATGCATGTCGTCATCATCCTCCACAAATCTAGCAGCTATGATGGCCTCCCAAGCGTGGCTGCCTCATATAGCCAGTGCGAGGGCCTCATACCCGTCATCGTCACCTCCAAGGGCCTCCTCACCCTCATCCCCATTGGCATCCCCCTCATCAGAGGAGACTGCCAGCTCTTCCATCTCCTCCTCAGCCAGCTCGTCTCCCCGTTGCAGCGCCAGGTTGTAATGGGTACAGCAGATGACGACGATGCATGACACACTCTGTGGACTATATGGCAGGGCTCCACCAGACCGGTCCAGGCACCGGAACCTCATCTTCAGCATCCCAATGGTCTGCTCTAACTAGTTGCGAGTTGCAGCATGAGCTTCATTATACTGTCGCTCTGCTGCAGTCTGAGGCCTCTGCATGGGTGTCATCACCCATGTCCTCTGCATGTAGCCCTTGTCCTCATGGAGCCATCCCTGCAGCTTCTGTGGACCTGTAGACTACAGGGATCTGTGACCAACTGAAGATGTAGGTGTCGTGCACACTCCCTGGAAACCGTGCATATGCCTGCAGGATGCTTTTCTGGTGGTCACACATCAGCTGCACATTCAACAAATGGAACCCCTTGCGGTTGATGTAGTTCGCCCTGTGTTGCGATGAAGATCTGAGCGCCACATGAGTGCAGTCAATCGCACCCTGCACCTGTGGGAAACCCAAGATCAGGACGAATCCAATCGCTCATGCATCCTGGCTGTCCTGGTCCTGGGTGAAATGCACAAAGTTGTGTGTCCTCGTAAAGATGGCATCTGTGACCTCATGGATGCATTTGTGGGTGGAGGTTTGTGAAATCCCACAGAGGTCACCTGTGGAGCCTTGAAAGGAGCCACTGCCATTGAAATTGAGCGTTGTGGTCACTTTCACGGCCACTGGCAGTGGATGCCCTCCATGTCCCCGTCGCACCAAATGCTGCAGCAGGTGGCAGATGTGACTGACCAGTTCCCTAGACAGGCGCAGTCTTAAGCGACACTGGTTTTTGGTCATCTGCAGGAATGAAAGGTGGCATCTATAGACCCTGGGTGTCGCTAGGCACCGGCCTGCAATGGCTCCCTGTGACTCTTGGACAGTGAGTGTGGGAGCCCAAGCCTCCCCTTCTTCCTGAGGTTATTGCTCCTGCCTCTGCACAGCCAGGAGCCTCAGTCACTCTCTCCTGTCATTTTCATGCTCCGTAGGCCATCAGGCATACAGCTAGTTCACCAGGCTCCATGATCCTGATGTACTCCTGCTGCAGGATGAAAGAGAGAGACACATGGTTAGCATGGGTGCACTAAGAACCTATCCTAGTGAAAAAGTGATGGCCCCTTAATGCTTTCTGGAGAGTGCTGGCCACCACTTGGATGGCCAGAGATTATTGAGCTGCATGGCTGCCGTGTTAGCTTGAACCATCGGGTAGACTGGTCCAAACTGGGATGCTGACATTGCAAGGAACTGTGAGCGCCTCCAGCAGTGACTGCTCCATGGCCAGCTTCCATAAGAAGTCTGTACAACCTTTGCAGTCGTCCAACTGTTCTGCAGTCCACTAAAATGCTCATGAATTTGCAGCCTGTGCTGGGGGTGCAGGGTGGGGGAAGCTCTGGAGAACTTGGTGGCACTTTGATGGCTCTGCATTGCTTGGGAGGGCAGATAAGCTAGGAGCCTGACCCCAAACATATCAATGTGGCTTGTGCCTGAACTGTCTCAGTTGCAGAGGAATGGTCACTTTATACAAGTTTCCCTAATGCGTGGCCACTCCCCTCGCTCACCCTAACCCCCAACCCGAATGCTTGTGTGCCATATTCAACAGCAGGGCTGCCCTTAACCCCCTTCCATAAGTCTCCTCAATGGCAGGATTGCCCTTAACTCCAACCCCCGACATCCCTGAAGCTTGAAGTCCAACAGGTGACCCTGGCAAGCGCTGCTCAAGGTTACTGTGTACTTATTTCCAAGCTCCCCTCAAAGTGCATGCCTTTTACGTGCCGGTGTAAAACAGGTTGGCGTGCTTTCCCACTGATATGGACGGATGATCCAAAGGTGGAGGGGACGATTCTGACGGGCTGGCCTGATAATGATATGCTGATGTATTACAATGAGCTTCCCAATGTCCGATGGCTGGAAACGCGGCCTGCCATTGGCGAGCTGAACGGACAATTGTGAACTGATTTCCCACCATCGTAATACTAATCACGCCATATTGTCTGCACACACCACCTATGACACCCGACGCCAGCGGGCATGAAAAATTCCACCCAGTGTCTATGAACAGCCGCTGGCTGTGCATTTTTTCCTTTCCATCCAGCTCTCTTTCCACAGTTGATAAACACTTTCAAAATTTGCAAGGTACGTGACTGGAGGAGGATCACAGCTGGCCCCCATTCTGTCTGGACCCAAGAAGCAAGAGCTTCTGGATTCTTATCAGGAGGCTGTCTGAACTTACCACATTCCAGTTAAGACCACCAAGACCAATTACAGTGCCTCCACCATCATAATGGCTGAGATTAGACTGTGAGACTGTACTAATTCCAGCAGAAACAGCCAACAGTTATTGATTGAAAATTGTTTCAATGGAGGGATGTTTCTGTATTCACTAATGGCCTCTAGTGTTGGTGGAGGATGTTTCTTTATTCACAGGTGGTCCAGTGTTGTTCTGATGTTGCTGTATTCACTGGTGATCGCTCATGTTAGTGTTTCTGTATTCACTGGTATGTAGAATGTTTCTATATTTCACAGGTTATTTCTGGTGTTGGCAGGAGGATGTTTCTGTATTTCACTGGTGGACTTGTGTCTATTCACTTGCAACCTCTAATGTTGATGGAGGGGAGTGTCTGAGTTTGCAGCTGGACTCTATTGTCAGGGAGAGGATGTTGCTGTATTCAATTGATGCTCTCTATTGTTTCTATATTCCATATTAGTCTCTTGTGTTGGGAGAAGGGTGTCCCTGTATTTAGAGTCAAGGGGTTAAGTCCGAATTTCCTGGTGGTCTGCGGGATTTTTTTCTCCATTCACAGTGGTTTCAAGAGTAAGGGAGAGTGGTATCAATTCAGGTGAGTGGGACTTCTTGGATGCCTCTTTCGAAGAGCTAGCATAGTCAGGGAAGGCCAAATGGTCTCCTCCTGTAATGCATCATTCTATGATTGCGTGGACAGAAAATTATCACAGAATTTCATCCCTTAGTGTTTTCTACTATTGATGTAAGGATGCCCTATTTCCTGATGATCTCAGTTGTCTCTGAAAGGTATGTCTCGATTCATGTGATCTTCACATTTTTGAGGGGATAGATATTCATTTACTGAACCTGAGTTTGTTTAATCCTCACCAGTCATGGGGCTTTACTGACTCTGGATCAGGTATTTGACGTCTGTCATCCCAGTCTTCAGGTTTTTGATGGTTAGGATCATCGATTTCTTTGGGAGGATTGACAGGAGGAGTCATGTCTTGTAGGAGACTTCCTTTGCTCACAGAGTTTTCATCTATTAGCAACTCAAAACTGTTATCAGGTCTCACAACTAAGCCAGTTATTTTTGAATTGTTGGTGTAGGGAGAGAGATAAAAGAGAATAAGTCAAAGTAAGAAGTTATTTTAAGTATAACAATTATGCATTACAGTATGCTAATATTATGATATGTCAATATATTACAATATACTAAGGTGCAATAATGAACCCCTCCTCAGAAATCAGTGGTATCTGTACTATAATCTGAATTTGCTACAGGAAGGTTGGCTCTGCAAATTGCCTTGAACACACTTTATATATTGCTCTACAGGTTAATTATTATTTTCACTTATAGCTATCTAGTGGAGATTTGCTAGATTGTTTAGTTACTATGTTCAGATGTGTTCAGATTAGTAGATTTGCCTGTTCTGTGTTGTTTGATAATGAACTATTTCATATTAATAAGGATTCTGAATGATTGCTATCTCACATAGGAAGCCTGCAAGATTCACTGTCATCCTAAACAAAAACAGAATTACCTGGAAAAACTCAGCAGGTCTGGCAGCATCGGCGGAGAAGAAAAGATTTGACGTTTCGAGTCCTCATGACCATTCGACAGAACTTGAGTTCAAGTCCAAGAAAGAGCTGAAATATAAGCTGGTTTAAGGTGTGTGTGTGGGGGGCGGAGAGATAGAGAGACAGAGAGGTGGAGGGGGGGGGTGTGGTTGTAGGGACAAATAAGCAGTGATAGAAGCAGATCATCAAAAGATGTCAACGACAATAGTACAATAGAACACATAGGTGTTAAAGTTAAAGTTGGTGATATTATCTAAATGAATGTGCTAATTAAGAATGGATGGTAGGGCACTCAAGGTATAGCTCTAGTGGGTTTTTTTTTATAATGGAAATTGGTGGGAAAAGGAAAATCTTTATAATTTATTGGAAAAAAAAAAGGAAGGAGGAAACAGAAAGGGGGTGGGGATGGGGGAGGGAGCTCACGACCTAAAGTTGTTGAATTCAATATTCAGTCCGGAAGGCTGTAAAGTCCCTAGTCAGAAGATGAGGTGTTGTTCCTCCAGTTTGCGTTGGGCTTCACTGGAACAATGCAGCAAGCCAAGGACAGACATGTGGGCAAGAGAGCAGGGTGGAGTGTTAAAATGGCAAGCGACAGGGAGGTTTGGGTCATTCTTGCGGACAGACCGCAGGTGTTCTGCAAAGCGGTCGCCCAGTTTACGTTTGGTCTCTCCAGTGTAGAGGAGACCACATTGGGAGCAACGAATGCAGTAGACTAAGTTGGGGGAAATGCAAGTGAAATGCTGCTTCACTTGAAAGGAGTGTTTGGGTCCTTGGACGGTGAGGAGAGAGGAAGTGAAGGGGCAGGTGTTGCATCTTTTGCGTGGGCATGGAGTTGTGCCATAGGAGGGGGTTGAGGAGTAGGGGGTGATGGAGGAGTGAACCAGGGTGTCGCGGAGGGAGCGATCCCTACGGAATGCCGATAAGGGGAGTTAAGGGAAGATGTGTTTGGTGGTGGCATCATGCTGGAGTTGGCGGAAATGGCGGAGGATGATCCTTTGAATGCGGAGGCTGGTGGGGTGATAAGTGAGGACAAGGGGGACCCTATCATGTTTCTGGGAGGGAGGAGAAGGCGTGAGGGCGGATGCGCGGGAGATGGGCCGGACACGGTTGAGGGCCCTGTCAACGACCGTGGGTGGAAAACCTCGGTTAAGGAAGAAGGAGGACATGTCAGAGGAACTGTTTTTGAATGTAGCATCATCAGAACAGATGCGACGGAGGCGAAGGAACTGAGAGAATGGGATGGAGTCCTTACAGGAAGCGGGGTGTGAGGAGCTGTAGTCGAGATAGCTGTGGGAGTCGGTGGGTTTGTAATGGATATTGGTGGACAGTCTATCACCAGAGATTGAGACAGAGAGGTCAAGGAAGGGAAGGGAAGTGTCAGAGATGGACCACGTGAAAATGATAGAGGGGTGGAGATTGGAAGCAAAATTAATAAATTTTTCCAAGTCCTGACGAGAGCATGAATTGGCACCGAAGTAATCATCGATGTACCGGAGAAAGAGTTGTGGAAGGGGGCCGGAGTAGGACTGCAACAAGGAATGTTCCACATACCCCATAAAGAGACAGGCATAGCTGGGGCCCATGCGGGTACCCATAGCCACACCTTTTATTTGGAGGAAGTGAGAGGAGTTGAAGGAGAAATTGTTCAGCATGAGAACAAGTTCAGCCAGACGGAGGAGAGTAGTGGTGGATGGGGATTGTTCGGGCCTCTGTTCGAGGAAGAAGCTAAGGGCCCTCAGACCATCCTGGTGGGGGATGGAGGTGTAGAGGGACACCCTGGTCCACTCCTCCATCACCCCCTACTCCTCAACCCCCTTCTATGGCACAGCTCCATGCCCACGCAAAAGATGCAACACCTGCCCCTTCACTTCCTCTCTCCTCACCGTCCAAGGACCCAAACACTCCTTTCAAGTGAAGCAGCATTTCACTTGCATTTACCCCAACTTAGTCTACTGCATTCGTTGCTCCCAATGTGGTCTCCTCTACATTGGAGAGACCAAACGTAAACTGGGCGACCGCTTTGCAGAACACCTGCGGTCTGTCCGCAAGAATGACCCAAACCTCCCTGTCGCTTGCCATTTCAACACTCCACCCTGCTCTCTTGCCCACATGTCTGTCCTTGGCTTGCTGCATTGTTCCAGTGAAGCCCAACGCAAACTGGAGGAACAACACCTCATCTTCCGACTAGGGACTTTACAGCCTTCCGGACTGAATATTGAATTCAACAACTTTAGGTCGTGAGCTCCCTCCCCCATCCCCACCCCCTTTCTGTTTCCCCCTTCCTTTTTTTTTCCAATAAATTATAAAGATTTTCCTTTTCCCACCTATTTCCATTATAAAAAAAACCCCACTAGAGCTGTACCTTGAGTGCCCTACCATCCATTCTTAATTAGCACATTCGTTTAGATAATATCACCAACTTTAACACCTATGTGTTCTATTGTACTATTGTCGTTGACATCTTTTGATGATCTGCTTCTATCACTGCTTGTTTGTCCCTACAACCACACCCCCACCCCCTCCACCTCTCTGTCTCTCTATCTCTCCGCCCCCCACACACACACCTTAAACCAGCTTATATTTCAGCTCTTTCTTGGACTCGAACTCAAGTTCTGTCGAATGGTCATGAGGACTCGAAACGTCAACTCTTTTCTTCTGCGCCGATGCTGCCAGACCTGCTGAGTTTTTCTGGTAATTCTGTTTTTGTTTTGGATTTCCAGCATCCGCAGTTTTTTTGTTTTTATCACTCTCATCCTAATCCATTGAGGGTACTTCCTCAATGATTGCTATCCCTCTCTTGGACCTGTTTCTGAATGCATTAGAATAATTAAGAGAATCATGTTACTCAGTGTATACAGGTGAGGGATTCTGTCGATGAAGTAACTCTGGAGGTCTATGTCTGGTTTCCTGGCGTGCTTCTCCTTGTATGCACCCGTCACTGGATCCCTATGTCTGAAGATGAAGTGCAATTTATAGTCCTGCCCGCACTTGTCTGGTCCAAACATGATAGTGTAGGGGGTTTTGTCAAATAATTTTCTCTGTAAAAACAATGTTAGAACTTATAAAGAACACAAGAAACCATTCAAGAGAAAGGGTCATTCAAATCATCCAGATTTTCCACATGTGCAGAATCCACTTAAACTATTTTGACTGTGTTTGTGTCTCAGTATCAAGCTGGTACCCATCTGCGCCATGAAAACATTGACAGAATGATATCAATGGTAATCAATGATCGACACAGTGTAGGATAATAGTAAACACTGAACTAGTCAGAGGTCAATATCCATAATCATCCATTGATATAGTCTGGGATCAATGGTAATCTTCCATTGACACAATGTGGGATTGATCATAATCACCATTTTTCCATTTGTTCATTGGTTCTGGGCATCACTAAAGTAAAGCTTGCTTTTATTATCCATCCCTAATTGCCTTTGAGAAAGTGATGTTTTCTTGAACTGCTGCTGCCTGTGGTGTAGGTACACTCATTGTGCTGTTAGGTAGAGTTCCATGATTTTGATTCCATGACGATAAAGGAATGGTGACATATTACTTAAGTTAGGAATATGTGTGACTTGGTGGAGAACTTTCAGATGATGGTGTTCCCATGCATTTGCAACAGGTGCAAGAAACGTTGTTGCGTTTCCACAGTGCATCTTGTAGATGGTACAAAGTGCAACCACTGCATCCTGGCAGCAGAGGGAGTGAATGTTTAAGGTGGTGGGGTGCCAAACAATCTTTGCCCTGGCTGGTGTTGAGCTTCTTCACTATTATTGAAGCTGCACTCTTTCAGGCAAATGAGAGTCAGAAGCTGAGTTACTCAGTGTAGAATATCCAACTTCTGACATGCATTTATAGTTATAGTATTTATGTGGCTAGTCCAGTTAAGCTTCTGGACAATGGTAACTCCAGGATGTTCATTGTAGGGGGTTTCAGCAATGATAATGCCATTGAATGTCGAGGGAGATGGATAGATTCTTTCATGTTGGAGTGGTCATTGCCTGGCACTTATATGGCATGCTGCCTATCAGCTCAAGCCTGAATGTTGTTCAGGTTTTGCTCCATGCAGACATGGACTGTTTCATTATCTGAGGAGTTGTGAATGGAACTGAATTCTGTGCAATCATCAACAGACATCCTATTTCTGATCTCATGATGGAGGGAAGGTCATTGATGAAGCAGCTGACAATTGTTAGGCCAAGGACACTATCCTGAGGAACTCCTGCAGTGATGTCCTGGGGCTGAGATAATTGACCTCCAACAACCACAATCATTTTCCTTTGTGTTAGATATGACTCTAGCCAGTGGAGAGTTTTTCCCCAATTCCCAATGACTTGAATTTTACTAGCTCTTTGATGCCACAGTTGGTTAAATGCTACCTTGATGTCAAGGGCAGTCACTCTCACCTCATCTCTGGAATTCAGCTCTTTTGCCCATGTTTGGTCCAAGGCTGGAACGAATTCTGTAGATGAGTGATCCTGGCAAAACCCAAAATGAGTATTGGTGTGCAGTCTATTGGTGAGTAAATGCCACTTAATAGCACCGTTGATGAAACTTTCCATCATTTTGCTGATTATTGTAAATAGACTGATGCGGAGGTAATTGGTCAGATGAGATTTGTTTTGTCTTTTATGGACAGGACAGACCTGTGCAATTTTTCACTTTGTTGGGTAGATGTTGGTGCTGTAGCTGTACTGGAGCAACTTGGCTAGTAGTGTGGCTAGTTCCGGAGCATGTGTCTTTAGCATTATAGCCGGGATGTTGTCAGGATCCATACCCTTTGCTGTATCTAGTGTGCTCAGCTGCTTCTCTATATCATGTGGAGTGAATTGAATTGGCTGAAGACAGGCACCTTAGATGTTGGGGACCTCAGGGGGAGGCCAAGATAGATCATCCACTTGACACTTCTGGCTCAAGATTTCTGGCAAATATTGCCGTCAAGTCTATTGCGATCATGTGCTGGCCTACCCAATCACTGAGGATGGGGTTATTTGTGGAGCGTTCTCATCTCATTAGTTGTTTAATTGTCCACCACCATTCAGGACTGGATGTGGCAGGACTGCAGAGTTTAATCTGATCTGTTGGTTATGGGATCACTTAGCTCTGTTTATAACATGTTGCTTCTGCTGTTTAGCATGCAAGTAGTTCTATGTTTTAGCTTCACCAGCTTGACATCTCATTTTTAGGTATATTTGCTGCTGCTGCTCCTGGTATACCCTCCTACACTCTTCATTGAACCAAGATTGATCTCTTGGCTTGATGGTAATGGTAGAGTGAGAGACATGCCATGTCATGAGGTTACAAATTGTGGTGGAGTACAATTCTGCTCCTGCTGATGGCTCACAGTGCCTCATGGGTTCTCAGTTTTGAGCTGCTCGATCTGTTGTGAATTTATTCCATTTAGCACAGTGGTAGTGCCACACAGTACAATAGACGTAGTCTGGATTTAATAGTGACCTACTCCGCATAGTCTGGGATTGACGGTAAAGACTGATCAATACAATCTGGAATTGATGCTAACCATCAAATAACAGTTGAAGAGTGACTAATTACCAACCGACATAGTCCAGGATTAGCAGTAATCACTAACTTCGCCTAGGAAATAGTAACCACCGAGTTTGATGACCTCCTTTGGTTTGGGCAGGTGAGTGGTCAGCACACTGAAGCAGCAATAAGATTCACAGCCTTGGTGATTGTAGTTCCTTAGTGTTTTGCACCATTGCTAGTTGTGTTGAGGGTCTCTGGGAAGTTAAACTACTTCCACTTGTGCCACTACTACCTACTACATGGTACAACAGCTTGCATCTTTATGATACTTTTATGTAGAAAAAAATCCATTAAAACATTATAGCTAGAGAGAAACAGCAAATAAATAAATAGTTATTACCCCAGATGATGTTCTTTCTGTATACCTAGCTATATTCAGCAATGATATGTCTCCCACGACAGTGCACACAAAAGAATGTAAACCTTAACTCCTCAACAGGACAACTTACCAGGTCGAGCTGATCATCTACAGAGAGAAGCTTCAGATATGCACCTCCGCACTGGATTTCATTCTGGAAATGTACTTCGTACCTACAGGACAGAGTGAGGATGGACATCAGTTCATCTAACTGCAGTGATGACTCTGTCTGTTCTTTGTTTTGTTATTTAATATTCTTCTTCCTTTTTCTGTTCCCCAGTCTCCACTCATTAAACACCATTCACTAGACAGGAGGGTAGGTTGAGGGCTCTGCCAGTGCATCTCTCTAACTTCCTGCTAGGAGGTACAAGAGAATGGCCAGTAATGAAACTTCCTGTGATATTCTCTGTCTCCTTGTGGAGAAGTGTCCACCTCCAGTCAGTGACTCCCATATACCAAGTTTCTAATGTTGGTTGCAGCATGAGGACACATGGCCACAAAGCTGAACATTACCAATAACTGCAATGATATAAAATCCATGGAATCATATAGTACAGGAGGCTATTTGGCCCATTGTATCTGTGTTGGTGCTTTGAAAGAATAATCCAAAAAGCCCCACCCCACGTCCCCATTATTTCCTGGATACCCAGACAATTTTTTTACCACTTCAAGTATTTGTCCAATTCTCTTTTGCAAGTTACTATTGCATCTGCTTTGATCACCATTTCATGCGTGCATTCCAGCTCATAACAATTCACTGCATAAATGTTTTTCCTCATCTTTCCTCTGGTTCTTTTGCCAATTATCTTAAAACCGTATCCTCTGGTTACCCACTCTTCTTCCATTAGAAATAGTTTTTCTTATTTGCTCTGTCAAACTCCTTCAAGATTTAGAACACCTGTATCATGTATTCACATAATCTTTCCTGCTCGAAGGATAACACCAATTTCTCTAGTACCATTCTAATAACTCTTCTCTGCACCGCCTCAAAGCCCTTGGCATCCTTTCTAAAATGTGGTGTCCAGAATTAGACACAATACTCCATCTGGGGCCTAACCAGTATAAAAGTTTAGCATAACTCCCTTGTTTTTGTACTCTATGTCTCTATTTATAAAAGCAAGGATTCTATATGTCCTTTTAAAAGCTATCTCAACTTGCTGACGTTAAAGACTTGACACAGAGACCCCCTGATCTATCTGTTTCTGTACCCCCTCTAAAATTGTACCATTTACTTTATATTGCCTCTCCTCCTCCTTCTCAAACTTCATCTGCCATGTGTCTGTCCATTTCACCAGTATACGTCAGCTACCATCCTCCTCACTGTTCACTACATTTGCGAATTTTGGGTCAACTGCAAACTCTGAAATTATGCCCTCTAGCCCTCTATATTCAATACATGGGAGCACCAACAAATTCATTGTCATATCATCCAAAGTCTCAACAAAATGGTGCAAGTTAGCTGATCTTGGTGCTGACACTACAATTAGCCTCAGTGTCTGTAGGCTAAGGAGGGGGATATGTGATACAGCTCATGCTTCTGATAACTATCAACATCCTTGCTGGAAAGTGCCTATGCATGGACATTGCCCAGGGCAGGAACACGCTCATTGTCTCCAGCAATGATTGAACAGCCTGCTAATGTACAATGCTTTAACTCACAAATAAAGAATGATCCATGATTTAGATAGGAGATTGAACCATTTTATAAATAGTTTCTGAAACCAGATGGAGGATCTGAAAATATCTGCTGAAATTGGTGACATTTAAGATTCTGGAATAATATCCGCCTTCATTGCATATTGTTGCACCTTTGCAAATGGACAGTTCTTACATTACAATGAAGAGATAATAACGCAGTCTCTGGTGTTGCTTCAGATGTAGGAACCATGTGTAACCACGTCTGTCTAACCAGAGGCCTATTCGTGTGTGATGCAATGAACATGCCAAGAGCTAATGCACGAACTGGGCACAAAGCTAGTTAAATCTGCAGACTCAATGTAAATTAGGCAATTGATGCACAAACAGCACTTAATTTCAGTTGTCCTTTTGCAATGGATCCTTTAAAAGAAGCCTAACACAAATATTAAAATATTCTTCCTTGATGACTTTTTCATTGTAATAGGACTGCGCTTTGTTTCTGCAGATTCCTATGCTGAGCCTTCAAGTGCCAAACTTTCCAAAGGGTTTTTGTGCTGCAAACCAAGCTTTGGAAAAAAAGGAACTTTGATGTTTCATGGATATCCCAAATACTAGGCTTTACTGTTTAAACTTGGGTATTAAGAATGGACACCTGGGTGAAGGACTGGAGGGCAGTTGTTGTTCATGCAGTTGTACTTCATAAAAATACCTGAGAGTAGTGGGCCTGTGCCTTCTTCTGATGCATTGTGTCACAACAGAGGCTTTGAATGAAAACAAGATACTCACTGCACAATGAGAGGCAAGTTTTTGAAATGGAAGGGTTTCTTAAAGTAGGCAGCAATGGCATGATGTTTGGCTTGGGACTTCAACACCAGTCCTTTGTTTCCTGGCATTTTCTGATTATAAGATTCTTCTATAGCCCATATTCCTGGAATTCAGTAACCAGTTAGCACAAGCAGGAGCACTCATGTTATAAACATTGAACCATTCAGTATATCACACTACTATGCATTACAATATTACACACTACTGTACATACTGGGGCACAATATTACAGTATTAAATACGATACTGTACAATATAGTATATACAAACTGCACAATTTAGTGTTGTCATACACACACTATGCCATATACACATTACAAATTACCCATGGTATCCATTGTTCATCATGTGTTTAATGGACTTGAGTGTAATGGACATTGGGGTCAGTTTTAACTTATATTGTCTGATATTAATATGGTGAAAGCAGTCTCAAGCGGAGTCAGGAGTCCACCCCAGGCGATGCAGCCAACACATTTTAAAAGAGGTCTACGCCGGTGCCTGTTTTGTTAGCCTGTTTTAGATGTAGGCCCATTTCACTGGCTTTGAGTGAAGGCAGGATCTGGATAATTGGTAGTACCATCCATGGTCAAATCACATGCCTATAATCATTATATGTGGTTCCATTCTAACACAATTGACTAGGTGGCCAGCGTGTGTGAAGAATAATGCCAGCAGCGCGGGTTTGATTCCTGTTACAGCTAAGCTAGATTTGAGATCCCCCTCCTCTCCCTGCCCTTTAGAGTGGAAGGCATTAAAGCACAACCGACAAAAACTGCCAAGAAAACGGCTCAGGATGAAACATCAGCAGACAATGAGCCAAGGACCTGCCTTTGGGCAGAGTTCATATGAATGAATCATTGTTTAAGCTGATACATAGAAAACGACCAATTACATGAAGTAACATGTTGGTGTCTGTGGAACTGCATTCCAGTGTAAGTTAAAACTTTCAGGAAAGGTGGAGAAAAATTGGGGAAAATTCTTTCAAGAAAGTTTGGATTACACCCTGTTGTTTGACTCTCAATAATAGAAAGTGGAATTGATGATCAAATTGTGAAATATTGTGGAAAAACAACAACAAACAGATAACTCAATTCAAAATGAATCAACGGGGCAGCACTTTCAATCATTGAGATGAGGACAGAATATTTGCAATGTAGGAAGATGAAATGTTAGGCTAAAGGAACTAGCTTAGATATGGACTCTGATTACTAATCTATTATACAGAATGAACAACTGCCTGTACATATGTATGCATATTAAGTGTACACAACAACAACCACTTTGAGAGCTTGTGTGCAGTGATGAATCATCAAATGAAGATGTTATAAAGTTTTCTTGTTTAAAATGTAACCTTACTCTCACGTGATCCAAAGAACCAGAGGTAAAGCACTAATTAATACTCAGTAACTATTCCATTTATATTTCACAGAGAAAAGATTTATCTTACCATCATATCTGGTGTCATTAGAGTCATCTTTTTTTGCTTCGGACTTTACCCATCTGAAGAAAGGAATATAAAATCTTTCAGCTGTTGTGTGGATACTGAGACCTGCCCTAACTTTGCTTGTTGCTCTTTAACCAGCCTCTGTGAAATGTGCAGCAGTGATCCGTGGTTGGCCAGTATCCTCTTCCTGTTTTAATCAAACATAGTCTCCACTCACAATCTACTCCCTAACTCAAGGTGCAAGTTGGAAACTCGACATTTGAAAATTTGCATTGTGTAAACCTCTGTCCAATATTGTATGCTGTGTCTATGGCATGTATTCTTGTAATAAGTCATCCACAGATCACCCCACCTTTCACATTATTTACCATTAAGGGGAGCAAAACAACCCAAGTCCTCTTCATTAAAGGCTAACAAAATCCACAGAGCTGCTTTGATTGACAGAAAAATAAATTGTGAAGAAAATCCCTCTCCTTGGACTTTAAGTGTTGGTAAATAAACATTAATGGATTAATAAAATACTTCTTTTTTCCAGACCTGAGAAGCAATTGTGTTTTCTGAATCTTAAAATGTCCAGTTAATTACATGATTCTACAAAAGCTTCATTGTCTGTATTACACTGAGTCACGCAGACCAGAAAGTTAAAGGTTTAATGCTTGGTTGCACCGAGTTAGCTGTTCTCAGCCAGACTAGCAACTAGGAACATCGCAACAATTCTAGGTTAGAGAAGCAGTCAGGGCTCCTGTTCCTGATCACTCTGTAGTTACCTCTGGTAACCTTATAGCCAGCATATACCTTACTCTACCATTATCATCAAGTCAGGGAACAACCCCAGAAACAGCACCAGGCAGACCTAAAATTAAGGTATCAACCTCAAACAGCAGAAGGAGCATGCTATGGACAGAATTAAGCAATCCCACAACCAACAGATCAGATCAAAGCTCTGCAGTCTTGCCACATCCATTCATGAATGGTGGTGGACAATTAAACAATTTGAGGAGCCTCTACAAACATCCCCATCCTCAATGATGGTGGAGTCAGCACATCAGTGCAAAAGATAAGGCTGAAGCATTTACAACCATTTTCAGCCAGAAGTGTCAAGTCGATGATCCACCTTGTCTGCTCCTGAAGTCCCCAGCAGTACAGGTGCCAGTCTTCAGCCAATTTGATTCACTCCATGTGATATCAAGAAATGGCTGAAGGCACCAGGTACTGTAAAGTATGGGCACTGACAAATTCCTGCTGTAGTATTGGATATTTGTGCTCTAGAACCAGCTGTGCTCCTAGCCATGCTGTTCCAGTACAGCTACAATATTGACATCTACCCGACAATGTGGAAAATTTCTCAATTATGTCCTATCCAAAAAAAGCAGGACAAATCCAATCTGGCCAATTACTAGATAAAAACAAAAAAACTGCGGATGCTGGAAATCCAAAACAAAAACATAAACAGAATTACCTGGAAAAACTCAGCAGGTCTGGCAGCATCGGCGGAGAAGAAAAGAGTTGACGTTTCGAGTCCTCATGACCCTTCGACAGAACTCGAGTTCGAGTCTAAGAAAGAGTTGAAATATAAGCTGGTTTAAGGTGTGTGTGTGGGGGGCGGAGAGATAGAGAGACAGAGAGGTGGAGGGGGGGGGTGTGGTTGTAGGGACAAACAAGCAGTGATAGAAGCAGATCATCAAAAGATGTCAACGACAATAGTACAATAGAACACATAGGTGTTAAAGTTAAAGTTGGTGATATTATCTAAACGAATGTGCTAACTAAGAATGGATGGTAGGGTACTCAAGGTATAGCTCTAGTGGGTTTTTTTTTTATAATGGAAATAGGTGGGAAAAGGGAAATCTTTATAATTTATTGGAAAAAAAAAGGAAGGGGGAAACAGAAAGGGGGTGGGGATGGGGGAGGGAACTCACGACCTAAAGTTGTTGAATTCAATATTCAGTCCGGAAGGCTGTAAAGTCCCTAGTCGGAAGATGAGGTGTTGTTCCTCCAGTTTGCGTTGGGCTTCACTGGAACAATGCAGCAAGCCAAGGACAGACATGTGGGCAAGAGAGCAGGGTGGAGTGTTGAAATGGCAAGCGACAGGGAGGTTTGGGTCATTCTTGCGGACAGACCACAGGTGTTCTGCAAAGCGGTCACCCAGTTTACATTTGGTCTCTCCAATGTAGAGCAGACCACATTGGGAGCAACGAATGCAGTAGACTAAGTTGGGGGAAATGCAAGTGAAATGCTGCTTCACTTGAAAGGAGTGTTTGGGTCCTTGGACGGTGAGGAGAGAGGAAGTGAAGGGGCAGGTGTTGCATCTTTTGCGTGGGCATGGGGTGGTGCCATAGGAGGGAATTGAGGAGTAGGGGGTGATGGAGGAGTGGACCAGGGTGTCCCGGAGGGAGCGATCCCTACGGAATGCCGATAAGGGGGGTGAAGGGAAGATGTGTTTGGTGGTGGCATCATGCTGGAGTTGGCGGAAATGGCGGAGGATGATCCTTTGAATGCGGAGGCTGGTGGGGTGATAAGTGAGGACAAGGGGGACCCTATCATGTTTCTGGGAGGGAGGAGAAGGCATGAGGGCGGATGCGCGGGAGATGGGCCGGACACGTTTGAGGGCCCTGTCAACGACCATGGGTGGAAAACCTCGGTTAAGGAAGAAGGAGGACATGTCAGAGGAACTGTTTTTGAATGTAGCATCATCGGAACAGATGCGACGGAGGCGAAGGAACTGAGAGAATGGGATGGAGTCCTTACAGGAAGCGGGGTGTGAGGAGCTGTAGTCGAGATAGCTGTGGGAGTTGGTGGGTTTGTAATGGATATTGGTGGACAGTCTATCACCAGAGATTGAGACAGAGAGGTCAAGGAAGGGAAGGGAAGTGACAGAGATGGACCACGTGAAAATGATAGAGGGGTGGAGATTGGAAGCAAAATTAATAAATTTTTCCAAGTCCTGACGAGAGCATGAAGCGGCACCGAAGTAATCATCGATGTACCGGAGAAAGAGTTGTGGAAGGGGGCCGGAGTAGGACTGCAACAAGGAATGTTCCACATACCCTATAAAGAGACAGGCATAGCTGGGGCCCATGCGGGTACCCATAGCCACACCTTTTATTTGGAGGAAGTGAGAGGAGTTGAAGGAGAAATTGTTCAGCGTGAGAACAAGTTCAGCCAGACGGAGGAGAGTAGTAATAAAAACAAAAAAACTGCGGATGCTGGAAATCCAAAACAAAAACAGAATTACCTGGAAAAACTCAGCAGGTCTGGCAGCATCGGCGGAGAAGAAAAGAGTTGACGTTTCGAGTCCTCATGACCCTTCGACAAGGAGAGTAGTAATAAAAACAAAAAAACTGCGGATGCTGGAAATCCAAAACAAAAACAGAATTACCTGGAAAAACTCAGCAGGTCTGGCAGCATCGGCGGAGAAGAAAAGAGTTGACGTTTCGAGTCCTCATGACCCTCAAGTTCTGTCGAAGGAGCCGAGGAGAAGGATGCATGGACCAATGCATCTGCAGCAGGCAGGTTGGTGATGATGAGGTCAGATATGTTTTTCCCTCTTGTTGGTTCTCTCCTCATCTGTCACAGACCTGGTCTAGCAGTTATGTCCTTTAGGACATGGCCAGCTTGGTCTGTATTGGTTCTACTGAGCCACTCTTGGTGATGTCCTCAAGTTCTGTCGAAGGGTCATGAGGACTCGAAACGTCAACTCTTTTCTTCTCCGGAGGAGAGTAGTGGTGGATGGGGATTGTTTGGGCCTCTGTTCGAGGAAGAAGCTAAGGGCCCTCAGACCATCCTGGTGGGGGATGGAGGTGTAAAGGGATTGGACGTCCATGGTGAAGAGGAAGCAGTTGGGGCCAGGGAACTGGAAATTGTTGATGTGACGTAAGGTGTCAGAGGAATCACGGATGTAGGTGGGAAGGGACTGGACAAGGGGAGAGAGAAGGGAGTCAAGATAATGAGAAATGAGTTCTGTGGGGCAGGAGCAAGCTGAGACGATCGGTCTACTGGGGCAGTTCTGTTTGTGGATTTTGGGTAGGAGATAGAAGCGGGCCGTCCGAGGTTGGGCGACTGTCAGGTTGGAAGCTGTGGGAGGGAGATCCCCAGAGGAGATGAGGTCAGTGACAGTCCTGGAAACAATGGCTTGATGTTCAGTGGTGGGGTCATGGTCCAGGGAGAGGTAGGAGGAAGTGTCTGCGAGTTGACGCTCAGCCTCCGCGAGGTAGAGGTCAGTGCGCCAGACAACAACAGCACCACCCTTGTCAGCGGGTTTGATGACAATGTCAGGGTTGGACCTGAGAGAATGGAGTGCAGTAAGTTCAGAGAGAGACAGGTTAGAATGGGTGAGAGGAGCAGAGAAATCGAGACGACTAATGTCGCGCCGACAGTTCTCAATGAAAAGATCGAGAGAAGGTAAGAATCCAGAGGGAGGGGTCCAGGTGGAGGGAGAATATTGGAGATGGGTAAAAGGATCCGTTGAACTGGGAGAGGACTCCTGCCCAGAGAAGTGAACCCGGAGACGAAGACGGTGGAAGAAGAGTTCAGTATCATGCCGAGCCCGAAATTCATTGAGGTGAGGGTGTAAGGGTATGAAACTAAGTCCTTTGCTGAGCACTGAATGTTCAGCATCGGAGAGGGGAAGGTCAGGGGGTATAGTGAATACATGGCTGGTGTTGGGATTGGAAGAAAGGGTGGGGACGGAGGGACAGGCAGGGGTGGAGGGTCCTAGATGGGTGTTGGTGTCGATGAGTTGTTGGAGCTTGCGTTCCTAAGCACTTGAGAGAAAGAGAAAAAGTTTCTTGTTGAGGCGTCGGATGAGCCGAAGGATAAAATGAAACTGGGGGCACGCGCAGCTTTGAAAAAGGGTACGGCGGTGCTGCTGGAGGCAGAGGTCGAGTGTGTTCATATGGCGGCACATGGCACTGAGTGTGGATTTCAGAATGTGACGGGAACAGCAGTCCGAGAAACGTTTTATGTCCCGGAGATACCTGTAATCCTGGGTGGGTTCGAAACATGAGGGGTGGAATTTCAGTTGAAATCCACGTGGGGTAAGTCGGAGACGGAGACAGTCACTGAGAAAGGAGATATGGCTGTGAAAGCGTGTTTTAGTAAACACCTTGTCAAACACTAGGAGGGAAATGGAAAGCAAGGAAGGTGAGCAAGACAACAGAGAGATACGGAAATCTTGTCGCAGAGAGGAACAGAACTTCTTCAAGGAGGTAGGCATTTCTTGAAGAGCAGTGGCAGTCAATTAAACACAGAGATAAAAACAAAAAAACTGCGGATGCTGGAAATCCAAAACAAAAACAGAAACAGAATTACCTGGAAAAACTCAGCAGTTCTGGCAGCATCGGCGGAGAAGAAAAGAGTTGACGTTTCGAGTCCTCATGACACTTCGACAGAACTTGAGTTCGAGTCCCAAATTACTGATGGCCAATTACTGCCCCATCAGCGTACACTCAATTTTCAAATAAAGTGATAGAAGGTTTTATTGACAGTGCTACCAAGCGATACTTACTAAGCAACTGATGTTCAGTTTGGGTTCCATCAGGACCACTGGATTCCAGACATTATTACAGCTTCAGGAACCCTCTCTCTAACAGCACTGTGGGTGTACCTACACCAAATGGACTGCTGAGGTTCAAGAAGACGCTCACTGTTACCTTTGAGGCAAATTAGGGATGGGCAGTGGTTCTCACATCCCATGAATGAATAATAGAAAGCAAGATGCCCATGTATGGACATAGTATGAGACCAAGATCAGGTATGATTGAAGTTCCTTCCATAATTGAACCTCCTGCTGATACTGTTTAAGCTGACACATGGAAGACAGCTATTTAGATTGAGCTGGTGAGATGCATGTAGCATCGTGGAACTGTACCAGTAAGGAGGCAGTGCTTTCAGGAGATGAAAAAAAGTGAGAGAAGGTTTGAAATAATGAGTATCAAGTTGATAAGCAAACAATATTTCTCCTTAAAAATAATTGTGGTCATCCTAGCTTGAAGGAATTGATCATTTCTGGTACCAAAGTGGGTCTCAGTAAAACATGATTATTTTTATCTTTAAAGACTTAGGAAAATAATTAACATTCAGGGCTCCTGTCATTGATATTATGGCCAAGGGTTTCCATTTTGACTGCAATCAGTGATCCAGGTGCCAATTGTGCTCTAAATTGCACTAGTTTTGAGAAGGATTTTCTTCCCTTATTTCCACATCACAGAATGTAAAATCATCCATGAACCAGTGCAATATGTCTGAATTTTATAATGCAATATTTTTAAAATTTAGAATTATAAAATATCCTTTGATATATTTAAGAGCAGTATCTGGTGCAAATGTATCAACCCGGTACAGCTGGAAATGAATTTATCATAAAAAATAAACATTTTTAATTAGAATGTTCAGTTCACCATGTGCGAATAACCCAATTTTAAATATCTGAAAATGTTTTTGAAAAACTATACAGGATCATTTACTAGTTTCATTGGTATACAGCAGTCAGCCTTTTAGGAAATTAAAGTATTTAAAAGCTTTTAAAATGCTTATTGATGTCCTAATGCCTAAAAAGAGCATATACATAAGAGTGTCCTTTAAGGCCTGCAGTTAATTGATGCAGTTAACATAAACCCACAATGGTGCATGGCCAGTTTTGTGAGCAGGCAGGCTTCAAGCCCCATGCTTTTTAAACAAGCACAAAATATTGTGGAAACTCAATTTGCATCGATTATAATTTGCACTTAAAATTTCTCAATCTTTTTCACTGGTTTGGCAACTTTAGGGAAAACTGCGCTGAATATCACAACCTAGCAGCAACTCTTACCCTGCCTATCCTCAGAACGCTGGAGAGCTTCTGCAGTGACATCAATGAGAATGTCACAAGCACAAACCACATGGCCATTTGGGCAAAGCATGGATCTCTCATACCAACGCAGATTACCACTATTTAATCCAGAGCATGTTCCAGAAGGCCAGTACTGAACTTGGCTGGTATCAGTTGATAAGATTGGCCAATTATTTTAGTAGATGAATTGGACAGCTATTTTAATGAATTGAAATTGTGTAGCACAACCTGAAACACATTTAACTCAAAGAAATAACTGATCCTTTGTTCTAAATTGTGTTAATCACCAATCAATGCAAGGGCGAATATTCCTCTTATGCTTGGGGTAAAAGATTACCATGGTGGAGCACTAAAGGAAAATTTGAGGAGGATTGCTTTCACATATTGCAGCTGCACAATATTCAGTTAATTTAACTTAATGGACAGAAAACTGTGAAGGCTCTGTAATGGGTGCACAAATCTCCTTGCCCAATTTTTCTTGCACTCCTTGCAAATGATCTTTTACAGCCAAGAGCACTAAGATAAAAAAAATCACACTGGTGCAAGACTGTACCTACAAATAATATATATATCATTGTGCACCAAAGTCCAGTTTCCAGCCAATATTATCTATATTGGCATAAGAATAACATCTCATTCTGACCTTAATCACCAGTCTGCCCCGCTTCTAAGAACTCTGTAGCAATAGCACTTGGAGAGAAGGAATTTGGAAACCAAATCTTACTATTTCCACCAACAACTGAAAAATCAAGTAATTAACTGGCTTTTAAACTGAACCCTGCTTCAAATCAGACAGAGCAGCTCTAACTGCATCTAACCCACTCACCTGAGTGATCAAATATTTGGTACTGTAATATTACAGAATACAGTTTCGTAACGTTTCTCTCAATTCAATTGAATCAGATGTGGAGATTCCACACTAATCACACAGAGTCACACTGGCCTACACTACACAGGCAGTGAGATCAAACACAGGGGCAAACTTACCCTTCAAGACCATCTGTGTCAAAGGACGCCACAAAGTAGACATCACCAACAGGCTTTGGTGCCTTATAAACAATCTGAAATAAAATACAATAAAAGCACAGTACACGGCATGGCACTGACATGCAGCTATGTATTTTTGAAAAGTTCTTGTTTATGGGTGATTCTTTGGTTTGGGCCATAAGCTCTATGTTATATTGGAGAGCCACAATTTGCCATTACCTCATAGTGAACCCAGATACTTAGCTTATTGCCAGGAACTTTCTTATAGTGAGAAGAGAAGACCAGAGACAAGTCTCTTGACCAGTCTCATGCCTCCTGGAAACTAATAGTGTTGTACCAACCACAAGGGAATAGATCTAATACTGTATTGATACAACAGCTAATGGAATTGTGAATGGTTTTCCTAATGGCTGAGTGGGTAATCCATTGTACCTGATGTGCAATTGATTAATAAAGACCAAGGTGGTCACAGGTTCAATCCAGGATCTATGCTGAGTTAGCTGATGGTTTTATGACTGAGGTGAAAATTCAGGCTGAGTTAATGCTCCTGATTTTGAAATCTATCAGTGATTGATAGTAATCACCATTTCAACTGGTGAAGGATCTGATGTCAGTTGTTGTGGTGTCAGTGTATTACTTTCAAATACACACAGGAGGTGCTCTACCAATTCAAGAGCCATTGCTTCATGTGGGGTTACCCATGGGCAATTGGAACACTTAAGCTGCTAATATATTTAATTGTGCAAGAAAAACTCTCACCCTGTTTGGATGAGAAGACTCTGCATCGTCTTGAAATTCTGAATCATCAGCAACACCTTCAGCAAACACCAGAGTCAGTCCACAGACCCCAAGATATGAAATTAACTGCAGTTGCATTGTATCTTGTAAAAGTGAAACAAATCAATTCATCATTAGATTGTTGTACAGTCATTATCCCCTCACATAATTGCCTTGTAAGGCATTTTGATATTTGTGTATTGCTGTGATGTTGTAAGGCCTCCCTTTGTTTCTTTTTAGTATGTATTATCTTTACACTTGTGTCAAAATGTAACCAGTTGTGAGGTGGACCAATGTCCTGAACTCAGAGCCGGGTGGTAGGAACATGGAGTGCGGAGGACATTGGATGAAGGGAGAAAACTTTTGACCGAAGACATCAACGCTGAGATTTATATGAAACTTTTTAAAAATAAAGACTGGATAAGGATATACACACAGACAGAGAGACACAGACATGTCAGGACATGTCACTGGTGGCTAACCACCAGATACCCTGATTACAGAAACTGACCCAGACAGTGGCCTCTCGGGTATGTGTGAGTGGCTTTCCTCCTGCCTTATCAAGGTACAGAAATCATATCCGTTGCTGACAGGTACCTGGAGACACACCAGACTGAGAGCAGGAAATTACTATCTGCAGGTTGTCTTTGCATGGCCAGGGTGGGATTAATAATCCAATTAGATGACTCAATTTAAAACATATGCCGAGAGACCAAGGTCAGAAAGGGGCATAAAGCTACAGCTCCCAAGGACATTGGGGCTGCAACCAGGAAGTGTGATATGGTCAGTCACGGGAAATTGTGTGGAGGAATCTGTTCAGTGAATCAACCATCCAGGGAAGAGCTCCTGCACACGGGTCTTACTAAGCAACTGGTGTTGTAAGGATATACCTTTGCTTAGTGGGTTAAAAAGGCTTTCCACATAAAGTGGAAATTGTGCCCATAGTTTGTTACATGTCGTTGATACCAAGTACAAGGTGAGGATCTTAGAAGTAGTGAGATCACCGGTTAAGAGTCTTACAGCATAGCAAATAACTGTTTCCCTCAAAAACCTTCCCCTAATCCATCACATAATCCTTTCCCCGCCTCATACACAGCTTCTCCTCTCCTCACATAACCCCTTGACTGGCCCCACTTAACCTTTGCTATCTGTGGCACCATTAAAAATCCTCTATTAAAACTACAGGATGACTTTTTTTGGAGACTCCACATCAATCATTGGGAGTGAGGTTAGAAAGTTGGGACCATTGAAAATTAGGCTTGCTGACTCTGTGGCTGGTTATCTGATTTGTGCTCCTGTGGGACAAGACTTGGGGAACAGAGGAGGTCATTTGAAGGGAACAAAAATCGAGGTGACAGGTATGATAGGTGGACAATCTGCTCTACCAGGTTACCATGTGGCAGAGTTGAAAATTACCCCCAGGAGTGGATTTTCCCTTCATTAGGTGGGCACAGAGGGTGGGAATGGCCGCCCACCATTGGGCTCCGACCGTGATTTCACACTGGCTGGCCAATTAACAGCCAACCAACGAGAATTGCATGCTGAAACGCTCATCGGTCCCTAGGTGGAGGGGGGCAGGGGGGAGGAGGGTGAGAATGGAAGTCAGCACATGAGTGCATGCGTGTTCAGTGAAAGCTCCCTGAAGGCACAGAGCTGCCTCAGGGAGTTGAAGATCTTTCACATGAAAAATAAAGTTTAAAAAAAAACATGTACCCTCATGTGACTCTGTTACATGAGCAGGGACATGTTTGAAATGAGATTTAAACATTTCTATTTCAATTTTAATTAATATTGGAAACCTCATCCCACCCATGGATGAGGTTTCCAAAAAATCCAAAGGCTGCATGGCCTTTTCACCCACCTGCCAACCGTAAGGTTGGATGGGCAGGGAAAAATTCAGTTCAATTAATTTATTAATGGACTTAACAGCCCTCTTAATTGTTGGTGGGTGCGATGCCAACTACCGCACGTGCCCGCCAACCGAAATATCTCACGAATGCACGATGATGTCGGAACGCTCTCCCGACATCATCGCATGTTATTTCACTCTCGTGCTTGTTGGGCAGTCGCCTGCATGCAAAGGTGAAAATTCGGCCCGCAGTGTTTCTGTAAATTTAACCTTTTGAACCTAATTTTAAGTATAGTTTTATTTGAGTTTTGGATGCTGAGGTAACTGCTTCCACAGTATTTTTTCTGTTTTCTGTTACTAGAAACTGACTAAAACTGAAAAAAGCACTTAGGGCTGAATTTTCACCTCGGCGTGCAGGTGCATGCCTGACATGCACGAGCATGAAATAGTGTGCAATGGCGTTGGCGAGTGTCTCAGACATCATCGAGCACTTGCGCGATATTTCATTTGGCAGGCACACGCAGGAGTTGGCAGAGCGCCCGCCGCTAATTAAAAGGGCTGTTAAACCCATTAATCGATTCATTAAATAGAAATTTTCCCTGCCCGTCCAACCTTACGGCCTCAAGCGGCCTTTCGATTTTTGAGGAAGCTCATCCACGGTTGGGACGAGGATTCTGGTTTCAATTAAAAATAAAATAAAGATTTTCAGAACTCATTTGCAGCACGAGGGGACATGTTTTTCTTATTGATGAAAACTTTATTTTTAATGTGGAAAATCTTTAGATCTTTCAGGCAGCTCTGTGCCTTCAGGGAGCTTTCTGTGAGCGCACCAACGCACATGCACTGACTTCCACGCTCGCCCTCCTCCCCGCCCACCCACCCAGGCAGCGCTGAGCGTTTCAGCACATAATTCTCACTGGCTGGCCTTCAATTGGCCAGCCAGTGTGAAATCGCGGTCGGGGCCCGATTATGGTTGGTGGACCACAGGCCCGCCCACCGCGCCCGCCCAACTAAGGGGAAGATCCTCCCCTTAGAATTACCAGCCCAGTTCATGAAGCTGAGAGAGTGGGAGTTCATGGTCTGCACATAAGCCTCTTACTGAACGTGAGTGGTCTTTGACATGTGTTTTCTGTTTTCCCTTCCGTGTTTGTATTATAAAATCCATTTCCAGCTTTGTTGTAAATTGCCCAGCTACTTGTGACTAAATAACTATTGTTTGTATTTGTCCAGCTATTAGAAATCAATAACTGTCCTTATGATTGAGATAAATTGAAAGCAAAGAATTATTTTTCAAACCACCTGCTGAAATAAAGGGGCATAATTTGCAGTAGCCAGGCATTAAATGGCACTTGCCATTAGCTACATTTGTCTGTGCATTGTCAGGTAATCTGATAACATGGCAATGAGGGAAACTGGGCATCTGGAATCTGAGAGAACACAGCAAACAACCGTATATCTCCTTAACCAATCAGATTGAAGGATTGTGAAATTAACAGTGCAAGGGCTGAGAAGGAAGTATAAATTGCAGTAGGTGAATTCAATGTCAAATCAGGTACAGAAAGTGAAATAAAGTGAGGAAACAAAATATTGGATTAAAAGAGGGAGAAACAAAAAGAAATAGAATGGAAAAGTAGTTTTTAAATTTGCCATTTTTAAAATCAACAATCAAAACCTGAAGAAATGAGGCTCCATAATTGTAATGGCTAATATTCGGTGTATAAGAGGTTGTTTAGCAACAATTAACACTTACCATTGCTAAAAGGGTACTGACACTGAAATGGACAAGACTTAACTTTCTGTGAGTTTAGTCCATATCTACCTCGCAAATACAGCAACTTCACGTCCTTAAGAGCATTTCAATGGTGAATCAGATAGAAAAGTGCAAAGCTAAAGCTGGAACTATGCAACTGGGACGGCAGCATTTGGATACCCATAGCTAACCTGAAATTCTGGCCCTACGTCTTATTATTGAATTTCCTCCATTTAATTTTGTTTTAATCATGGTTTGTTCCCACCCAACAGTAACTTATACTACCACTCCCTTTGTGGCCTTGCACTAGTTTGCACCTTCCAGGATAGTAGCACACCCAATTCAAATTAGCCTGAATACATGAAAGGTGGACACATTCCATGGGAGTTCTATTTTAGTTGCCCTGCTGCATTTCCATGGTGCCAGGTGGAATCTGTAGAGGAGGCACAATGTGTCCATCTCTACACTTGACAGCTTCAGTGTCAGGAATGCGTAGTCCACACTGGGAACAACATTATTACTGAAGTTTAGAATTTATTGTGTTTTTATGATCAACTTCATTATTAGTTGTGCCTCTCCAGAAAAAGGTGTTTCCTTCATGGTTACCTTAGAAAAGGCACCAGGGTTGCCAAGGTAACCAAGCACTTGTTACTGTGGCGCCCTGATCACAAACCATAAAGGAACAAGTGAGACAGAGAGACAACCTCATTTTCTGTTTCTGACATGATCATAATTATGCTTCAGTGTTTCAGCTGCTACATTATCACGTTCGGCAGTAACATTATTTCACCACCACCTGCACCACCTTTTATTTCAGAATAAGGAATTCAGCAAAGGAAAGGAAAAGTAATCTACACCTACTTTTAATGTTAATCCTTGACAAGGTGTATTCCGCACATCTGCTGTTTCCTCCTCGTAACCCTCAGAATTCTACTGCACTAAACAGGTTGGAGCTGCTTCCAATTGCTCAACCTTTGCCCTGGTAACCAGAGGGAACTTTCACCTGGTGAAACCATGGCAACCTGAGGGAACTTTCACCTGGTGAAACCATGGCAACCTGAGGGAACTTTCACCTGGTGAAACCATGGCAACCTGAGGGAACTTTCACCTGGTGAAACCATGGCAACCTGAGGGAACTTTCACCTGGTGAAACCATGGCAACCAGCCAAGAATGGAGCATGCAGCAAGCCTGTTCACCCTCATTTCATTTGAAATGAGACTTATTTGGTTTAAAAATGTTACATATTTTAAAGTGTCTTACTGGAAAACAAAACTCTTCCACTAATTTAAAATTTAATTGTAACCAAATACATTTCACTTGTCAGCTGCATCCTCCACACACATCTGGGGAGATCAGCACCTGGTCATTCACTCACTCTCTGTACTGGGAATATCATATTAGTGCTGACCTCCCTTTGAGATGTTTTTGTGAAACCATAAAACTTCACGCACATCTCTCATACAACTCCCCTGCTCCTTGGTGGTATAAAAAATTTGACTCACTTGCAGGCGTTGTTTTTTCCCCCCAGGCTGGGACTCGGTCTACCACGCACATTAAGTTTAAAATATTTGTCCTCTTCTTCAAGTCTTTCCATGACCTCATTCCATCCTGTCTCTCCAATCTCCTCCAGCTTTCTATCCAGTCCTACATCCCTTGGTCCTCCATCTCTGCCTTTGATGCATATGCCATTCATGGCAGAGCCTTCAGCTGTTTTGTCTCTATTCCCTGGAGTTCCAACTTGACCTTCTTCCTGCACCTTTAAAAATCTTCACAAAGCCCATTGTTTTGATTATTCAGCCCTCTTAACTCTTGCTCAGTGTCTCAGCATTTTTCCTTCACTACATTTATCTATACCCTTATTTCCCTGTTCTACATAAGGAGCCTTGGGATATTTTCTATGTTAAAGGCACTGTATAAATCCACAATCTCATCTGGATTATGGTTATGTCTCTCGAGTTGCCTTAAAGAAGCACAATTTCAACTGTTCAATATATCAAATGACAGCCTGAGTCAACTTAATGACAATTGGAGTATTATAAATATTTCCATCAAAACATACAATAAACTCTAGGTTTGTTATATGGGGCTCAGAGCCCTTTCATAGGAAACAGTGACATAAAGGACACATCAGAGGCATCAAAATCAGCAATAGTTAATTGGAGACTGTATTGAAACTAACATATATTTTCATAATATTTTTCTTTTTATTGTGAAATAGGCTTATGGGGGTAAGTATAGTTGAGTCTGTCTGTGTGTGATTTAATCACATTTGGAGTTAAGTTGACTGTAATTTTAAATCATCAAAAAAAGCTAGGGTGCTTGACATGCTAATGAGTAAACATGGATGCTCACTTAGCATGTAAGGTGTGAAGGGAATTTGTATTTTTAGATAAATGAAGGGATATTTAGATTTCAAAGGAATTTAGTCTGTTTACAACTAGCCAGGTAAGCAAGGCTAAGGAATGTGTTTATTTTTCTCAAAGGTTATAGACAATATGTAGTGCCAACATGAAAATTTTTATGTTATGAGGGAGATACAGTTTCAAAGACATATGGAACAATAGAATTTACATCTTAAAAAGAGAGAAATATATGTAAAGGAGAAAGAAAGGCTATTTGTCAGGAGAAGGCCAAGTAAGACCTAACAGGATTGTGTGAAAAGCCTTCATGAAGTCTCCAGCATTTGTGCATAAGTTTGCTGTTTAACAGAACTGAAGCTGGAGAAAAGCTAATTGGAATTCCGCTGTCCAGGGTATTGTGTTAACTTGCTGAGTTTGTTTTAAGTCTGAAATCTATTTTGAACCCTTGCCTTAAGTAGAGTGTAACTGGGGGTCAAACTTATTAGGAATTTTAGGAGTTATTATAGAAGTAATTGTAGTCTTATGTATGTGCTTGAAATCTTTTATTTTGATAATAAATATTTGAATTGTTTTTTTTTAAGTCTCTAAAGGACTTGGTGGACTTATTACTTCTGAATTCAGTACACGCATCTCATAACAAATACAAATTGCAAAACCATTGTAATAGCGCAACTAAGTTTCCCACGTGGATTTAGTCCGCCTGACTCACATTATCTGTCATGTCATAACAGGAACATCAGTCAGAATACTGATCTAGGACCTGTTGACTTAAATTGCCAATAGCTTCTGGTGTTATAACAGATATCCTGAAGGACCAGTTCCAGCCAATGCTTCCATATAGTAAACTCTCTTCCTCCCATCCCAAGTTGTGAGGCAAATGGGAGGAAGAGGCTTATGAAGTAATTGTGATTGAGGATCAAAAAAGTCACCATTTACAATGAAGGTAAGGATAGTGTTCCTTACATCAGGAGTGAAGATTGAGTGAAGCCAGACTGTTTATGTGGGGTGAAGATTGATTGAACGTAGACGTCCTTTTTGCACTGATTGATGGTCTGTTCATATCTGTAACTTGGGTTATTTAGGAATTAATGGGATCAGAGATTTAGCCTTTGAGGTCCCCAAGACTTCATTGCATAAACAGATGCACTCCACATTGACTAAAGCTTGAAGAAACCTATGTATATGATTGTATGCCTACCCAATCAGCAGGCAAGTAAGTTAGTCCCAGCTGGTTGCTCATTCCACTCAGACTTACTTCAGGAGATCTCACAGAGCAGCACAAGTGCTCTTCACCCATTTTTGCTGGATGCAGGTCTGTCACTGCATAATACTGGGGTAGATTACTGGTGGGTTAGCCTGTATAACATTGTGTCATACAGTACTGGTGAGTATAAGTCTGTGAGTACACCAGATTACAGTATAAAACTGGATTATGTTACTGGTGGGCAAGGTGTGTCTGTACAACTCTGCGATGCAGTATGCATGGGTATAGATCTATTCAAATAACACTAGATTATGTACTGGTGGGTACAGGTAGGTCAATGGTGGTGGTAGCAGTGGGATCCATCTGAGGAAATGAATTAAGAATATTTCAGGGGAAGAGTATCACACAAGAATTGTATCACACAACATGAACATAAATCTCAGTGTATGAATTACATATGACTTCAAACAATGTTTTCTCAAGTTTCCTGGCCCTAGGGATGGGAAATAAATGTCAGATCACTCTCATCCTGATAACAGATATGAAAATCAATAAACAGACTTCATAGACAGAGGTTTAGGTTGGGTCCCAGCAGCTTGATAAACACAGTTTAATTCTTTACCTGCAGCACAGACAAGCAAGCATCCAGTCTCAAGTTGCCTGTCACTGGTTGTATAGGGAACCAGTGTTCAGCCTCTAGTTGTCTCACCCATTCAAAATAACTATTCAGTCTCTCACTGCCTTTCAGCCATGACACGTGTATCTATTGTTCAGCCTTTCCCTTTTTTTAGCTGCTCCATAGCTAAAGGTTGCTACACAAATGAATTAATTCAAAATGAATGAATAAAATTAAGGAGAAGTACCATGCAGAAAGAAAGCTCTCCTGTCTAAATGAGTATGTAAAATCCCTGCTAAACCCAAATGACCACACAAAAAGAAGAAAATGATAAGACCTCTACAGCTATTACACTTTGAAGCAACCTTAACAGGAATCAGAGCAATTGAAGTGCTTGCAGTTAGAACACAATAGTTAATACAACCCTTTGAGAATCAACAATCCTTCACTGAGATGTATGTTTGGAAAAAAAATCCTCCTACTGAGTAATGTTATAGATTGATTGTTATGATTATTCAATACGTCCATTGTCATTGCATCATACAACTTCCAAGATGATAGAAGGTAAACCAGATAGATCTTTTTATTGTTCTGCTATGTTCTTATCCTCTCTATAAAGTAGGAGCAACCTCTGCCCTGCCATTCTAAAGTGCCAGATGAGATTAGAGTAGCAACACCAACATGTACAATTTAATGATTAGTGACCACTGAATTAGAGTTTTATTTTCAGAGAGAGGAACTTGAGAGGAACACTCCCACGGCCAAGAGGAGCTACCCCTGTCATATCCTTAGGAGCAATGTTTCCTTAAAGCTGCATCATGTGTGGACACACAGCACCCCAAAGATACCATACAGGCTAATCTTAAGTTGTCCCCTTGAAGATACTGCCCATGCGGGGTACCACACATTGGAATGAACAGTTCGTATACAAATGTCAAGGGCAGATGCGGCATCAGAAAATGAGGCAGCATGTGGGGTACTGAATGAGATGGGGGGAGCAAAAGGTGAGTCCCCATTGCCATCAGCCCTCCCATGAGCCAGTAATGTTTCACTGCAACACTCTGCTGGAGTGCAGTTTTATACAGAGCAATGCGGCACTATAAGGCCAATCTGTTATCCTACTTAAGGCAGCAGCCATGCTGACATCCAGAGTCTGCACAGCTGTGGTCAAAATGTGCATTAACTTGTGATTGCCACTTCTGATGTTCCATGGAGCTGGCCGCTCTATCCATGTAAGATCATCATCACAATGTCCCACAACGTCAACACACTCCTGCTTCAAGTGGACTCTGCCATTCTCTCTACAACCAACGTCAGTGTCCTTGCCAGGCTTGTCAGTAAAAGGCATTTTTTCAGTTGCTGCTCAATGATTCTTCTATCAATGGCCCTTTGAGTACACCATCTATGTCCAGCTGAACAGAGTTCGGAGAGGGCTGTGCCCTGCAATGTGGACTCTCCACTTCTCTACTTGCCACCACCATCTGCTCATGCCTACTCGTGAAGTGTAAGTAACTGGCTAAAAACTCAATGGCTCCCATTGAAGTCTGAGTATCTGAGCTGGTGCATGATATGCAAGGGTTCTATGACAATGCTTTACAAAAGGAATCAACTCCTCTGAAGAATCATCATCCATTGACAGCTGCTGCACATGAGAAGGCACTGGCAGAGATAACAGATATGAATTGGGTTGGGCAAAGTAAAAATGTTGCAAGATAAGTTGGCATGAGGAGCAATGTCGTGGACTAGACTTGACAAGGCAGAGTCAAGCTGTGATGGCAACATCAGGATTTAGGTGAATGTGTAGCTGTACTCACCTTTCCTGATCTGGTTTCACTGTTCCTAGGGCAAAATCCTGAAACTCTGCCGGAACTGTGGGTATACCTACACCACATAGACTACAGCAGGTCAAGAAGGAAGCTCACCACCATCTTCTCAAGGGCAAATAGGGATGGCCTTGCCAGTGATGCGCACATCCCAAGATTGAATAAGAAAAAGATGATTATAACACTTCCTACACTGAATTCATGAGTATCGCATTTTGCTCCTGCTGCTGGCTTCTTAGGTCTCCTTCAACCATGTGTTCTTTGTGTCAGCAGCATGTTTCTTCCCCTCATTATAGGGGAACAATACCTATGTCCAGTTCCTCACAGTTTCCTTGACTAAGCTTTCTTCCTCTGTTACTTCCAATTCCAAACTCATGTAAATTTCATCTTTAGCATCCCCCCTTAAATACTGGAGTTGAGAGATTGTTCCATGTGATTCCTCATCATGCCCATTGCAGACAGAAGTTAAAGTACACAGCTATTTCAGGCTGAAAACATGAAATGCTTCCAAACAATTAAAGCTGATGTTTTGGGGACTGGATAGTGCATGGGGTTAGTACATTATCCTTTTGCTCCAGATGATACCAAACATCAGTCCGTTGAGAAAGAGTGTGGCAAAATGGAGCATTTATGTCTATGATTAATAGTTTTCAGGCCATACTAAGATCACAGATAAAATTGGGTACTGCTAGTTATTCCTGCAGGATGGCAATCTTAGTCTAATACACAAAATGCTATTGTAAAAGTCACCGATATAAGGGTGTATCATCAATTGAATTGCTTTTTGGCCATTGGCCTTTTCCACTGGGATTCAGCTCACAGATCATTTCAAGCAGTTGATATGTCAATCAAATCCATTTGACAACAATCATGCAATGGGGCTGTTTACTTATGTTATTCAGCAGTTCTACTGAACCCCTATGAAGGTTGGACTGCCTAAATGTAGCAATGATAAATTCTTGATTTGCAATTTTAAGATGAAAGCCCCAAAGTTTCAATATTATTGGGTAACGTTAGCTGGCCTGTGTTAAACTAAGGTCTGATACTAAGACTTTGCTGTTGGATTTGGTTCAATCCATCAAAGTGCAATGATCATAAAGAAGTTGATCCTTAGGCATCAATATTTCATGTCTCAGGGATATTGGCTGGAATTTTCTAGCCCCCCCCCCCCCACCCACCCTCCCACAGCCGGTAGTGGGTTTCCCCCGCGGCAGTGCTGGCAGGCCAGCGAAATCCCCGTCCACATCGGTTGGACTGGAAGATCCTGTTGGCATGAGGTGCTGGAACGTTCTGGCCATTGTCTTATCTAAATGGAAGAAATGCTGCAAGAACCAATTCCACTAGTGGATCTGTATGTCGCAGGCCAGTTGCCCCAATCCTTCTCTATCAGCCAGAATGGACATGCCAGGTAAGGGAGTGTTTTAAAACTGAATGTTGAAGAAAACCCTACAGAAAATTTGCTGTGATAATCATTCCTAAAGATTAAAGCAGCCTTGGTGATATTTCTGACTCCAAGATGAGTTCTGCTACATATTCCTGCCATAACTAAGACTATTTTTGTCCTGTAACAGTTTTGGTCTCCACATTTAAGGATATACTTGCATTGGAGGTGGTCCAGCGAAGGTTCACGAAATTGATGAGGGGGTTGTCCTATGATGAAAGGCCGAGTAAATTGGACTTATATTCTCTGGAGCTTAAAAAATGAGAGGTGATCTCATTGCAACCTACAAAATACCAAAGGGGCTTGATGGGTTAGATTCTGAGAGGTTGTTTTTGCTGGTTGGGGGATCTAAAACACTGGGGTACAGTCTCAAGATAAGGGGCCAATCATTTCGGACTAAGATGCGAAGGAATTACTTCACTCAAAGGGTTCTGAATCTTTGGAATTCTCTACCCCAGAGGTTGTGGACACTCCATTGTTGAATACGTTTAAGGAAGGGATAGACAAATCTTTGGTCTGTCAGGGAATTAAGGGATATAGGGAGTGGGTGGGAAAGTGGAGTTGAAGCCCAAGATCAGCCATGATCTTTTTGAATGGTGGAGCAGGCTCGATATTCCATGAAGTCTACTACTGCTCCTTTTTCTAATGTTCTGATGTAATATTGCCCAACCTCGCCCTTGCCTCAGTTTATCTGCTGTTGAAACTCTCCCTCATCCATGCCTCTGTTATCTCGAGACTTGAATACTCATTACCCTCTGCAAGGTCATTCTGCTCCCCATGTCCTATCTCTCACCAAGCCCCATTCACCTACCTCCCCTGTGCTCATTGACCTACATTGTTGTCTGGTTAAGCAATGTCTTAATTTTAAAATTCTGCTCCTTGTTGTCAAATCCCATGATGGCCTTACTGGTCCCTATTTTTTTTTTGATGCCCTGCAGTCTTCCAACCCCCTGAAATCTTGCACTTTGCCATTTCTGGCATCTTTAGCATCTTTATCAATTTTAATCATTCCACCATTGGCAGCCATGCTTTCATCTGCCGAGGCCCTAAGCTCTGGAATTATTTTGTAAATCTCTCTGCCTCTCTGTCTCTTTCCTCTTTTAAGATGCTCCCTAAAACCCAAGGTTTTAGTCACTTAGCCTAAAATCTCTCTGTGGTTCAGTATCAAATTTTGTTTGATAATGCTTGTAAAGTATCTCAGGATGTTTTATTATACTAGTACTATATAAATGCAAGTCATCATTATTGTTTGAGGTTGAAATTAACACAAAAAAGAGATTTGTGCAGTTGCCAAGAAGCACTTTGAATAAAAAAAATTATCAACTTCTGGGATGATCCCTTAGATGAGGTCATGGAGGGACTGTGCATTCACTCAATAGGCAAACAGATCACATGGAGAGGCTTTTTGTTAATTTCTATGGAAGTATATGTCAGCTATGTACAAATAAATAAGGTGAGGCAGTTAAATTAAGGACAACTATCGTAGATAATAACTCTTTTTATATTGACTTTATGCCATATATTGACTTATGACTAATTTAGATGACAAACTTCATTTAACGGAATTTAACTTGTCTTCAATATGGTCTTCCAAGTATGGCCTGATTCATCTTGACATTGCAATCAGCTGGAAGCTGCTACCATAGTCTATGCTCATTATTGCCCTCATGTGGGAACTGAGTGTATGGCTGTTTGATATGCATAAATCCATTAATTGTATCTGTGCTGATGGGATGATGAACATTTCGAACACTGAGTGTCCTAACAAAATTCCTTGGAGAATCTGACCCCAGAAAATAAGTAACCTGAACTTAGCATTCATTTGGCACCCTTATTTCAGAAATGTGTCCATAGTGACTTCTACATCTCAACCACTGGGCATGTCCTCATGAAAATGGACATAAATGCCAAATTAATACAAACAGGAGCCACAGAACTAGAAGCTCCATATGAACTGGCTCAGCACTAGATAAACACACCTCTTCTAGGACCAGGAAAGACAGACTAAATATGGTTTGCACCATTTTCTGTTTCTGTTCACTCATCAAATTGGTGGGTATCTATGGAGAGAGCAAGTATTTCAAAATCAGAGTGAGGAGGAAGGGCAGGGACAGAAATAGATGATCAGTGAAGTATTTAAGTGAAAAAGAGGAGATGTCTAAATCCCTGAAGTGACAAGAAGTGTCATGAACATTTCAAAGAAGTTAAAATACAGGACACACCTGGGCACTTTTCCACAATGCTGGGTTGATGCCAGTGTTGTAGCTGTACTGGAACAGCTTGGCTAGGGGCATGGCAAGTTCTGGAGCACAAGTCTTCAGTACTATTGCCAGGGCCCATAGCCTTTGCACTATCCAGTGCCTTCAGCCGTATCATGTGGAGTGAATCGAATTGGCTGAAGACTGGCATCTGTGATGTTGGGGACCTCTGGAGGAGGCCGAGATGGATCATCTACTCGGCACTTCTGGCTGAAGATTGTATCAAATGCTTAAGCCTTATCTTTTGCACTGATGTGCTGAGCTCCTCCATCATTGAGGATGGGGATATTTATGGAGCCTCCTCCTCCTGTTTGTTGTTTAGTTGTCCACCACCATTCATGACTGGATGTGGCAGGAGTGCAGAGCTTTGTTTGTGGAATTGCTTGGCTCTGTCTATCACTTGTTGTTTATTCTGTTTGGCCTGCAAATAGTCTTGTGTTGTAGCTTCACCAGGCAGACACCTCATTTTATGTATGCTTGGTACTGCTCCTGGCATGCCCCCCTGCACTCTTCTTGAACCAGGGTTGATGTCCTAGCTTGGTGGTAATGGTAGAATGGGGGATATGCTGGGCCATGAGGTTACAGATTGTGGTTGAATACAATTCTGCTGCTGCTACCGATGGCCCACAGCTCCTCATGGTTGCCCAGTCTTGAGTTGCCAAGTCTGTATGAAATCTATCCCATTTAGTACATTAGTAGAATGGAATGGAATGGAATGGACTAAGTGAAATGCTGTTTCAGAGAGCCAGTGCAGACTTAATGGGCCAAATGGCCTCCAGTATCACTGTAATGATACTGTGATACTGTGGTAGTGCCACACAGCATGATGGAGGGTATCCTCAATGCGGCACCTATATTTCAAGGAAGGGGACGTAGCCATTGGGATGGTGAAAAGAAGAGTCACATACAGTCACTTCCCAAGGTCTTGTTTTGAATATAGGGTTAAGGCTTACCCTGTGACAAGTCTATAGATGACTCAGAATTCCACCTGCCCCCATTGTCTGCTTCTCCTCAGGACTTTGTTGTGCCTTTGCATTTGTCTGGTACCAAAGTCCCCTTTGAAAAGTCAAGTGAAGCTAAAAGTAAAATCCCTCCCTTCAACAACTAACCTTTCTGCTGCAGATTTTACCATTCATTCTTCACATTGTAGGTTTCAGAGAAGGTGAGGTGGGTGATTCAGATGTCAAGGAAGGATCATCTATTCAAGATTACAGCACAAAGATAAGATTCCCAGGATGGAGCAAAGTAGCTTGGTTACTTTTGCTCTCATGCCTCCTTCCCAGCAACCAATTTCAGTTTGTAGATCACTGGCCCATGGCTCTGTCATTGAGGAAAAAACATTCTCTCCATCTACATCTCACTGAGTTTATTCCAAACCCTTCAGTCAGCTTAATTTTCAATTTCTTTCTAAAAGGTAAGTCCCTGGGAACCGAACAAACAGATTCTGCAGCAGCCAGTACAACAGGCATCATTCAGTCCACCAACTGCTGACCAAGCTCCACATGACTGAATCGGTGACATTGGGCAATGCTGAGCAGCCAGAAGGAGAGAGAGGCACAGGATGTGCCTGAGATGGTCCTCCCAGTCCTGGCACTAACTACAATACACAGTGAATTTTACCTTCCCAGCTATTGCTTCCCCATCCAATTCCAGCCTCCTCCAGGATTGAGCTGGATTCTTCTCTGTCTCCCTGCAGCATTGAATTCTTGTCACCAAACTCCTGGAAAATTGACAGAATATTTCTAGGTGAGTGACAATGCTGAGATGTCAGAAATTGATTTGATTTGCCAATTTTACATACTTTCAACTATATCCGTTCCTATAAAGGTTTTGATACAGCTCAGACAGACCCAAGCTTATAGGTTCATTTTTCAATATGTCCAACCAATCTAGAACAGCTGGCAGCTCAGCCAATAGCATGCTGGACTATGTAATATTAGATAACGAGTGGAGTGTTGTTCTGAAGCTGGATTGTCAGCAGCAAAGTTGTTAATGGGATTGGAGAAAGCAGCTCAGAAATTACAGAATGAGTCCTACTAAATATGTAAAATGATCAGACCAACGGCAGATGGAATTTAACACAGAAAAGTGTAAAGCCAGCTTTTCCCATAATATCCACCACTGTCAGCTTGAACTATTTGAAGAGTAGGGAGCTTTTGCTGTGTCCATGGCTACATTTCCTCCATCAAACAACATCATCAGGAAACAGATGAACTGGTGGTTTGTTGTTCTTACTGTTTATAGGATCATCCTGTGCAAAAATTACTGTGTTTTCCTGCACAGTGACATCAACACACACGGCCGCGCTGACCCTTATGTTCTTCTGGACATTGGAGGGTGTGACAAGCTGACCTAGAAGTGAGAGGCTTTTTAAAAAAAATCCTACTGCTTCTCCTGTCCAAAAAGGACAATAATGACCCCATTAAATCACTTCTGACTCTGGCAGGTTACTGGGGGCTCAGGTACAGGAGGCTTGTCTGACCATGACGTTGGGTTTGGAGGCTGATCTGACCCTGACAGGTTACCGGGGATCAAGTTCAGGAGGCTGCGGTCCTGGCCATTTATTCTGACTGTTTTGGTGACTAAGCTGTGTGAAAATTAGCTTTGCATTTGTCAAAACAATAATAGCTACACTTCAAAATTAAGTAGTTGCAAAAAATCATGGGACATCCTGAGGATGCGTTAAGGCACTAAATAAATGCAAAATCTTTCCTCCTTCTTCCTTCTGTCTGTAAGGAAGCTGCCTCAATGCTTCTTGGATGTTTTTCTCTGCATAATACTGTAGTAGATTCCATGACCCCATTGTTCATTTCTCTCTCCTCCTGTCCTGCTTCAAGTATATCAATTGCTGTTACTGATTTAAGCCCAGAGACTGTACCAATCCCATTTAAACAGGCTGACTCAATCACTCATCAAATCCTCTTATTACTCCAGGGTCATGGGGAGCAGGAACTGTTGTAATGGTGTTGGTTACAGAATATATGTCTGTTAACGAAATCTTTGTTGTCGTCTGTATGTTAACAGCAAGTCTTTATTAACTACTTACAATTATATACATATATATAGTAAAGGGTACAAGCAAAGAACTATCTCCATGTCTAAATCTTAAAACGCCGCTGTACCACACTGACCTTAGTTCTGGGTCATCTGCCTTCTTAAATCACTGAGTGGGCACTGTACTCAGTCCTACATTAACCCTGTATTTACTAGATCCTTATACTACACTTACACCCAAGTTTTCATCCCATGGATTTAGAGTGACTTTAGTTTACTTCAAGTCTTACATTTTTATAAGTCTTGCACTCTTAGCTTATTGTTACAACCTTATTGCTATTCCAACATTATTGCCATTATAGTATTAACATTAATAACATTCTGACTATCCCATATTCCCCTTCAAGTTCTTGAAGCTAGAGGTTCAGGCAGTCTGAAGGTCTTACAACCCTTCCACATCCCATTCACCATTCTGTTAGAAGAGTTCTAGGCTCAGTTGGTTCTGGTTCTTGTTGTTGGCTTGGAGGTTGGATTGGCATTCGGGTATGCTTTCATTCTTTTCTTCCATTGCTTCATGTTGGCCCACACCTGGTCAGTTTGGGTGTTGCGTTGATCCATGGTTGCTTTTACCCTCTATCGTTTCTTGTGGGTGGATGAATATGGTATTTGTCTTCTGGGTGCTGCTTTCGCTTCTTCTTTCACCGTGTGGTCTGTGTTGATGTTCTCTCTGGCTAAGGAAGAGCATTCCTGTGGCGAGAATAAGGTTCAGTGGTATGCTCACCTCTGCGTTTTGTTGTCAATGGTGAGAGATTGGTATCAGGTTCCAGCAATGCTTGTGGTTGTGACGTGCTGGCTGGAAGTTGTAGAGTGTGCATAGTAGTTGCTGCGTCGACCAGCTGTACTATCGGTGTCGATGGAGGTAGATGCTTCTCTGACTGCCGATCATTCCCTGGTACCACTTCACCGGAGGTGCCATGGTAATTTTGTGGGAGGTAGGTTGGCCTGACCATTGGGCACTTTCCAGGACCTGCAATGATAATAGACAAAACTGCACCACACAGAGAGAAGAGAGATTCAAGGTGAAATCCGAGCCTGAAAACTCTTTAGAATTTGAGTACTCAAGAACATGTTGTTCTGACTGGCTGACGACAGTGATAGTCTTGACATCCTCCGCTGCCTGGAGGAGAACCAGGGTGATGTATGCATCCCTGCTCACGAGAGAGAAAGGTTGGTTACGGTTGACGTATATCTGCTCAAAGATCTGGTTGCTGCCATATCTCAGTGGTTCTAGGATCGTGCCAAGTCGGACTCGCCCTGCTCTGTAAAGTGGCATGTCCATTGTTTGAAGCCAGAGGTCTTTGAGCCATGGTTCCTTGTCTGACAGGACTGACACACTGGCACATGAATTTAATTTAAAATTTGTTAGATGACCATTGACCAGGATGTCAGCATTCCAAGATGAAAAGCTGCAATCTTTGACCTCACTCAAGAAGCATGGCTGTGTGACTTCTGGGCTTTCAGTCTCAACCTCGTGGATTACCTTTGGGCTATTTGTGTGGTACTGACGTTTTGACTTGCATAGTTTGCCAAAGTGTCCCTGTCTGTTGCAGTGGAAGCATTGGGTTGTATGCACAGGATACTGATCTCTCCTGTGATGGCGCTTCACACTGCTGCACTGGCAAGGTCACTCTGGTGGACGGTTCAGGAATTGCTTTCCCTGACTTGGATTGTCCCTGCACCTTTCTGACCCGATAAGCTGGACTGAGGGTTGGTTCTGCCCCATGTTGTATTCTCCCTCTTTAGGATTGTCCTGTATTGCTCGAGTAGCTCAGACAGTCTAGCTAGATGGATTGGTTTTCTAGAGTGATATCATCTTTAGCTTGTTGGAGGTCAGAGGGTGAATCGTCTGCAACACCCACCAAAATTTCTGTCTTGGATGAGCTCAGACTTTAAATCTCCATATTCACACCTCTCTGCCATAATTTAGAGATCATTTATGAAGGAATCGACAGGCTCTCTGGGCAGTTGGCTCTCTCATTGAATTTAGCTCTTTTCAATATTTTATTGGATCTCAAGTTAAAATAAACATCAAAGGATTTTAAACCTCCTGAAATTTGGCGGATGACTCATTAATATCCTGTCATGCAATTATGTCATCTGCAATTGGCCCTTTTGAGTAAAGAAGTGTGTTTACTTCTTCTGAGTTTTTATTTAAACCTGAAGCAATGCGATATCTTAAAAATCTTTTCCTCCAAAGCCTCCAATTTTGTGACTGGTCTGGGCCTTGGGGGAGTCCCAGTGAAGTTGGAAGTGAGGAATTGTGATTCATGTTGAAGATTTTTAAGTGTGGGTACAGTTGTAAGAGTTTACAGGCTTCCAAGATGGCATTGCAATTCACTGCAGAACAATGGATTTCCCACACTTGCCAGTCTTGGCAGGCTTCACAAAATGATGGTGGCATGCTTCTGGAAGAAGAATTTTTAACAAAGACTGTGTCACTTGGCTGTCTGCCTACTTGATTTATTTAGCAATGTAGTATTGTGAATAGTGAGGCATTTAAATTAACTGCAGGCTTGTTGTTTAAGGATTTGGATGGTCGCAAGGTTCCTGAGGGTTGAGTAAGTTAATAATTTATTTTTTCTTTTCAACTCAGAGGCCACCTGTTGAGGCTTAAGTGGGGCTCCTGACTGATTTAATAAAAGGGACTTCCAGGCTGCAGCCTGGAAGTTAAAAAGATTTAGCTCACCCTTGCAGGCTATGAACTCTGCTTGCTGAAGTTGGACTTAAGTTGCACTGAGCATAGGGCACCGTTGAAATGGGCTAAAAGGGAGATTCTTTGGAGTCTTCCGCTGCAGTAAGACTTCTGCCTTTAGCTTTCAGGCTCTTCTATCTGGAGATTTTTCTGGTGAATTTTCTCAGCATCTGTAGCTTCAGTTGAGAGCTTCTTTCAGGTCATCTATTGAAGATTTTATTTTTCTTAGTTTTTCAGCATTCTTGTGAGGTTGAGGGTTTTTTGATTTCCCAACTGCCACCTTGTTGTAATGGAGTTGGTTACAGAATGCAACTGTAAGGAAGTCTTCTAGTCTTCTGTATGTTAATAGCAAGTCTTTATTAGCTACTTGTAACCATATACATATATACAGTAAAGGGCACAGGCAAGGAGCTAGCTCCACATCCAGGTCTGACATGTCTCTGGCCAACACAGCGCTGACCCTAATTCTTGTTCATGTGCCTTCTTTCAGGACTGTGTGGGCAGTACTGTACTCAGTCCCACATTAACCCTGTATATACCAGAGCCTTAAACTACAGGAACATGCCAAACGTCTGAGTTCCTGTTCCTGAACCCTCCACCCTATTCTGATGAAGATGAGGCAGTAACCAATACAGCATTGAGGTAACTGCACCTTGCTGAGCCCACAGTGAGTTTTCACAGGCAGGGCTGGTAAAGGAGGTGATATGGATCATCTCCTGCTGGCCCTTTCTCTTGGACTGAATGTGGAAAGTAAACAAAAACACTTAAATTGCACCCTTGAAATGGGCTGGACACTTGCACTTTCTGGGTAATAGAGTTTTGAAGGACCTCTCTCTCAAAAATGCTCTTCTGTGATGCAGTGAGGTCTCAATGCACACTCAGATTGATCTCCATTCTTGAAACTAAAGAGTGAAAAAACGCACAGAAACACTGCTTCTGGCACTAAGCATGGAACACAGTTCAACTGGACAGGATACTTACACTTTGCAAGTTATGGATGCTAAGGCCTGGTTCACACCTAACTTGCGTAGGTGGTGTAGTCTGGTTGGAATGGATGTCTGAGATCCATGCTCCCGGAATTCATAATTCAGCATAGTTTGCAACGTTGCACAGAAAATAAAATTGCAATGCAATGAGCCCTGGCCAGCAGCCAAGGACTGAAGGATATCTTAGAATCAATTACATAGGAATAGGAATAGGCCATTCAGCCCATCAAGCCTATTTTATCATTCACTTATATCCAGGCTAGTTCTGTCGAAGGGTCATGAGGACTCGAAACGTCAACTCTTTTTTTCTCCGCCGATGCTGCCAGACCTGCTGAGTTTTTCCAGGTAATTCTGTTTTTGTTTTTTATTCTTTACTTCAACCCACATTTGATTGATATCTTTCTCAGTATCTACCTTATTCAATTTATTTATCACTTTAAGTGACTCAGATCACCTCTCAACCTTCTAATTTCAATGGACTACAATCCAAGTTTATTCAATCTGTCCTCATAATTTAATCCTCTAATTCCAGTGAATCTGTGTTGTACTGCCTCAAAACCAATACTTATTTCCTGAGATAAAAACAAATGGACAAATCCCAGAAACACTCAACCCTGACCTTTTGTGTCTCCTAGTTCATGTGTCCTCTGCAACTGGAAACATTTTCTCTTTGTTTATTGTATCAAACCCTTTCATAATCTTATCAGGTTACCGCTCTGCCTTATCTTTCTTTAGAGAAAAGAGCACTAACCCATTCAATCTTTCTCCATAGGTATAACCTCTCAGTTCCGGTATCATTCTAGTAAGTCTTTTTAATATGGAGACCAGGACCATTCACAGTACCCCGAGTGTAATCTAACCAAGGTCCTTTACAAGTTTAACATAATGTCTCTGCTTTTCAATTCTTTCCATCTAGAAATGAACCCTAGTGTTATACTAGCCTTATCCTGAGGCTATGTTCCCTGTTTCTAGACTCTCCAGTCAGGGGAAACAACCTCTCGACATCCACCCTGTCAAGCTCTCTCAGAATCTTATATGTTTCAATAAGATTACCACGCACTCTTCTAAACCCCAGAGAATTTGTCCCATTTTACTCAATCTCTCCTCATAGAACAATACTCTGATCCCAGGAACCATTCTAGTGAACCTTTGTTGTATCGCCTCTAAAGCATGTATATCATCCCTTAGATAAGGAGACCTGAACTGTATTGGAAGTCCTAGCTTAATATCGTCTTTCACAATGTTGTTTTGCCTTATCACCGCTCTCCAATTAGAATGCTGCATACACACTGTGTTGCTGCTGTATCACGCTAATGTCACCTTTATGTTCCCAAGTAACTCCCGTATTGAGCCTGTGAGAGCTGGGTCTCAGGTAAGGTGGGATGCAGGAAATCTTGGGAGGGGGTTATGAGCCTCAGACAGACTTTCGCAAAACATCATTCTGCATGATGTTGCGATTTCCAGGAACCAATTAACAATAGTAAGTGCAAGGACTTCCTTTGTATTCCAGGTGTGGTCTCGCCAAGGCTCTGTACAGTTGCAGCAAGACTTCCTTACTCTTATACTCCAAACCCCTTGCAATAAAAGCCAAATACAATTTGACTTCCTAATTGCTTGCTCTACTAATTTTCTGTGTTTCTTATACAAGGGTCCCTAAATGCTTCTGAACAGCAATCTTTTATAGGTTCTCTGTGTCCTGATGATGGATCTTATATACCTAAAACATTCATGTATTTTCTTTTCTTTTCTCTACAGGTGCTGCCCGACATTCTGAGTATTTCCAGCTTTTATCTATTTTTACTTCCAATGTCTAGCATCTGTGTTACTTTATTTTCTGCTACATTACAAACTGTCCTTAGTGCCAGCCAAATTAACAGAGGGAGCAGAATGCAGTTCCTCCACTACTGTTAGTTAACAAAACTATAGGGTCAATTTGAAACAGAGAGATAGAGAAGACAGTCACCACATCAGTCAGGTTCCAGAGTCAAAGATTAGCAAGCTACCCATTGCATCATGCACTATATTAATTCTTAATGTTAATAAATACTAGACAGATGGCATAATTGATTTCTGGCCTGGTTCCAAATGTCAGAGAAACCAGGCTGTATTGCTATTTTTGTTTAAGCTATATGAGGCATGTTTCAAATCACATCTTGTCTCAGTGTGATGGCAAGGAATAGCCACTGGAGGGAGCTGTTTACTCTCCCACAAGCTTGCAAGTTCATTACATCAATTCAGAACTGTAAGTTCAAGCATGGGATCCGAAACCACTGTTTGATATCATGCAGCCACTGTCTGTACATGAAGTTTCCATGCTGGACTGATAGGGGTAGATTAGAGCAGCCGGCTCTCACAGCTGGAAGTTTTTCAGCCAGGCTTATCAGAGAACCACAGAACACACAGCAATGCCACAAGGGACTGGCCCACATCCGACACCCCCCCTCATTTTAAAGGGGCAGGGTCTCTGGGAAAAGTGTTTGCAAATTTAATTTTTGCTTTTGGCATGAAGATATGATGCCTTTTAACATAATTTGCATCATTATAAATGTTATGTGTTTGCAAGCAATTAAAAAATAACGTAAAGCAGGAGCAGGGGGACCTGGGGTTTTATGTATATAGCTTGATGAAGGTGACAGCAGAGATTGCGAGAGTAGTTTGCAAAGCATTTGGAGTCTTGGGCTTCAAAAATAGTGATGTTGGGTACACAATTTATGCTGAACCTTTTCTCAAGCTCTGGCTAAGCCACAACCAGAGTATTGCATCCAGTTCACCACACTTTAGGGAGGGCGTAAAAGTCTTTGAGAGGGTGTGGTGGAGATTTAAGAGAATGGTTCCAGGGATTAGAGAAGAGAATGGTTCCAGGGATTAGAGAATTTAGCTATAAAGTTAGATTGGAGAAGCTGAGATTGTTCCTCTTGGATCAAGGGAGATAGAGGGGAGATTTGATGGATGTGTACCAGAGGGCTGTGGAAGCTCAAGACAGAAATCAATAGATTTCTGGATACTAATGATATCAATGGATATGGGGATAACACAGGAAAGTGGTGTTGAGGTAGATGATCAGCCATGATCTAATTGAATGATGGAGCAGTCTTGATGGGCTGAATGGCTTACTCCTGTTTTTATGTTCCTAGATGCAGGGAGGATTTGAGTAAGAACTTTTTACGCAGTAAGTTATAGTGACCTGGAACTCGCTGCTTATGAGAGCGGTGAAAGCAGAGACAGTGATTTTGAAAGGAAATTGGATGGGCACTTGAGGGAAATAAACTTGCAGGGTTACAGGGATAAGTGGGGCAATGGAACTGATCGGATTGCTCTAGACAGCTGGCATGGACTTGATGGGCCAAATGGCCTTCTTCCATGCTACAATAATTTTATGACCCAAGGCCCCTTTTAATTGTTTCACAATAGCCCATTTATTAGCGACTTTCAGAAATCATTATTGTTTTTCTTCTCAGGCATGATAGCATTCTGACCATACTCCACCCATAAATAACAACTGCCCCTTGGATGTTTCAAATCTCATTAAATTACAGACTGTATCGAAGGCACTCTACCTTGCTCTGCTGCACAGCCCTCCAAACTTTGAGTGAGCTTAGGCAATTTCCAGGTTAACAGTGGCCACTTTTCCTGGTTCACTTACCTAAATTATATCCAACGAGATTATTTAAATGTAGGAGGGGGCATTGCTGTATGATTACTCTGTGATTCAGGACTTCAAGTGAGGTACAGAGAGACTCATGGAACACTGTAAGTGACACTGTGCAACTCTGGGGTGACACAGAGGTCATATATATAAAGTCCGATAGCTGGGCCGCTTAGGAACGAGCAGTGAAGAATGAAGGCAGTGCACTAGACCAGTGCTACACCTGATATCACTTCACTGCACACTTGGACAAGTTTGTATGCCATGAACATAACATGATGGACACTAAGGCCTCTCATTGAGAGCAACTATAATGGCACAGAGAACGGCTGCTGTAGATCTAAAAAACAAACTTAAGGTAGCTTCTAGGGGCTGCGGCATTGTGAGAGCTTTGGAGGCAATTGGCTAGCTCGAACCTGGCTGAGCAGAGCAGGAGTCTACAACTTGCAGGCCAATATCCTGGGATGTTTCTTGGAAGTCACTTTCTTCCCTGAAACTAATGTTTAAAATGGCAGCAAAAGAGCAAGATTTTGCAACAGCATTGAAAAAAGCAATTTATGAGCATGCCAGTAAACAGGGTTAAGGGCACACCATGTTAATGCCATGGCTATTGAATAGCTGTGGCAGCAAGAGGAACAAAAGAGTGATACCATAGTCCTCCATATGGATGGAAGATCATGTGGGCCATGGGAAGAGACACCATCAACAGCAGCACCAGCACTCTGCCAAGAACTCGGGGACCAGGCGAAAAGCAGTTCAATTATTTTACTAGGAAGGAGGAAGCAAGTGTGAATCTTAGTACAGATTTAAAAATGTTTGTCAGCCATGCAGCATCTGCCCAATGTTTCCTATTACTCAGTGAAATAAAGCTGTTAAAATAGTATCATGTAGCAATGGCACAATCTCACGAACAATAGGTTGGCTCAGTAGCCACAAGTTACATTGATTTCACACAAGTATTTGCAAGAATCAAATGCATGAAAGATCAATAAAACAGCAGCACCTTCACAGAAGCTTCTAAATGTAAAGGGAAATGGCACTAATGTTGAAGGGAGTTATGATGCTGCTGTAAGTCATATATGTCTCTGCAGGAGAAGGCAGCATTTAACTGAATGCAGGTGACAGCTGCTTAAGAAGAGCCTGCTTCAGTTTCTCTACTGTCAAAAAGTCACAACCATTTGAGGAAAGGATGGTAGAGCTCCAGCAATGCAGCATCATAGAGGCTGCAGGAAATAGTTCAATGGGCTGGCATGTCCACACTGAGGGTTTATTGCTTTCTTTCCTTTCTCCTCAATCCTGGTCAATGTTTCAGGATTTTCCCACATTGGTCAGAGCGATGGCAAGGCCCATGACTTTACACTCATCTCACAATGAATTTGCCTTTATGTTCTTAAAGGAACATCAGTTCCAAGACTTGGCATGCAGGAGCCCAGTTACACCCACTCTGGGAGATATAGACAGTGATTATGAAGAGAACACGGAGGTGGAATCACTCACCACCAGCGAGCAGGAACAGGAAGAGCAGGAGGTGGAAGAAGAGAAACAGAAATACCTGGAAAAACTCAGCAGGTCTGGCAGCATCGGTAGAAGAGGCCAATTGTTGGAAGACAAGAGCCTTCTCCAGCAGCTGTGAAGCAGTGGATCCAGATCTCTGTGGTTTAGCATTCTGATTATGATAGGCGGATGCAGTAATTGAATCATGTGCCTAGCAGCCTCTGCACCATGTAGTCAAGCCTGCACATCCACATCCTGTATGTGTGAGGTGCTGATGTATGGTCTTAATGCAGGCAGATATCCTTGGAGTGAATGGTAGTTTCAGGGCCATCTGCTGCCCAGCCCCTCATACCATTGCAACAGCTGCTATCCTCTTGTCCATATTCTACCGCTTGGACAAAGCACCTCCTCTGACAATTCCAGTTCTACCTCCCCCAGATGATGCCCTTGTTGCTATCCAAACCATGTGATGATCATGAAGCTCTGTGCAGGATTGTACTGCAGGACCTTCCTTGAGGAACCACTGCTTCAGTGAAAAAAGAGACTTGCATGTATATAGCACCTTTCATGACCACAGGACATCCCAAAGTGTTTTACAGCCATTGAGGCACTTTTGAAGTGCTGTAATGTAGGAAACGCAGCAACCAATTTGCACACAAGCAAATATGTGATCATGACCAGATGATATGCTTTTGTAATGTTGACTGAGGATAAATATTAGCCAGGACACCGAGGATAACTCACCTAGACTATTTTGAAATAGTGCCGTGGGACTTTTACATCCACCTGAGAGGGCAGACAGGGCCTCGATTTAACATCTCACCAGAAACATGGCAGCACTCCCTCACTATTACACTGGACTGCCAGCCGCAGGTTTTGGACTCAAGATCTGGAATGGGACTTGAACACACAACCTTCTGATTCAGAAAGTTGCAATTAACTGAGTTGCAGCTAACACACTGGCTGAGAGTTTTAAATTAGTCTGGGGTCTGGATTGGAGGCAGGTGGGTGTGCAATTCGGCGCTACCGATGTCTGTGCCAGTTTGCCGCCATGATCCCAACCCGAGCCATTTTCAATGAGTGGGGCTCAGAATTGGATTGGCTGCCAATCAAGGGCAATGGTTGATAATTACGGGGCCTGTTAAAGGCCCATTCACACATTAACTGAGATTTTCAGTCAGCAATGCAGGCGGCTCACATCAGCCTGGACCATGACCAGGCCAATGTGGTGATCTCAGGGTGGGAAGTAAGGTTCAGGGAAGGGTGGTGGGGAATGAATCACATGAGGGGCCCCCTACCAGCCCCATAACAGCTGCTGGTCTCTGGCTGTTCCCTGGAGGAATTCACTCCAACATGATCATGGTCAGGTAGATGTTGCTTTTACGAACAGTGAGAAAAACTTACTTGGCCTTCTCCATCTCCTCCACTCTCTCTCTCCATCGGCCAGTGGGGCTGCCAGTCACTGAGTGGTGGAAGGCATCCCATTGGCTCTCCACTGCTTGCCCACCCGGTGTTCCTGATTGGACAGGCCCACTTTTGGCCTTTAATTGACTGCAGCTTTGAAAACTCCAGTGGGCGTGCCTAACACAACACCGCGCACTGCTGGGCCTGGAACTAGTTCCCATGTCTGGTTCCCAAGCCCTGAAGGAAAATTGAGCCAACTGTTCCAATGGGCAGGATCTTAGGGTGAGCGGGTGCGCACCCTACCTGATTGGGCGTAAAATAGCACGTGGCGATAAGGTCGGGCGAGGGTCCCAATGTCATCGTGCACTCGCGCGATATTTCAGTCAGCAGGCATGTGCGAGAGTCGGCAGTGCGCCCGCTGACAATTAAGAGGCCTATTAAGGCCCTTAATCAAATAATTGAAACCCATTTTTCACTACCCATCCAACCTTAGGGTTGGTGAGTGGGCGAATCAGCCAGGCAGCCTTTGGATTTCTAATGAAACCTCATCCATGGGCGGGATGAGGTTTCCAACAGCAATTTTTTAAAAATTAAAATTTTTGGACATCATTTTTAAAAGTCCCTGTGGGGACATGTTTCTCATTTTTGAAATCTTTATCTTGGTTTCTGTAATTCTTCAGCTCCCTGCCTACAGGGAGCTTTCCGCGCGCACTCCCCCGCACACGAGCAGACTTTGAAGCTCGTGTTCCTCCTGCCCCCACCCCAGTGCTGAGCTCCTCAGTGCGCCGTTCATGCAGGCTGGTCATTAACTGGCCAGTCATTGTGAAATCGTAGTCGGGGGCCGATCGCGGGCAGCGGGCCATTTCCGGCCAGTCCCAGGCCTGCCTGCTGCGTCCACCTGATGGGAAAATCCTGCCCAATAGTGTTTTCTCTGGTAGAAGCAGGAACGTTGTTGTACCTCAACTTCATTGCAGTAATTTGTGAATCCAGAGGAGCTGTAAACCATATGGCTCAACATATGTTAGCCACAGTTTCCCAGTAGTAAACCTTTGGATCTTTGCCCTTCTTCTAACGGTGATGGAATATTGGATTGGGAAGGGATAAAAACATTGTGTGACCCACTAAGGAATCTGGTATTCACACGCTGATTTAATTGTACTCCCTATGTAAGGGGTACTTCTATCTATTGGGGTTCAAAGAGCCACACCAGTGTCTTCAATTATACCCTGTGTCCTCGGCAAACCACCAAGATTGAAATAAAAACCAAAGACAACAGCTTGCTGCTCACTGGCATCTATTAGAAAAATGGTGCAGTCATTTGCCCTGTCCAATAGGGTAGCAGTGATCTGATGGATGCATCACTGATTGGCTGATCACCACTGGTCACTGAAACCCTTCAGTGGGAAAGTTATTGAGTGGCATGGTTATTTTTACTCGTGCTGAATAAGTACTGGAGGCTTGGCATTGTGGCTTCAAGTCGTCTCCCAGCTGATGACAGACTCTCGTATTAATTCCCTACAAAACTGCAGCCTCCCTAAGTACTGCAAGATCTTTGTCCTTAAGACTGCTCTCCTTCTTTGGTGCTGGCTCACCTCCTTGCAGCCAGCAATGCATTTGTTCATGCTCCCATCCTCCCTCTATAAAACACATGAAGGATCCTTAAGAGCACGACCACTCTGCACACTGCTGGTATGCTGCCGACAGCCATTAATAGCAGGGCAAATAATCACGAGTGAATGCTTATTTAAATAGTGATGCAAAATCCCTTTATCAAATCACTTTCCAAAAAATCCATTCAGGAGCACCTTCACTACTTGGAGTGGTAAAAATATGAAAATCTTACCACAAAGAGTGGATGAGGTGAAAAGCATAGTTGCATTTAAAAGGAAGCTAGATAAACACGAGGGGATGAGCAACAGAAGGTTTTTGCTGACACAGTGAGCTGAATTCAGGTGGGAGGAGGCTCATGCGGAGCGTAAACACCAATTGGGTTGAAAGGCCTGTTTCAGTGCTGTACATTCTTTGCAATTCTATGTAACCATCCCAAATATTCTGAGTTAGACCTAACAATGCGCTAACAGTGCTTCTTATGGGAGCAGCTTGTCCATGGCCTGTGACTGGTACTACACTGATATATCAGAGCTCAGCCTTTTGTGCCGGTGCTCCTGGAGCCCGGAATCTCAATCTTTTCAAGCCTGAAACACATATAGATCATTTACAAAAGAGAGACTGGGGTGAAATTTTCCATTCTGGAGACTAAGTCCAGTGGTGGGTGGGAAAGTCGGTGTGATCCCCACTGGGCAGCAGGGCGGGTGAACATGTGCCAACTTCCAGTTTTCAGCTCATTGATTATGTAACACCAAGGAGCTCGGAGAATCTTGTGGTGGGTTGGACAGGAAGTTGCCCACACTGCCGTTATTTCATGGGGTCAAAGGTCCTGGAACCATATTTGAAGGGCACCCAGAGACATATTCACTTATTGCAGACCAGGAGCTCTGCATTACTCCTCCAGAGTCCTTTTGGCCACAGCTCATACTGAAGAAGCTTGCAGATGTGAGCAACCACATCCCAGGACATACGAGGCCACCTCCAGCATTACCTTTTGTTCATCTATAGTACCACTGGCAATACACCCACGGTTGGTCCAATGCTTGCTATTGCAGTGTTCTATGTTCGCCAGCCTCTTGACCTTCTAGAGGCCCCGCTTCCTCTTGCTGCTTAGGCCCTTGCCCCTCATGCCCCTGTGCCATCCGAATGAGAGCCATTGCCAAGGCAGGAACGTGTGAATGAATTGAAATGATACATTTAGTGAGCATGTCCTTTGCAGGTTTCCCTCTATCTTAAACCCCAACCTGGCCTCCGTCTAGACATGGCAATCCCACCCCACCTCTTTCAGGTAAAGGATGTCCTGGTTGCCCAGAGTTGGGTATTCCTCCCGTTCATACATGGACATGTATGGAGACAGGGTGATGAGAGCCATGTGCAAGAAGCTGCACACAGCCACTTTTTTGCTTCTCTCCACTATCCTCATTACTTTATAGAAAGACCATTACCTTGGCAGCATAGAAGGACATGATCCCTTGTCACCCAGGATGATGGAGGTACGGAGTCGTGAGTTGGCTTCCTTCCACCAGCTGTGCCCCATGGAGGCATTCCACCTCCGTCCCTCCCTTCATCCATGCCTCTGATCACAGCCAATGACAAATGATACAGAACAAACAGCAGCTCCAGTCCTTGCTGGGATCTCGATGTTTTGGGGCCCATGAGTCGGGAACAAACCTGCTGCAATGTGAGCTTTACCATAGAGAGGAGAACACAAGTGAGCATCTTTGACATCCAGTTGCCTCAATTACTAGGGTGTCCCTTTAGTTGGCCACTTGTGCTGACCTTGAATTCCACCCACCTGAAAAGACTTTCCTCCCACCTCATGGATTGCATGGACTGACTAATGCGTGGTTAAGGTTAGTTTGAAAAAATGGTGTGCATCACCTTTTAAACTTGTTCCACCGCTTCCTACCCTCTCCCTGTCACTCACCAAGTATCCCCCTCGCCATAGACCCACCCAATATCACCAGTCCTTGACCCCCCCCCACCGACCGCCACCCCACCCCCCCCTCCGTTACTCTGGACCCTACCAAGATCCACCTCCACATGCCTTTCTTCCCTCAGAGCCGACACTCTCTACCGTCCCCATGCCCCCCCGACACTGCCCTCTCTCATTATCTGAGCCACCTGTCTTGTTGCTCTCTGCGATCCACCTGATGAGGCCTTCACTTATCAGACTGTCACCCTAGACCGGCCACCCTACTGCACTCCTGTCTGCCTTCTGAATGTTAATGTTCCCTTCAATCGCCAGCACCCTAAGTTCTCTCTGCAGACCCAAACGTCAACACTACTGATCCCACCCTATAAGACACTCCCCCTGCTTTCCCAGACACTCTTCCAACCCTTCTCCAGTAAGCCTGCCTTCCCTGTCTAGCCTCTGTTCCACACTTGCAGCCTAGGCCTGCCTTCCTTGTCCAGCCTTGGCACAGCATTTGCTAACAGCACTCATGTGAAGTTATGTGAGGTCTCCGAATGGAGAAAGCAACATCTACAGACCTCAGAGTCATGAAAGAGATGAAGCTCGCCAGGTGCATGGCACTTATATACAGTCGTAAAACTGAACGTTCGCAATTCTTGCTGGTGGGGAACTTTATTGGGAGGGTGAACTTAATTTCCAGCGAGGTAGCCTTTTAATGAGCATGTATGAGATGCTAATACATGCAAATGGGGTTCCCAGCTTTGTTCATTGGGAAGCTGGACCTGCCTTGAAAGTTGGGAGAACAAAATTCCAACAGTTTATCCCACCGTCAGGAAACAGACTTATTGCCTCCCGCCAAACGAAGTGGCCCCGCCTGTCTTGATTCCCACTGCTGGTGGGAGTGGAAAGTTCTGCCTTAGGTCATTCATGCGGAACCTGGGCCATTTATAGATCATACATATAAAGCTTCAATCAATCATTGTTTATAAGCAGACAGACCAACAATTAAATTGCACACAGCAAGATCTCACAGACAACAAATGAGATAAATGACTACTTAATCTGATTTGAAATGTTGGCAAAGGGAGCTCCCTGTCTTCTTTAAATTGTGTCATGGGATTTATCCAGCTGAAAATACACCTCAGTTTAAGGTCCTTTCCAAAAGGGCGGCATTTCTGACAATGCAGCATTGCATCCTTTCCCATACCAGCAATGCAACCCTTTAGGACTGGGCTCAGTGCTGGAATGGGACTGGACTCTCAGCCTAGGTGGGGTGACACTGGTCTTGGTCAGCCACATAAAAATGGGCCATGGCAAATCAGCAACCCATTTTACACCTCACCTAATGTTCCCATTGACTCCAATATCATCCCCAGTACCACTGAAGAATTAAAAGAAGTAAGTTTTATATTACTTCAAGGATATTTTATACCATTGAGAGAATGCCATGGAGTAGAGCAGGAGATTGGATTCAATACCTGTGTAATTGTTTTGACAGGGTTAGGGGGGGCTGCTATTTGACTTTAGAAAAGCTTCCATATCGCTGGGATTCTGGTTTAGTTTTCTTTGCGTAAGTGGGTTTTCTTTCAAAACCAGAATGAGATACGTTTTTTTCCCTGTTAATGCTTGACTATGGAAATGGATATCGCCAGCTAAAAATAGGATGCTAATTTAGTCCAATAATATATGTTCTTGGCTGTCACTTTCTCATTTGATGGATGAAACATGACAACTTCAGTTTGTATAAACCTTCACCCACTCATCTTTGCTTCCAGGAAGAAATATTTCTCCAGCTGAGAGTGATTAGCCTCTATCCCATGTTCAATCTCTCCATATGGTTTGTCAGTTGTCAACTGGGAACTGGAAGGAGGGGAGGGGGAAGGAAGAGGGTTCAAGAACTGGAGTAAAACCTTGTTTCCCGAAGGCCAAATCTTAATATGAAGCAGGACTTTTGTGCTTTGATGATTTTCTGGGAAGAGATTAATGTGTATTAGAGACATCATAAATGCGCTGTATGCCAAATTGTTTGCGATTTAAATGATTTACAAACATATGAATACACGAGTTAGGAGCAGGAGGAGGCCACTCGGCCCCTCGAGCCTGCTTCACCATTCAATAAGATCATGTCTGATCTGAATGTAACCTCAACCCCACATTCCTGCCTACCCCCAATAACTTTTCACCCCCTTGTTAATCAAGAATCTGTCTAGCTTTGCCTTAAAAATATTCAAGGACTCAGCTTCCACTGCCTTTTGAGGAAGAGTGTTCCAAAAACTCACTACTTACTGAGAGAAAAAAACTCCTCACCTCTGTTTTAAATGAGTGACCCCTTATTTTTAAACAGTGAACCCTAGTTTTAGATTCTCCCAAAAGAGGAAACACCCACTCCACATCCACCCTGTCAAGTCACCTCAGGGTCTTAAAGGTTTCAATTAAGTGGCCTCTAACTCTTCTAAGTTCCAGTGGATACAAGCCTAACCTGTCCAGCCCCTCCTCATAAGAAAACCCGCCCATTCTTGTATTAGTCTAGTAAACCTTTCCTGAACTGCTTCTAATGTGGTTACATCTTTATTTAAATAAGGAGACCAGTATTGCGCACAATACTGCAGGTGTGGTCTCCCCAATGCCCTGTACAATTGAAGCATAACCTCCCTACTTTTGTAATCAATTCCCCTCACAATAAATGATAATATTCTATTAGCTTTCCTAATTACTAACCATTTATGATTCATGCAATCGGGCACCCAGATCCCTCCAAATTTCAGAGTTCAGCAATCTTTCACCATTTAGATAATGAGCTTTTTTACTCTCCCTGCCAAAATGAACAATTTTACAAATGCCCACATTATATGCCATTTGCCAGATCTTTACCCACTCATTCAACCTATCTATGTTGCTTTGTAGCCTCCTTATGACCTCTTCACAATTTACTTTCCTACCTATCTTTGTGTCATCAGCATATTTAGCAACCATTCCTTTGGTCCCTTCATCCAAGTCATTTACATAAATTGTCAAAAGTTGAGGCCCTAGCACTGACCCCTGTGGCACACCACTCGTCACATCCTGCCAACCAGAAAAAGACCCATTTATTTCAACCCTCTTCTTCCTGTTAGCTAGCTAATCTTCCAAACATGCTAATATATTACTCCCTACACCATGAGCTTTTATTTTCTGCAATAATCTTTGATGTGGCACTTTATCAAATGCCTTCTGGAAATCTAAGTACAGTACATTCACCAGTTCCCCTTTATCCTCAGCACATGTGACTCCTTCAAAAAACTCCAATAAATTGGTTAAATATGTTGACTCTGTCCGATTGCCTTGAATTTTTCTAAATGCCCAGCTATAACATCTTTAATAATAGCTTCTAACATTTTCCCTATGACAGATGTTAAGCTAATTGGCCTATAGTTTCCTGCTTTCTGTCTCCCTCCCTTTTTGAATAAAGGAGTTACATTTGCTATTTTCCAATCTAATGGAACCTTCCTCAAATCTAGGGAATTTTGGAAAATTAAAACCAATGCATCAACTATCTCTTTAGCCCCTTCTTTCAAGACCTTAGAATGAAGTCCATCTGGACCTGGGGATTTGTCAGCCCGCAGCCCCAACAATTTGTTTGGTACCACTTCCCTGGTGATTGTAATTTTCCAGAGTTCCTCCCTCCCTTCCATTTCCTGATTTTCAGCTATTTCTGGAATGTTACTTGTGTCCTCTATAGTTAAGACTGAAGCAAAGTACCTGTTTAATTCATTCGCCATTTCCCTACTTTCCATTATCAATTCCCCAGAAGCACTTTCTATATGTTCAATGCTCACTTTGTTAACTCTTTTCTTATTTAAATATCTATAGAAACTCTTACTATCTGTTTTTATATTTCTAGCTAGCTTTCTCTCATACTCTAATTTTTCCCTCCTTATTAATCATTTTGTCATTCTTTGCTGTTCTTTATATTCTTTCCAACCTTCTGACCTACTATCTGTCTTCGCGTACTTATATGCTTTTTCTTTAAGTTTGATACTGTCTAACTATTTTAGTTAGCCACAGGTGGTGTGCCCTCCCCTTGGAATTTTTCTTTCTCATTGGAATGTATATATTCTGTGAATTCTGAAATACCCCTTTAAATGTCTGCCACTGAACTTTTATTGCTATATCCCTTAACATCATTTGCCAGTTCACTTTAGCATGCTCTGCTTTCATGCCCTCATAATTGCCCTTATTTAAGTTTAAAATACTAGTTTTGTACACATTCAATTCTCCCTCAAAAGGAAGGTAAAATTCAATTATAGTAAGATTGCTGTTACCTAGGGGTGCCTTCACTAGGGCCAGAAATTTCCCCCCGTCTTGGGGGGTTGTATGGGGGTGGGTGGCAGTGGGTGCGAACCCGATCGGCGCCCCAATTGGGTCCACACCACAATTTTATGTCGGCAGGCCAATTAAGGCCCGCCCAGTGTGACGCACACCCGGAAGTGCTGTGCGCTTCCCGTGCGGGTGGGAGGGGGGGTGTTTTCTGAGTGGTTCCTTGTGCTCTTTCAAGCATGTGTATGTAAAACAGTTCATGAAATTTCATCCTGCCTGTGGATGAGGTTTCATGAAAAATGTGAAGGCCGCCTGAGGTCTTCGCCTGCCCACAAACCTTAAGGTTGGACGGGCAGCTTATTAAACTGAGTTAATTAGATTATAAATGGCCTTAATAGGTTTTTGACAGTTCGGCGGGTACGCAGCCAACTTGGCTGCGTGCCCGCTGAACTAAAAATCTAAATGATGTGTGGTGACGTCGGGACACCTGCCCAACGTCACTGCTCATCATTTTACACATCGGCGAGCGGGCGCCACCCCCACTCACTGATGGGAAAATGCTGTCCTAGGAGATTATCAATTTATCCTATCTCATTGCGTAATGCCAAGTCTAGTATAGCCTGCTCTCTGGCTGGCTCCAGAATGTGCTGTTCTGAGAAACTATCCTGAAAGCATTCTATGAACTTCTCATCTATGCTACCTTTTCCAAGCTGACTTTTCCAGTCTATATAGATTAAAATCCCCCATGATTATTGCTGTACTTTTCCGGCAAGCTCCCATTATCTCTTCTTTTATACTCTGTCTACCGTGTTGTTACAATTAGAGGGTCTGTACACTACTCCCACAAGTGACTTCTTGCCTTTATCATTCCTCATCTCAACCCAAACTGCTTCTGCATCATGGTTTCCTGAACTCCTGCTCCACCTGCTCACGAGCAATGCTATAAAGCTACATACCATGTGGCTTCTACCTTCCTTGCCTTTTTGCATCTCCTGGGTTTCCCAGGGAACCCAGTGACATGAGTTAAAGATATAATGACTGTTAAAATGAAGGCATACAGCTTCATAATATTAAAATGAGCAACCTCCTTCCCATAAGTTGATTGGTCACTCATCCCTCATCCTGCCTCCATTAAAACCAGAAGTGGGCAGGTTCAAGGTAGAAAGGGCTCCTGGTTCGGATTTTTTGAACATTAACCTCTGGCCTAAACCCCAACTCATCTACTTTTAGGGGTTAAGATTCAGCCAAAGTTAATGAGGTAAGTTGTTGAGCATAAGAAATCAACTTGGAGTGATCACTGCTTGTATCATCATGAAAATTTAAGGCTTAAAAGTTTGTCAAAATTTTGAGGAAGCTTCTCTTCAGTTGTTCTGATTGATCAGTTTGGTGCTTGACTCCTGTAATGACATTGGTGCTGTTCAGCACTACTGGGCACTTTAATGTGTGACTGGGCTGGATTTCACAATCCCCCCCACTGGAATGTTTACAGCAGGTGGGGGCATGTAAAATATGATGGGTGTCCCAGCCCATCTCCTTCCTGCCCACCCCTGACCTGTTCACCAAAATATGAGGCGTGTGTAAGGTGCCCACCGGGCTGCCCATCCTTAGGCCCGTTGAGACTCTTAACTGCCCCATTAAGTGGCAATTAAGGGCCTCAATCCACCTCCACTGCCATTAAATGCTCGGCAGTGGCATGTAGGCCAGTGCAAAGGCTCTTTTTGAAACAGCTGCTTTGAAAAGGTGGCAATGAAGTGGGTGTGGGAGAGTTCATCAACCAGGGATGCTGTCACCACCCGCCTTCCAAAACCTCCCCCTCCTGCACCCCCAGGCTCTCCGACCCCTTCCTGCCTTAAAAGCCCAGGACTTACCCATCTCTGGTCTTCCTGGGGTCTCCATGTAGTCCCAGCAGCACCCACCATTGAGCTCTGGTGCTGCTAGGACTGCCAATCAGATTGGCTGGCAGCTCTCGAGGGTGGGGCTTCCTCCCACTGAGGGGTGGAAATCTGACCCTGTTGAGCCTGCTGATAGCATGTTGTCACTGCAGGGCAGGCTTTTAAAAAGTCATTCCATTCAGGACCGACTTTCCTTCTGGATGAATGAGCAGTCTGCACCCCACCCCCCTCCCAGAAGTCCAACCAATTATCTCCAAGTTCTCATCTTCTCCTCCTATTTGAGTTAGTTAACAACAGTAACTTGCATTAACATAGTAAAACACCCAAGGCCTTTCACAGGTGTGTAATCAGGCAAAAATTGACACTGCAGAGCTAAGGAGACGTTAGGACAGGTGACCATGTGTTTGGATAAAGAGGTAAGTTTTAAGCAACCTCTTAAAGGAGTAGGCAGTGGTGGAGGGGCAAAAAGGTTTTGGGGAAGGAATTCCAGAGCTTAAGACCTAGATGACTGAAGGCACAGTCATCAATGTGGAGAAAAGGAAGTTCAAACCAGCACTTTGAGTGGAATGCTGCTCCATACTAATTGGCAATTTAAACAGTTAAGCTTAGTCCCCATACCAGGTTATATGGTACACATTTCCAGAGGGTACAGGATCTCTACTTGCTATGGATGTGCACCCCTTATCCCAGTTGACCTCCAGGCTTTGGGGCGTTTATTTACAGGAGTATAATTGCAACAGTCCTCCATGCTGCCTGAAAATTAATCTTCCTTTAAATTTCCATCCTCCCTTGATTAGCTCAAGGCCGCTTAGGCCTTTGGCTATAAGTTTCAGTTCTCCACTGCTGCCAGAAGAATACAGGAAGTAAAGCCTAATCAGCAGCTCTGAGCCTGCATGCCCCTGCGTCATACAAATGGTCTGGGCCAGAAATCCCCATGATCTTGGGTCTTTGGGTGCACTATTCCTATCAATCATTGAATAGGAGGAGGCGGAGCAGAGAAACCTGTTGTAAGATGGGAATTGTAGCTGCTGGCTAATGGTTTGTTTGCTTTTAAAATCTTACAGCAGTTGAAATGACAATTGTTCATCTGATCAACATTAGCTCGAGTTAACATAAACTACCCAGTTATCCATCAAAGAACTGATAATTTAATTTAGCTTGAATTCAAAGGCTGTATGACTTTGACCCAGACAACCTGGCTACAGTCTTTTTGCCTACAGAAACAATGAGTTTCCCTAGAGATAACAAAATGACTGAATCCAATTTTTGAATCACATTTACTTTTAGTACGGTTGCACAAAAATAACAGAATACAAAAATTGCCATCTTGTTACACTTATGGCAAGTCTAATTTCATTAAGCTCTTGTTTAGTGGTGTCTCTTTTTGATAAAGGAATACCTGATCAGAGAATACAGACTTCATTCATTTCAGCAAATTGGTCATGTTTTAAAACAGATTCCTTCCCTTTAAATGTTTCCAATGTATATAACTCATCCAGAGGCTACAGTCCCTTTAAGCCGCAGCTGTCTAGTATCTTTAGGTCTCTTTGAAATATATCCCTCTTTTCAGGACATCATGCTTTTCCACACAGTTACGTGACATTCACAAACGCTGAAATTCTATTTACAATAACTCCCATCAAGGTTATTAATAAATATTATGAACAGCAGGGATCTAAAGACTGATCCCTAGGGAATTGTACTGGTCACAGCTGCTCAATTAGAACTCTTACCAATGATAACTACTCTCTGTTTCCTATCATTCAGTCAATTCATTGTCCAGTTGACAACTTCCTCTTTGATCCCCTGGGCTTTCACTTTAACATTTAATATCTTCTGAGGAATCTCATCCGAAACTGTCTGCTGAGCATTCGAGAAAGGGATAAACTCTCACTCAGCAATCAGATAGTCCTCTCTACAGTCAAGAAGAGAGCTCTGTCAACCTGTAGAACTCATAAAATCAAAAGATGAAAGGAGGCCATTCCTATTTCATTCATCCAGAAAGATCCTATATATGGTAGCCCTATCATAGCATCCAGCTGTTTCTTAAGTGGTTCCAGTTATTGCAGTCACTTTCCTACTTAGAAATCTTTTCTTTGTGTGAAGAAACACCTCCTGACATAAGTACTAAATTTACTTCACTAGTTTGAAGTTGTGTTCCTTTGTCTTAGTGCCCCAAGTTTACTTAAATATTGTTCTGATTTTTCTTTTATATATCAGTGACTGCACCTTTATAAAATCAGCTCTTAATTGCCTTCTTTCAAGATTGAAAAGCCTAAGTTTCTCCCATTTTTCCTCACAACTCCAGTTTTCCAACACCAGGAATCAATTTCTTGACTCTCTCTCTGCCCTTCCTCCAAGAGTTTTGTGCTTTAGAGACCAGAACATCATGTTCAAGGTGTGAGAACTGTACAGTTTGTGCACATCTGCTTTATCTATCTCTTTCAACACTCTTTTTGTTTTGATGATTGCTGTTTCACACTGATTGAACATGTTGACAGCTAAGCATATTAAAATATGCAGATGTTTCAACTTTACCTAGCCATTTCAACCTTCGTACCGCTCTTGTCATCTGTTTTTACTTGCCATGTGTCGTACTTTAGACTTGTCTGTAATAAATATCATTTTCTTATCCTCAGATAGTAACAGAGACAAACAATGAGATTTGTGGGGTTCATTGTGAGAGAGGCAATGATGCATTGGAGGCTTCAGAACATTGGAAATAAAGCAGCATGGTTTCCAATTTCAAGAAGATTGACGAAATAAACATAGGCAACGACAAGCTTAGGTCAATGCCAGGTAAGATAATCAAACAGATTTTTAGGAATAACATTGAGGATTACCTGTATGATTCTTGAAAACAGCAGCTAACATGAATCTGGAAGGGGATGACCCTGGTTGCCCAATTCCCTTGATGTTTTTCAAGTAATGACACATCAAATTACCTGTGGAAAGCCCTTCATTGTGATGTTCCTGGCCTTTCAAAACCCTTTGACAAAGTTTTGAAAAACTGGTTATCGAACATCAAGTTGTGATTCTGGATAAGATTGATAAAGTTTTGCTGGAAAGTACTGTTTTCTTGTCAGAGGAGTGGTATCAGGGTGGGGTGTGCTGGGGGAGGGGTGTGATACATGCTGAATAGATTGTATCAAAGATTAGTATTTTGACCCCTATTCTTCCTCATTTTCATTATCAACCTTGATTTAGAAGTTTAATGCAAATTGGTCAAATTACATGGCTGAAGCAGGTGGGAACATCTTTAATCTAAGCAAAGTACAAGTGATCCCAATGTAGTTTTGAAGGCCATGCACGCTTCACTCAGTAAAACTTGACAGTCAAGAAGAAGAGACCCCAGAGAGGTAACTTTACAATTATATTTATGGGGCCAGGAGAAGGAGTTAACTCCAAGAATAATGCTGTTTATCACTATTACCGGCTTCCCCTCCCCTGCAAGCAATCAGCTCACCACCAGCTTCTCGGGGGGGGGGGCAACATATGTTGGCCTTGCCAGTGATGCTCACACCCCATGAAAGAATTATAAAAAAACCCTTCCCCTCCCACTTCCAGGTACCTTCCTGCTGTCTGGCTTGGCCTTCAGTTGGTCAAATATGCCAGCCTGGAATGGTCAAGCTGCAGTTGGTCACCCTGTCATGTTACTGAGGCCCCATTACTGACTTCACAGTGAGGGAGTTGCAGCAGAAGTTACAGAAAAGGAAGGGGGGTGGGATTTTTTCCTGTTGATTATGATTGTGATTACAACGAGAGTAATAGGACCTAGCCACATAAAAGTCCCTGGATCAAGATCCTGTCCCTTGTTCATTTTCCCAATCCCTCAATATTACTGTTTAGGTTACTTATTTTCTCACCTCCACTCATCAGCACAGACGCTTTAACCTGGAAGGAATTAGGTGGGTAAACACATTGTGCTGGATGATTTACAGAGATTGAGGGAGCCAGAGGAATGTGGAGTGTTTGAGAATGTGTCAGCTTTCTAAGGGAGGCAGCAGAGAAGGCTATTCATTGCTTCAGTCTCATAGGACCTGGATCACATGAGAAATTGCCTCATTGAAGGGAGATTGAGGAAGATTACTGGCCCCGGGCCTGTGAGTATCAGGGTTAGCTCTATATCCAGGTGAAAAGCACCAAAATAAAAATGCTACAGAAACTCTAATGCGACTGCAGCAATCACTGCTCACAGTTTGTTCCTGAGCTTCCACTAGTATCAGCTGTTATTGGCAATAAGCAAAGAAAGAAAAGAAAGACTTGCATTCAATGCCTTTTGCAACCTTAGGATGTCCCAAAGCATTTTACAGCCAATGAACTGCACTTGATATTCCTTTTTAAATTTGTGATTAATTATCCTTGGTCCATTAGGGATAAAAGTTACTTCTTTTGGACACTCCAATGCTGGTCACCCTCAACATTGGCTAATGAGCTCCTGGCAACAGTGGCAAGCATACTCATGGAAGGCCTCTGACTATAATGGAACCCTTGTACAGTCATTACAGATTAGAAACCCAGCAGAAACGGCTTCTGGCCCAAAATCATCTCAAAAACTGTTGATACATTGACTGGAACTCACTCCAAAACGTGTGTAAATTTAGGGCTATTATATTGTTGTTGTAAATGATATTTGGGCGGAGCATTTGAGAAGAACTGGGCTGAATTTAATCAGTGGCACTCTGTTCCTGACAGTGGAATAGGAAGTGGGCCCAACTTCTGCTTTTGCGCTGGAAGTCGGTGTCCATGTGATTCATAGGAAAATTTAAAGGGCTTGCAGCAGGCACATGAAACACCTGTAATTACAGTTTTCTATTGGAGGATCCCTCTGTCAGGTGACAGTTCAACAGGCCCCAGCAGGTTATAAAAGTGCTGCCTGGCCAATTAGGGAGACCCTGCATCAAGGTCCCAAGTTTTTTTGTCCACTTTCTTTTTGCCAGAACTGAGCCATTTTTTTGTGCACCCCTTCATCCCCCTCAGCTGTCTCAAACTTCTCCACAGCACTCCCCCTCCCTCATTAATCTTTATTATCCTGGGACAACTCCACCCTCACCCCCACCCCCACCCCCAACATGTCCAAACTTCTTACATATATCACTTTGGAGATGTCACAGCAAAGACATAGGCTGGCCCCATGGTTCAGCAATATGCTACTGCAGATTCTCCTCCATGTCATCAGGGAATGGCAGAAAGTGCTCCTCCTGATCAATGGCAACGGGAGACCCTCCTGCCTGACCAAGGCAGCCAGGACAGAAATTGCAGAGGAGGTTAGCAACTGTGGGGATCCACCGAAGTTCATGGATACAGTGCTGGAAAAAGGCCAATAACCTCCTTTGATCTGCCTGGTAAGTGGCACGGTGACATGGGATTGTCTCTCATGTGGGCATTTGGCTATGTGCTTGTACGAGTGTGCAGCTAGGCCACACAGGTGAATGCATGATCAGCCTCAGGATCACATGGCACATGAGAGACCAAAGTGTGCAATAGTTTTGCTTGAGTGAGCAACTGGACACAACTTAACACATCTACAGGTTAATATGTGTGATGGGAATGCTTTCCGACAAGGGGGGGTCAGTTGGCATTTGTCGTTAAATCTTCATTTATCTTGCAGCACAAACAGACCCTTAATCAAAAGGAAAGGGCTAGGATGGGTAGAGGGGTGCCCGATCTCAAGGCCCTCACCCTGGCTGAGGAAGAAGCCCTCCTAATTCCTGGGTAACAGGTAGGCCAATCCATTGCTGATGGCGAGGCTGGAGTAGCAAGGCATCAGCGTAAGAATGGATCCAACCTGTTGTTGCCGTATTGGGTGCTCAGGACCACGTGAGGAACTGTGCTGTGCTCATTGATTCTGTGGAACCTTAACATGTTTCTTCCTGTTCTCCTTTACAGGTGCCTGCAACCCAGACCTGAGGCCTCAGCCAATGAGGCTGAAGACACCAGTGACCCAGAGGATGCACCTTCACCTTTCCCTCCTACACCCTCCACTAAGCAGGTACACCCACCTGGGTCACAGAGGGGTCACATTTAGATTTGGGAGCACATTCTGGTGAGCATAGCAGAGGCAGGTCCCAACAGCTGAGGGAGGGTGTAACAGCCAGGGTCCCAGGCACTGGGTGGACTGTTGGGGATCAGGCCCATGCTGATCGCCATGCTGATGACAGGCCTCTGGTCACAGCCACAAGAAGCCTGCTGGAAATGCAGCTGAGGTTAGGGGAACATATGGCGGAAATGCTAGGAGTTACGCACAGCTTTGCATGGAGAATGGAGGAGTCCATGCTTATCATGAGTTCTGGCATGTGTCAAGCATGTGAGCCCATGGCTTCATCCATGGAGAGGCTGGAGACTGCCATGGAGAGCCAGGTCGAGCAATTGACCCAAATGCGTTCTGACCTGCACTCTGCCACTCTAGTCATTTGCTCCATCCAGCAGGGGGTAGACGAAAGGGGGAGAAGCACCTGGACCTCCCTCCAGGTGCCTCTTCTCCTCAGGGAGACAGGGAGGTGACATTGCATATCCAGATAGAGGAGGAACACATGCCAGATGTCCAGAGGCTTCCTCTCAGGTCACCCTTGTGGTGAGAGGTCTCTCATCTTCACCTCCATGGTGTGGCTGAGGAGGTTTCTCCTGCACTCGTGCAAGACACTCCCAGTAGGACTGATCTGTCAGGGCTCTAGATCTCCAAAGGACGCAGGCCAAAGTCATCGCAGGAAATGAGGAATCACACTCATCAGCCTGTCTAAACCTCAGCTGCTAATGTCAGATTCACACCAAGACACAATGATAGGAAACAACAACTTAAGAATTTATGAGAGAACAAAGGTGGCATGGGTGTTTTTATGAAATTCACTTTGTCAATGTAAATTTTGCACATGATATTGTTTCCACTTTAGTGGTGTGCACCATTATCATTTTTCGAGACTTGATTAGTCAGACCTACCTATACTAGTATGTCTCATGGTTGGCGTTCATTGATGGCTGCAGGGTAATGTCAGACATCTCCTTTGTTGTGGAGGAGGCTATGGTGTTGTGTGTTTATGATCAGTCTTTATTTAATGTTCATGTGTGTGGCCATTTAGACTGTCGCCAGCCTGTGGGTTATGGAGGAAGACGCGAGATCTGCAGACACATATATGCAGTGTCACAGAGATTTTCTGAGATTATGTAGTTCTTTGGGGGTGAGGCTGGCAGGGGTTGGTAGGTATCACATGCTGGAAAACCTGTCTCAGTGATGAGAGAATGGTCATGTAGTTTCCTTAATCTTAAGTGAATCTCATGTATAAGAGATTTTCCCTGGTATCCCTGGCTCTCCATGTCTCTCCATGATCCTAGTCATGAAGCCCATTGCCCTGGCTGCAAGGCTTTCTTCATCTGTGGTGAACCTGATGAACTCATTGGCATGACGGAAGAGGGCATTTGTCACCACTCTGATGCACCTGTGAAATGCTGCTCATGGAGCTCTGGAAACAGGCAGTGGCAAAACAGGTGAGCGCTGCAGTCTCTTTGAAAGCCACTGGCATGGGGTTGCCCTAAAATCCATGTGTCTGCAGATCTTGCTGCAGAATCCGGTGACTGCTTCTCGGGACAGCATCAGGCACCTCTGGCATTGCCTCTCGGACATCTGCTGGTAGTTTGTCCCCATCCTGAAGACACACTAGTGACCTTCTCTGATGCCTTCCCTGGGTAGCTGCCTCCTGGCCACCCTGGTGCTGCCTGCTGCTGACCTTGTGGTGTCAGTTGATGAGGCCTCCGTTGTTACGCACACTTCTCCTGCTTCCAAGGTTGTAGGAAGATTGGCTGTATGAGACCAAGTGAAATGTTTGAAAAAGGCAAACAGTGACATGAGAACATGTGTGTCCATGGGTTTCGTCCATACAGCTGCTGAGCAGTGAGATTTTTCACTCCTCCCATTGCCAACTCCAACCACCCTACTCTGGCCTTCTCCCACTTGGATCTGCATTCATGGCAGCTAGAAGACTTTGGACATGGCCAGCCATATTGCGCGAGTTGCTTTCAATTTGCAACCCGTGACCCTCCACACTCCCCCTCTCACCTTCGACTTTGTCCCCATCACCCTTGACCTTCCCAACATCACTGTGCCCCTTCCCTCTGTAACCCTTAAACCAACCCCATTGCCATCTCTTCCCTCGAGCTCAGCCTCATCCCCCATTGAGAGCCCTCCTCTGATCTTAAACCCTCCCTGTATCACCCTCAGAATTTCCATTAAACCCCTTGACCCATCCTACGAGGCAATTGAATATCCCTACCTCAGATTGGACCTGTCCCCTACCAAATCAAACTCTCCCCTGTGACTGCAAATGTTCTCTCTGCTAGCAAGCACTCTGAGTTTGACCCATTGGATCCAAATGTGGACAAGACTTACCCCACCTTTCAGCCCCTCATTTTGTTTATCTACACTGACTGCTCCCAACACCCCCCCAACCACACCCAAAATGCCAGGCCCTTGCCACTGCACATTTCCACGCCCTGACCCACCCACTGTCCTCCCTCAGAGCCCTCTCCACTCTTCAAGTTTAGTTGACAATATACCCAAAGTAGAAAAGTCATGACAAACGCAGACTTGGAGTGTCACCACTGACCCAGGGTAAGTGCACCTTAGCCTGTGACATACTAACTTATGCCAACCAAGACATCACCAGCTTTGACTTCTGACATGTGATGGGTTGGATGATTTCAATCGAGTCAACAACATGCTTACAACATTTGTCTATGGCACTTATGGTTTAGGGAAGAAATTTAAAAAAAAACTGTTGTCATGTTCACTCCATATTGCTAAGAAGTGAATCAGCTGGAAAATACACCTATCTGGACTTCAGGTTTGTACAGATTAGCCTCAGTTGTGATGCTTGCCATGATTGAATAGTCTGTTAATAATCACTAATGAACCACACACATAAACAATGACCACTTGTGCAAGATACTGGTGGGCCGAGAAATGCCCATAAGATTGTAACTCTATCGAGTACAAACACGTTTCCATCTGTTTTAGATGAAGTTACATTGTTTCATAGTTTGCCATTGTGAGATTTGAACTTTTGATCTTGGGGTTACAAACCCAGTACCATAACCACTTGGCTATTTAGGCCAAGCTGCCCATAAGATTGTACCCCAGCACAAATCAGTCTTTGGCAGACGAGGGTTGGATAACTGGAAACAGTGTAGATTGCAGCAGGAACATGCTGAATAAAGAGAACTTTATATTCATGTGTAACAAAGGAGTCTGATAAAATATTACAAAACTCCCAAAGTATGGATTTATTTCCTAAACCCAGTCTGTGATGTTAAGCATTCTTATCACATTTGATGACCTTGAATGACAAAGATATTTAGACAATTAATTGACTTTCTGTTCTGTGAAGTTTGATTCGTAACACAGCCTTGCCTTGTCTATAAAGATATTAGATATTAGTCACTACATGACATCATGGGAGAAGTATGTCAGAATCCATGAGAAAGTCTGGAATGCCGGTCTTCCACTTAGCTGGAGAGGGCATGTATCATCCCTTTGCTAGTGTCCCATGTTGACCTTAGGCTGAGTTGTCCTTCCTGAATAAGCATTCTATTCTGCTTCCCTCTGTCTGTTTTCCTGTGTGTGCTTCTTTTCCAGCCTCTAGGGAGTAGGTCTGTCTGCCAGCATCCAAGGATGAGAGGCCTCTGGTTGCAATTAGTATATTCCCGATTATGATACATGGCATAGAGCTCACAAGGGATAATAGGGTCTTTCAGAATGACCGAGCATGTGGGAGCACCATCAATAGTTCTTCTGCCAAAATGAAATTCCAAGAAAGATCTATTAACCCTCTCTTTGCTGTGAGCACTCCTGGTTAAAGTTTCCATTGAGGTATAAGTGAATAGACCACACACAGAACTAATAGAAATATTACAATGCTGCAAACATCAATACATTGCTTTTCTCATTGTGTCTGTGACTTTTCCTCGTCAAAGTGTGCTTGATCCTTACTGAAACACAGCTGTAATAATGACAAATTAGCTGTGGGCTCATTTTTTGATTAGCATTTGCTTTAATGACTAATTCTCTGGGTTTTATGGTGGAGGAAGGATTTCTTTTGTCTGGAAATCCATCAGGATTGGGGAACTTGTCAACAAAACCCAAAACTTAGTTGGCAGAAAATGATCGCTTGCATTGATGTGACATCAACAAATCCTGGATTGTAGATGCTAGCTAATAGTCACATCATGTTTTTTGTACATTTTTAGAAAAGATCACCATTCCTTTGCATGGGTAGGGTAGCTATTTATCTGATTTTAGTAACCATATATCTGATTTTGCTAACCGGATTTAAATTATGTAGATGAAAAATGGACATTGATGTCACGATTTAGAAGTTTTGGGTTAAGCTTGGTCCAGCTCCATTACCTGCACACAGACTATTCCTGATCTTAGGGTTTCTTTTCCACTTAGAGAAGTTGCCCAACAGGAGCGCATTGCTGCCTGCATAACTGCTTGGCTTTTAGCTTCAAGAAAAATACCATCTTGCTGTCCACCTCAGCATTGAAGTGAACTAAATGGCATGAAGTTGTAGTATTTGCAAGATAAACACAATTAAACTCGCCACAGCAAGCTAAGATTTGTCTACTTCAATCCTAGTAGCTCTGCAACAACATTATTATTCTTAATTACTCCCAAAAATCTAATCTGGGACTGTAAATGAACTTTACAACCGTGGAGTCCCATTCCTTCAGTTTTTGCATGTTGTTGGAGATTTTAAAAAATATAGCATTTATAATTTTAATTTTTAAGAACTTTTCTTTTCTGCCTGTTTTCCTCTCTCAATCTATTTTGACTTTCCCTGTCTTTCTTACTATTTATGGACCTGATTTGACATTGAGTTCATCTATTCTAATTTATACTTCTTTATCAGTCTTTGTGCTATTAATTTTGCAGTGCTTCAATCTGATTGGTTAAGGAGAGACATCATTGCTCAGCTTGTTCACTTAGGTCCTAGATGCCCAGTTTCCCTCACTGCCCTATTATCAGCTCATACTTTCGGTAACTTGTCATGTAAAAAAGGTAAAAACCTAAATGTGAGATGGCAAGTCTAACTAATGGCAGATGACAGTAGATGCCCGATTACAGCAAATTATGGCCCATTAACTGCCTGATGCCCAGATGCCCATTTTTGGTAGTCTAACACCAAGTGTAATATTACAAGATTCTGGCATTTTAAATTTAAAGAAAAGAGATTGGCTGGGAAGTATGAGGGTTGGTAAAATGGTGGCGAAAGGCATTGGGAGGGAAGTCCAACATCTTCCTGCTACTATGGGATATATCGAAGGGTAGGGATGGCAGCGGCCTACTTGATGGACAGTTAACCCACTTAACTGGCCTATTAACCTCCACTGGTGTCAGAATGGTCCCACGCCATGTGGGGAGACCATCAGGTACATTGAGAAAGTACAAAAAGAAAGTGGCTTCTCGGGGTGGGGAAGGCATCCCATTCTGGATTCTTCATGGCCCATGGAAGGGTCCCCAGTGGAAATAGCATCCCTTGTGGCTCCAAATTTACTGCTGGAGAGTTCATACCTCTGTTTGCAGGGGCCTTCATGCCTGCCCATAGCACATGAAGAAAATTTCTTCTCAGCCCTTCGATGGTGTCTCGAAATAGAGGCAACCTCTCCTTCCCCTTGCAGCCTTAGCAGTGACCACCTCTATCGGGGGTGCTGCTGAGGCTGCCAAGCTGCTAGCCTTCTGATTGGACTGAAAGCTTGGAGAGACAGGCTGCCATTGTTAATGAGACTGCAGTTCTGTTGCCAATACTATCCTCTCTGCAGTTCTGCTGTTCATCCTTGGCACCCTCGAAAAATTCTGGCCTGTTTTTCTGGCCATTGGCAGGTGCTCATGCTCCCTTCCTGCTTCCCTGTAAATATCGAAGACAGAACATATGATGATGGACTCAACATGTTTGTAGATATAAGGCAAACACCAAGAAAAAGGTGCTTTCTGAGGTTGTTGACACAGGGTGGTATTCCAACTTTCAACAGTCAAGATATTTTCGAGTGTAATGTTGCATTTATCCCTTGGGGAAGACTGTAGTAGATCTTGTGAAACAGCGTTGTAGAATCATAGAAACTTCTATCACAGAAGGAGGTCATTCAGTCTATGGAGAGCTATTCATTTAGTCTCATTCCCCTGCTCTTTCCCTACAGCTCTGCAATTTTCTTGCCTCAAATTCTCTTTTGAATCCGCATCAACTGTCCTTTCAGGCAGTGTACTCCATATCATAATAACTCAATGTGTGAGAAGATTTCTCCTCATCTCACCTTTGAATCTTGCCAATTACCTTAAATCTCTGTCCTCGTTTGACTGACCCTTCTGCCAGTGGAATCAATTTTTCTTTATTTATTCTATTAAAACCCTTCATGATCTTGAATACCTCTGTTAAATGCCCCTCTTAGCCTCAACTGTTCTGATGAGAACAATCCTAGGGTCAGAAACTTACCTATGTCGGGCGGGCTGGGCAGGAACGGGTGGGGGCGGGCGCAGAGCCGATTGCCACCCACGATCGGCTGTGCGCCGCCAATTAAGGCCCACCCAGGGTGATTCCTGGCCGGTAGCGCTCAGCGCTACCAATGCAGGTGGGGGAAGGAGGGGGAGGAGGGAGAGTCGGGGTCTGCGCTTTCACGCATGCGCGCAAAAGAGTGCAGAAATCTCCCTGAGGCATGGAGCTGCCTCAGGGAGATTAAATTCATAATAAAAGTTTTTATATAATAAAGTTAAAAATTATTTAGACATGTCCCCTCATGTGACCGTGCCACATGAGCTGGGACATGTTTATGAATTGTGCAAAAATTAATTAATAATGGATGAGGTTTCCTGAAAAACGCGAAGGCCGCTTGGGCTCTTGGCCTGCCCACCGACCTTAAGGTTGGATGGGCAGCGTTGCTAATTACTTTAATTGTTTTTTTTAATGGACTTAATAGGCCATTGATAGTTCGGCAGGCACACAGCCACCTTAATTATCTAAATTACACGCGATGGTGTCGGGACGCACGCCCGGCCCCACATGCCGACAGCAATATTCTGGCCTAACCTCTTTAATCTCTTCATCCAATTGAAGTCCCTCATCAGCGCTGCTATTCTACTAAATCTCCTCTTCTAAAGCCCTGATATCCTTCCTAAAATGAATGCATTATTACTACCAGCGATTTCACATGAAAAATCAGAAACTAGTCGGAATTATTCAGCGTATACTATCAATGAAATACCTTGTATATGCTCATCCACAGTAAATTACAGATGCTAATGACTTTAACATCATAAATACTAATGGTTTGGGAAAGAGACATTTCACTGAATTATTGTTAACTTTTGTCAATATATGAAAGATAGCTCAAAAGTGTACAATATCCTTTCACAGGTTGTTCGAAAGTAACCTCTGCAACATATCTATTATACGCACTGCACAGCCAATGGCCACCTCAATGATGACTGCTGATAATTATTTTTGCCTCTGGCTTCATTCAGGCAGCATTAAGAGATTTGTGCCACATCTCTCAGCACCATTCTGGAGCGTATGCCACTAATGCTTTATTTTCTTGCTTGGCTGAGTTTATAACCTTCCCTGTGGATCAAAAGCCCACATATGAGAGGCTATGTATCCTTCCAAATTCTTTCATGGGATGTGGACATCACTGGTAAGGCCAGCATTTGTTGCAGCTTGCTAGGCCATTTCAGAGGGTACTTAAGAGTCAACCACATTATTGAGGATCTGAACCATCTGGATTGACATGTAGGACAGACCAGGTAAGGATGGAAGCTTTTCTTCCCTGAAAAGCATTAGTGAGCCAGATGGGATTATAACAATGATCACTATTCCTGATTGTAGCTTTATATTCCAGGTTTTATTAACTGAATTTAAATTCTATTAGCTGTCATGGTGGGTTTTGAGCCTGCGTCCTCAGAACATTAGCCTGAGCCTTGGGATTACTAGTTAGTGACATTACCATTTCACCACCATCTCATGATGAGGATGACAGGGTTCAACAAAGCTCAAAGGGCAATCAATGGAACTCACACAGTGATATATGCTCCCTCTATCAATGGTAGATCATACATCAGTAGAAAGGGTTATATTCATAGAATTACATGGCAGTTACAGCGTGGAAATAAGCTACTCAACCCAATCAGCCCATATTGATGTTTATCTGGTGCACAACGAACAGTTGTCCTAATCCCATGTGGCCGTGCTTTTCCGATATGCCTTTATCCTTCTTTCCTTCAACTACTTATCTAACCTATTCTGAAATCTTAGCCTTAATCTATTCTTAGTCTTTACTTTAACCACTAACTCCAGTAACACATTCCACAGTCTCACAACATGCTTTTGAAAAAGCTTCTCCTGCTCTCTCTGCTTTAAGTTTCTTACATTTAACCATAAAACTAAAAGAATTCACAGTTGGGGGCAAGGAAGCAGCGGCAGTTCTGACCACACATTTAGAGTAGCATTGCGAAGGAAAATCCAGGCCTTCACGTCTACTGGTAGAAATGATCTGCTGGATAACATTTGTGTCAGAATTCACAAACCAGCTTGCATTAAAATCAGTGGAGTTGTGTGAGCCAGATGTAGACTAACCTATGCCAACAGAGTAATTTGGAAGAAAGCCAATATCCAATATGCTGTTTCATGGAGGCTGAAAACATCGTAGGGAAACACAGCTTTCCCATGCAAGTTAGCCATTGGTTAGGGATGCAGAGTATCCAGCAATGGCAAGCATTCGGCAGCTCTGGATCAGCTCCCATGCAGCCTGTTTAGTAATGCTCCCCATGACTTTTAATGGAAACAGTCTGAGGCAGCAATATTTTTATAAACTTTTTTTTCAATATAAAGCAGGTACTGTATATGTATAAATGATACTTCCTTCCCCATTAATTCCCATCTGGACTCCCTGAGAAACATTTCTGGTCACTCTGAACTTTGCCTGGATTCCTCCAGGGTATTCATAGATAGAGTTTGTGGACATTTATGTTGAGAGGAGCAGATGTTAGTGACTTTAAAACCCTGTTGTGTTTTCTACACCCTTGCAGAAAGTTACTGCTGATTTGGTACTTTAACAGCAGACTATGTTGGGATGTTGCCAATTTTAGTTCAATTCAGAAAGGAGAACTTAGATTTTTTTTTAAGAACAGGCATGGAGATGGGGATGTGGAGCTTGGGGAATGGAGTTTAATTTTTTCAAGTTACAAGAACAACTTGCATTTATATGGCACATTTAATATAAACATCCCAAAGCAGTATTATCAAACAAAAATTGACACGAAGGGTGTTAAGCTCCTGAAGTCTCCTCTCCGTTCATGTTGTTGCTGCAGCCTCAAAACACCAAGTGCTGATGAGCCGTTGAAGGCCTTGCTGTAGCCCCTTTAATTAGAAATTCCTCCTTTGAGAGGATGGATGCATCATCCTCCCCAATTCCAAGGGAAACCCGGAGGCGGGATGATAATTGGTTTGCTCTGGGAAAGAGCATTGGCCAGGCGAGCAATTTAAATGGTCAGGTTTCCGACCTTAAAATGACCCCGCCATTCTGGCAGGGACTAAGTTGAGATAATTCAGCCCCAAGTTACATAAGGAAATATTAGGATGTGACTAGAAGCTCGGGTCAAAGTGTTTGGTTTTAAAGATTGTCTTAAGGGAGGAGAGAGAATGAGAGAGAGAGATGGAGAAACAAAGATTTAGGCAGGAAATTCCAGAGCTTAGAGCCGGGACGGCTGAAGGTATGGTGCTAATTGTTGGGAGGTCATTGGTTACAGAATGGTGTCTCTTAAAGAAGTCTTCGTAGTCTTCAGTAGGTTAACAACAAGTCTTTATTAATTTCTTGTAACTGTTTACATATATATAGTAAAGATTAAAAGCAAAATACTGCGTTTGCTGGAAATCTGAATTAGAAACAGAAAATGCTGGAAAAACTCAGCAGGTCTGGCAGCATCTGTGGAGAGAGAAACAGAGTTAATGTTTCGAGTCATACAGAGTCATACAGGCTTCAAACGTTAACTCTGTTTCTCTCTCCACAGATGCTGCCAGACCTGCTGTGTTTTTCCAGCATTTTCTGTTTTTATACAGTAAAGGTACAGGCAGGAACTATCTCCATGCCTAGGTCTTTACACGTCTCTGCTCAACACCACACTGACCCCAGGTCTGGGTCATGTGCCTTCTTACATCAGTGTGTGGATGGTATTGTACTCAGTCCCACATTAAACCTGTATGTGCCAGAGCCTTATACTACACCTTCCCCCAAGTCTTTATCCAATGTATATGAAGTTACACTAGTTTACTTGATGTCTTACATAGTTATTAGTCTCATGCATTCACATTACTGTTACCACATTATTGCTATTGCTCCATTATCACTACTACAGTGTTATCACTACCTCATCTATTGACCCCCACCCCCCCAAACCCCCAGCTCCCCAAGTCCATGAATTTACAGGTTCAGGTGGCCTGGAGGCCTTATAATCCTTCCATGTCGTATTTGCTTTTCTGTCAGAGCAGTGATAGGCTCTGCAGGTTCTGGTTCTTGCTGATGACTTGGAGGTTAGACTGTCATTTGGATATGCTTTCATTCTTTTCTTCCATTGCTTCATGTTGAACTACAGTTGGCCGGTTCTGCAGTTGTGTTGATCAGTGGTTGCTGCTACATTGAATCATTTCTTGTGGGGTGGACGAACCGTGTATTTGTCTTCTCGATGTTTCCTTCTCTTCTTTCTTCGTGTAGGCCGTCCCGATGCTCCCTGCGGCTGAGGAAGCGAGTTCCTGTGGCAGGAAGAAAGTTTAGTGTAACGTTTACCCTTGTTTGTTGTTGTCGATGGTGGGAGATTGCTCCCAGTTTCCAGCATCTCTTGTGGTTGTAGCATGCTGGTTGGGAACTGCAATAGGATAAGTGGCCAGAAGCTTGGGTCAAAACATTTGGTTTTAAAGAGGGTCATAAAGCAGATGAAAGAGAGAGACTGAAGGAGAAATGGAAAGAAATAGGCAGGAAATTCCAAAGCTTAAAGCCAGGACAAGCCAGGATAGTACGGTGCTTGTCATGGTCACTTACGGTCTACTGCCACCATATAGGTTGAGGGTCTCGATGTAGACCTCAAGGGATTTGTCTCTATGCTATCTATACTAAGCAAGATATTGAGACTGACAAGGGTTCTGGTGAAATATAATTACATGAAGTTTATTACTAGCAACAACTATATACAACTCTGTACAGGCCTTGATTTAGCCTGGGTCCTAATAGTTACATGGACTGATTACTTGACTATATGACTATATGACTCTGAATCATAAGGTGTACATAAAGTCTTACTGATACAGAGTCACAGACAGTAGTGAATATCTGCAGTAGAGATCACAGGCAATAGTGAACGTCTAACACAGGAGGCTGTACCTTTTATTCTCCAGCCTTACACACAGTGGTGTCACTATGCAGCTTCTTAAAGGTACAGGTTATTATCTGCATTAGTATGCATACAATATCACAACATCCCCCTTTTTCCATTTGATAAAAAGAAAAGCTTTGAGAACATACATACTAGTGAATATCAGGCATAACAAGATTAGGTCACAGTATAGAATCTTTACGTTTTGGTGGGTATATCACCCAACCGTATCTTGTTCTCATGTAATTTTCAGTTTGTTTTGTCATGTCCTGTGATTGTGCATTCATAGCTTATGTTTCTTGGTTGTTCATTGTGGAATCATCTTGTCTTATAGTGTTGGTACTCATGTGGTCCTCTGCAACAGAAATAACACTCTTTGTCTCTGAGTTATTGTTCATCTGATCTGTTTGATGTTCAGCATGTGTGATGTGAATGTGCTGACGGTTTCTTCTGATGACATATCTGTATGGAATCTCAGACTTATATGACTGTGGCTGTGTGCACTTTCACAATGCCTTTCCATGAACCCACATCTTTGTGCGGTGATCTCGTATATGCACGCTTTGACCGACTTTCAACTGTGTTAACGGTTTTGCTCTCTGGTTGTGCTGCTCTTTCCATTCTAGTAGAATATCATGTGCTTCTGGATTGGGAATAGATGAGATGGGAGAGTGGTGCAGACTTGCCTCCCAAACATCAACTTGACGGGTGAGGGTAGACTATCTCTGTGATGTGGTACGAAGACTGAGCATGGCAATTTGGAAACCTTGCTTGGTCGCCTTACACTTTAGAAGTGTTGTTTTGTCCATCTTGATGGCCCGCCCTGCTAACCTGTTGGACTGAGGGGACTGGGGGGAAGATGTGATGTGTTTCCCACCCCATTTTGTGCACATGTCCTGGAAGGGTTGTCCTGTATACTGGGGACCGTTGTCTGTGGCAATGGTTTCAGGCATACCATATTGCTCACAATAAGAGGTGGTGGAAGAATTAATCAAGGCTGGTCTTTTGGTTCAAGCTGGTTTATTTTCAAGACAACTCCTCAGTACCAATGTCTTCCAAATAACTTCCACACAAAGTGTTCCAATTATATCTTTTTATTCTATTTAGATGGGATAATCAATGCCCATCACCTGTTTAACTAGCAATTGTCTTTAACAAGGTGATTGCCATATTGACATACCAGACATGCTGAAAATCATGGTGTGTGTGTCAACAACTATAAAGCTGGTCTTGTCCTTGATCTGGCGAACAAAAGGGAATTTGCTAAAACAGTCCGTTACAAAGATGCAATCATTGCTGTCTAGATGGAGTAAATCAGTGGCTAATTTCGACCATGGGACAGATGGGATTCCATATTGTAACAATGGTTCCTTGCCCTGCTGTGGTTGGTGCATCTGGCAGGTATGGCATGTCTGTCTCAATTTGTCAATGTCCTTATCTGTGCCCATGTGTCCGAGGTGTAGGTTACTTAACATGGTTTGACACATTGCCTGAGATATGGGGACTTGCTTGCCTTTGAATATGATGCTTCTGGAAATGCCCAGTTTATCTCTGTACTGCCAAAATGATCAGATACTTTCATGAACATCCTTGATGTGATCGGGCCAACCTGCGATAGTAACTTGCTTCAGCTGTTGAAGCTGTGGGTCTTCTTGGGTGGCCTGTTGAATCATTTCAGCTTGATCTAGCCCAAAATGGACCGAGTCGACATGGATGTTGTCTTCCACCTTGTTTTCAAATTGTCTACGTGGAGGTCTAGAGGTATGTCTTTGATTTTGGGTGTTCTGGATAACTGACTCAGGATGTCAGAGGTTCCCTGTGTGTCTCTTATGGAATCAATGCCTCCTTCAGTGCTTTCCTGTACAGTGGTAGTGACCTCTGCCATGTCGTGGATAGAAACCATGTGTATGTCACTGCTGGCAGAACAATGATTGCCGGGCCACTGGTTTCCACACATAAAAAATCTCCAGTGTCCACCTGGATCTTCTGTATGGCATTGTATTGTGATGGTGCCAATACATGGGATGTCAGACCTGTTGTAGGCGGTAATCCTGTCAGATGTTGACTAGACCACGCCATGCCAATGTCCCATGTATGTGGTGTTGAGAACGTGCAAGTTGGCACTTGCACCAGTATTGCTTTTTGCATATATGGTTTACTGTCAATAGTGTTGTGGGTTTAATGTTTACAGTGGCAAATGCCACTTGTCTGACTCCATCCACATGATGAGTGAGGTTGACAATATGTACAGTTTAGCTTGGATCTGTACACTGTGGTGCATTGGGGGTACCTTGCACTTCATTGACATGTTTACATTTTGTGGGATGAGCCCTGGAACTGTCATTGGTGTCAGATTTCTGTGATGTACATCTTTGTTGGGAGTTTGGTACTTTGGGTATGTTTGGTTTGTTGTGTTTGTGGTGCATTTTTGCCTAATGCCCTTTAGTGAAGCACATGAAGCCCCATAGCTTGCACATGTCAAAATATGCTAGACATTGCCTGGGTAAGTGTGTGAGACCACACTGCATATAGGTATTGGGTATCTTTGATGTTTTGATTACTGCGGCAATGGTAGATTTTTGATCAAGGGTTTGAAGGTACTGTTTGCCAACCACTAATGCCTCAAATTTTCTGCCTTCGTCCAGTAGTGCATCTATTGAGTAACCTTTGACTTTGTCTAGTAGTGCTTTCTTGAAAGACCTGATGGGTGTTGAAGCGATGACAAGCTCCATCAATCTCTCCACAAAGTCAGCGGCATTGAAATCTCATTTGGATCCTTTGCTCCAGCACCTGTTTATAAATTGATCGATGTTTTCACCTGGCTGTTGTTGGTACAATATGAACTCTAGCCTGTGAATTCTAAAGTTAATTTGGACCTTCAGATGATTTTAGATGAGCTTGAAGATTTTATTAGGGTCCTTTTGATCTTCATCAGATAGACCAGATGAGTTTACACACATTAGCCCCTCATTGCCAAGAGCAATTGGTAATTTGATAGCCTTTTTCTCTTATTCCTGTACCTGCTGGTCTACAAAGTGTAAGCCCATCTTCTATCTAAAGCGTTGAAGTTCTACAAGAAGACCTCCTGCTTCCTAGTTCATAGTCAGATCTCTATTCACCATTATGATGTTTATGGTTATTGGCTGCACTGGGCACTATACAAATGTAGTGCTGAGTGCTGTGTTGCTTGGAATGAGAATTTGCACTTGCTGCCTTTTGTTCCCTGTGCTTTTGGAGAATAGATGCTGCGACAATGTGTCACCGTGGGCTCATAACAGGGAAAAAGCTTGCCTCTCCTTTTGATGTAAATTTTAGAGGTAGCACTTCAGGTGCTTGGCTTCTTCTAGTCTGGCTTGAAATAAGGAGAAAGAATTTTAAATTGCATATCTTTAGATTGCAGAGATTTTGTCTTGCTTCGTGTTTCTGTTGCAGTATTGAAGCTGTGCTATTTTATTCTGCTGGGCAGCTACCATGCTTGATTGTCAGGGTGGGAAAGCTGGTTTTGGCACTGAAATTGAAAAAACAAAATGGCAGAAACAACTGACAGTCATGCTACGCTCTGCCGAGAGCTGTTGGAACTTGCCTTTCCTGGTCCTCTCACCCTGGGGTATGTTTTTTTTTAAACAAACTAGATGCTCTAGCCTTCACTGTTAGGATGAATGGCTTTCAAATAGCTGATCCCAATGTTCAGATAGAATGGAGCCTACTGCCCAAATCACTGAGCTTGGAGTGAGGTCTTCACTTGGTTCTGAACTCAGATGTTTGTTGGAACTAGCCTGTGTGCCTAATGTCGGATGCCAAGTTCTTATGGTTGAAGGACTGGACTGTTTTTGTTTTTAAAACGGAGCACCTGGTCTGAGGTTCCCTGTGAGTGACTTCAAGTTTTGCTCTTAAATGCCTTCCCTCGAGGAGTCTGGATTGGAGCTTGGTAAGTGGAATCATTACTGTTGGGTGTTGTTGCTTAAGTAGCCTTCTGCCTGGTGCTCTGGTATCTTCAGAAATTATCTTCAGTGCTGTGAGATCTTTAGAAGCAACCACTGCTGTCAACCATGCTGCGGTCTCTTACAGTCTGCTGCCATCATATATGTTGAGGGTGGACCTCAAGGGATCTGTCGCTCTGCTATATATACTAAGCAAGGTATTGAGACTGAGGAGAGCTCTGGTCAAACACAATTACATGAAGTTTATTACTAGCAACAACTATATCTAGTTCTGCATAGACCTTGATCTAGCCTGGTTACATAGGCTGATTACTTGACAATATGCCTGACTCATAAGATATACATAAAGTCTTACTGATACAGAGTCACAGACAGTAGTGAACATCTATAGTAGAGATCACAGGCAATAATGAACATCTAACATAGAGGCTGGACCTTTTATCCTCCAGCCTTACACACGGTGATGTCACTATGCAGCTTCTTAAAGTTACAGGTCATTGTCTGAATTGGCATGCATACAATATCACACCAGTGCTAATAATGAGGTAAAGGAAACTGGGAGTGCACAAATAGTAGATTTGGAGGAACATAAAGCTCTTTGGAGGATCGTGGGGCTAAAGCAGGCTACAGGGAGATAGGGAGGGAAAGGCCATTGAGGATTTGAAAGATGAATGAGTGATATTAAGCTTCTGTCCTCTCAGGTGGATGTAAAATATTTCAAGGCACTGTTTCAAAGAAGAGGAATTATTTCTGGTATCATGGCCAATACTTAATCCCTCAACTGAAATTACAGAAAGATTATCTGGTCATTATCATTGCTGTTTGTGGGAGCTTCCTTGTACTAATTATCTGCTACGTTTCCAATATTACAAGTGACTACACTTCAAAGGTACAGCATTAGCTGTAAAGCATTTTGAGATGTTCTGTGATTGTGAAAGGTGCTATATAAATGCAGGCCTTTCCTTTTTTTGGTCAATTGCAGCCACCAGCTCAGATACTGGCATTGCATGCATCTTAGAGGGTAGAATGAAGTCAGGATCCGCACGTGGTGAGTCATAAGGCACGAATGGGCTGAAGACAGGCCAACGGGAAAGAACAGCCCCTGAGGGTGAGGTCAAAGGTGAGTTCTGCTGCAGGTCACTCACATGAGGACTTCAATAGGTTTGGCACACAGGAGAATGCTGATCAAGATGGTGCATTGTCTAGCCTGCCATTAGTCTCCTGACACTGTCTAGGACCATGGAGTAGTTCGACTCTATCTTGGCACAGGGCTTGCACGGAGCTTTGGGCCCATCTTTTCCATCATGACAGCACTTGAGAATCCAGCAGCATTTGAGAGTTGACATCTCTGCTCCCACTACAGCACAGGTGGAAGCCACCCAGTGACTCAGCACTGCAGTGACAGCTCAGACTGAAGTCATGAAATCCATGCAGACTCCGTCTACTGACAACATGGCTACAGATCGCAGTGCTCAAAGGAGCTGGCAGGACTTCACAGCAATCCATTCACCACCAGGTTACTAGGATTGTTGAGGTGCTGCCTGGGGGAGTGAGAGTGGCTCCATGGTGCATGAACCTGCTGTCCTCTCTCAGAATGACAACACCCCACCAGTGTCCTTGCTGCCAGTCAGTCCAGACTATTGCTGCCCATGCCAGAGCTGCTCGAGGTCATTCTGCCAGGCCATTTGCAATCTGCCCCATTGAAAGTTAATAGCCTTCCACCAATCATGCTGCAGACGCTAGGATACACTGCACAGGAGCACTAGGGCATGCATAAGGGTAAGTTCAGTTTTGAATGGATTCTTGGCTGTGATATTGGATTAAGTTGTTATGGGGTGGCTTTTTGTTGATTTCTTTTATCTCAGAACACTGGTCAAAGGGATACCGTGATGGAGTATAATGATTGGATTATAATGATTAGGTCCGGGCAGCAGAATCATTCCTTCTAGATGTTTTGCTCCATGATGTTTCCTGATGCTCCATGGATCTTGTTACAGGTGCATTGTCCTCATGTGGTTGGGTGGTGGAACTGAATGATTAACCAGATGGGTAGCCTGTACCTCCTGTCACCAAGCAGCCAGCCACTGTTTCTTTGTGGTGGCATGGAGAAGGAGGGAACAACAAACTGCATCAGGATGAAGGCATCATGGATGCTGCCAGGATAGCAAGTAGTCACCATGACTTTCTGCTCATGGTCAAACATTTATTTAGTGGTAGCCTCTGTGGTTCCTCTACCGCTCCCTGTTTACATGTGAGGCCCACAGAGCCACATGTATGCCAGCACCCCGTTATGCATGAAAAGCCATGCGTCCACTTATCCTGCTTAGAGAGAAGATGAAAAAATCCCATTTCCTGATGTACAGAGCCTCTGTCACTTCCCTGATACAGCTGTGGATGGGAAAACTGGGCTACCTGGAAAAAATGTGCTTGCTTAGAAATTTAGTGTGACAGCCACTGACAGCCACTGACAGCACCATTTTCACCTTCCTGTGCGGCTGTGGTTCCTGTTGAAGGAGATGGAACAACTCAGTGACCATCTCCTTGTTCAATTAGTCTCCACAGATATTGCTTCTGGCTGCAATGGAGATAGAAGCAGTCCCTGAAGACATTTGGTGAGTAGGATCTTCTGTGGAGAGCCTTCCTACTTCTCCTTCTGTGCACAACTTCCCCTCTCTGCATTCTGTGTTCCATATTCAATAAATACTGCAACTGTAACTCAAGCAGACTATCTGTTGACAGGGCAAAAAAACTTCCTCTGATCTCCCTGTCAGGATGCAGCAACATTCCTTTCAAAATCATCAAAAATCCTCTAGGATCACACCATAGTACTGCCACAAACTCTGCAACAGCAGAAGTCAAAATCCCCTCACCTGCAAGTCGGATAGCTGGCCTTTTAAATATCGCTGGTTGAGGGGGCAGGGATGAAGTTGTGGAGGTGGGTCCCTCATGCAGCTGAACTCAGGATCAGCTGGAAATGTTTACAAGAGGGTGTTAACTGGAACTGACTGATCCAAATTGGTGAAAATACCTTTTGGTTGGTATGGTGTGAAATTAGTCTGTGTCAGTCTTAACCCTTGTTCTACTTGGCATAACTTCAATGCATAAATTTGTGCACAATTCAGCATTAACTGAATTTAAATTGTTCACCACATTTATACTGTTTGAGGGTGGCTGATGGAGAATTCAAAATGTCACACAGATTGTGCAGTGTGACAGGATTAATTAATGACCTCAGAGTAAAGGCACCCCAAGGTAGCAGTGACCAAATATGATTGAATTTTACACCCAGTTTGAAGGAGAAAAGAGTGGGCCTAAGACTAGTATTTTAAACTTAAATAAGGGCAACAATGTGGGCATGACAGCTGAGCTAGCTGAAGTGAACTGGGATACTAGACTAGAGAATAAATCAATAACGTAGCAGTGAGAGACATTTAAGGGATATTTCTGAATATTCAGAATAAGTATATTCTTTATATAAAGAAATATTCAAAGGAGTGGACCTACCATCCTTGGTTAACTAAAGAAGTTAAGGAAAGCGTCAAACTTAAGGAAAAAGCATAAAAGACACAAAGATGAATGGCAGGTCAGACGATTGGTCAATATATAAAAACAGTAGAGAATGACTAAAAGGTTAATCAGGAGAAAGAAATTAGAGTATGAGAGGAAGCTCGCTACAAACGTAAAAGTGGATAACAAGAGCTTCTTCAGATATTTAAAATGGAAAAGAGTAAGTAAAGTGAGTGTTAATCCTCTACAGAGTGAAAATGGGGAATTAATAGTAGATAATAACGAAGGGGTGGATGATTTGAACAAATATTTTGCTTCTGTCTTCATGACAGAGGATAGAAAAAACATTCTAGTAATAGCTGTAAGGCAAGTGGTGGAAGGGAGAGGGAAGCTTGGTGAAATTGCTATCACCAGGGAAGCTTTACTGAGCAAACTGTTGGAGCTGCGGGCTGACAAGTCTCTGATTCCTGATGGACTTCATCCTTGTGTTTTAAAAGAGGTGGCTAATGGTGTTGTAGACATGTTGGTGTTAATTTTCCAAAATTTTCTAGATTCTGGAAAGGTTCCATCAGACTGGAAAGTAGAAAATATAACCCCTCTATTCAGAAAGGGAGGGAGGTAGAAAACAGGAAACTATAGGCCAGTTAGCCTGATGCCTGTCATCTGGACAGTGCTAGAATCGATCATTATGGGCGCATAGAGAATCTCAAGGTCATTGGGAAGAGTCAGCATGGTTTTGTGAAAGGGAAATCATGTTTAACCAATCTAATGGAGTTCTTTGAAGGAATAGCTTGCACCGTGGATAAAGGGGAGCCTGTAGATGTATTGTGCTTGGATTTCCATAAGACATTCAATAAGGTGCCACATCAAAGATTACTGTGGAGGATAAAGGCTCATAGTGTAGGGGGTAACATATTAGCATGGATAGAAGATTGGCTGGCTGGCAGAAAGCAGAGAGTATGCATAACTGGGTCATTTTTGGATTGGCAGGATGCAACAAGCAAGACCTGCAGGGCTCTGTGCTGGGGCCTCAACTTTTTACAATTTATATCAATGACTTAGATGAGAATAGCAAAGGCATGGTAGCTAGATTTGCAGACCGCACAAGGATAGGAAAGTATGTTGTGAAGAGGACATAAGGAGGTTACAGACAGTTATAGATAGGTTGAGTGAGTGGGCAAAGATCTAGCAGATGGAGTACAATGCGGGAAAATGTGAAGTTGTTCACTTTGGCAGGAAGAATAAAAAAAAGAATATTACTTAAATGGGGAACGAGTGCAGAATTCCGAGGTGCAGAGGGATCTAGGTCTCCTCATGCATGAGTCACAAAAAGTTAATATGCACGTACAACAAGTAATTAAGAAGGCTAATGGAATGCTATCCTTCATTACGAGAGGAATTGAACATAAAAGTAAGGATGTTTAAGGATGTTATGCTTCAGTTATACAGGGCATTGGTGAGACCACATCTCGAATACTATGTGCAGTTTTTGTCTCCTTATTTAATGAAGTATGTTAATGCATTAGAGGCGGTTCGGAGGAGGTTTACTAGATTGATACCTAGAATGAATGGCTGTCTTATGAGGAAAAGTTGCACAGGCTGGGCTTGTTTCCACTGGAGTTTAGAAGAGTGAGGGGTGACTTGATTGAAGTAAACAAGATCCTGAACGATATTGACAAGGTGGATGTCGAAAGGATGTTTCCTCTTGTGGGTGAGTCCAGAACTAGGGGGCACTGTTTTAAAATTAGGGATTGCCCTTTTAGGACAGAGATGAGGAGAAATTTTTTCTCTCAAAGGATTGTGAGACTTTGGAATTCTCTGCCTCAGCAGGCGGTGGAGGCGGGGTGATTGAATATTTTTAAAGCTGAGGTGGGTAGATTCTTGTTAGGCAAGGGAATCAAAGGTTTTCAGGGATAGATGGGAATGTGGAATTAGTAATACAAACCGATCAAAAATGATCATATTGAATGGCGGCTCAGGCTCAATGGGCCGAATGGCTTACTTCTGCTCCTATTTCCTATGTTTGTATGGTGTGGTGGAGGTGCTCCAGAGTTGGGTTTAATAGGGGTAGAATAATGCACCTGACATGGAAGTGCTGGGACAATGTCAAAGAAACTTTCCTTTGTAAAACAAAAACAGAATTACCTGGAAAAACTCAGCAGGTCTGGCAGCATTGGCGGAGAAGAAAAGAGTTGACGTTTCGAGTCCTCATGACCCCTCAGACTCGAGGACTCGAAACATCAACTCTTTTCTTCTCCGCCGATGCTGCCAGACCTGCTGAGTTTTTCCAGGTAATTCTGTTTTTGTTTTGGATTTCCAGCATCCGCAGTTTTCTTGTTTTTAGTTTTGAACTTTCCTTTGTATCTAACCCATATCATACCTGAATGTACGATGCAAAAAGTGAGCTTTGACCACTGTCATACCTCATATTAGGGAGAACAATATTATCTTTCTGCACAGATAACAATAAGTAAAAGTGATCTGGAATGATTTGACAGTTTTTGCTTTTCTTCTTTGTTACTGAAGGAACAAGTTATTACCATCTTGCTGTCATTGCCTTTTATATTGTGTTTGGTGACCTTGTGTCAGAGTGCGATACTATCTCTCTGTGCATAACTGGAATGCTCGCTGTACCTGGAAGGATGTTCACATATATTTTTCCTGTTTATTTCTCATGGTTACCAAGGATACCCTGCAGTTTTATCATGAGATACTAGTAGATTATGTAGCGAGATACTAGTAGATTATGTAGTAAGAATCTGACGTATTGGCCCTGATATTTAAGGGGTGGTGTGAAGGGAGCTGGGGGTGGTGGAGACTGTTTTGTGTTTGGGAAACCTAGCTGGAAAAGCATCCTTTCCTCTGGCCCTGCCGATTTTAATGCAGGACCTGTTTAACATTTTTAAAACTTCCATCGATCCCAGCCGCAAGCAACTAGATTTGGAGGCTGGCTGGCTGTCAGGCAGCTAGGCCTTCGACAACAGACTGCAGCCACATGACAGAGAGCGGGAGGGATGAACCAGAAAGATCAGGTGATGGGAGGGGAGGATATTGGAGGCTGGGGTGGGAAGACTGGTGAGATCGGAGGGAAATTTGGTGGCGGACAGATTGGAGGTCAAAGGGATCAGTGAGATTGATGAAGGGGAAGATCAAAGAGTGAAGGGGTCAGACAGGTCAGGGGAGATCAGAAAGGTTGGAGTTTGTAGGAGGTTGTGGCTTAGTGGGGTGAGGGGGTCCAACTGTAGTTAGAGGGGCCGATCACAGGAGTAGTCTACAGGTTTGTTTCTGAGAGGGTGGCGGATCAGAAAGCCACCTACCTACTGGATCCAGCTGTCCTTGACTCCCTTTAGCTGTTGGACTCCTCCAGACCCTGGAAACCCAGCTAGCCAGGTTTAAACCTATAATGGAGAATAAGTGTGAGGCACTGACTCTCAATAAAATATTTCAGTGAGCCGCCTCCTCCTGGGAGCAGATTGGCCACTTGCTCCATCCCGTCTCTGTTAAAAATGGAAGTGGGTGGGTTTGAGGCGGGTTGAGTTTGGATTTCAGATTTTTAACATTTTAACATCCCACCCGACCTTAACCCACCCATTTTTGGAGCTTATCATTCACTGCGTTTTCTATCTATTCTTCAGGAATACCCATAATTTAGGGCACAATACAAGAGATAGTCAAAATGCTAGGGTTAATGCATGGCCTGTGCAGTTCTGTTTATTTTACTTGTTAGCCCTGCTCAGGGAGTACAATGAGCTGAAAGATGTGCTCCTTCCTGCACTGATAATGTTCAGATATAAATAGGATTAGTCCATGTAGTCAAACCTTTCCTTTCAAGGCAACTCTCTTTCAAGACATGCCAGATTATTTTGTCTGCCTGTTAGTTCCATTGTCTCCAGTAATGTGAAGGGTGGAGCACAGATGAGTTTAATATTTCCAACAGGATGGGAAAGTAACATTGAATTGAACAGAATCTAGCTAAAATAAGCATATTTTCCCCCTTGGGCAAATAGGAACATACATTTGAAATTAATCTGACAGTTCCAAATCACATCCACTTTAAGTAGTCAACTTTCTCCAACCAGTGATATTCAATTTTAGTAAAAATTTAATCTGATATCTGTATCAGCATTCTTGCCATTAAATATTAGAAACGGCTTGATAGTACACATCCTCAATATGACATGATTTCAGTATTACACCTTCTAAATATTAATGTTTTATTGTTGCTTCATGTCATTGATGCTCTGTACTGAATCCATCTGACAGTGTAGTCACTTGATATTCCATCTTACATGCAAGGAGAGGTAGGAATAAGAAACCGCAATTTAGCTAATCCGGTTCTTTTACTTAAATCCCGGCACATGGCCCACCTTGGGCTAGTTTGCTGTGGGAGTTAGTGTAACTGGCATAGTTGTAATGCTGTACAGGATACTATAGTCAATTTGACAGGAGTCTTATACAATCCTGCTATGTGTGGCTTTTTCCTTCAAACAAGATTAAGGCTAAAGCATCAACTCTGATTAAACGCCACATTACCTTTGCAGATAACTTACCTGGTAATTGTTAAGTGATTCTGTCCAAAGTCAGATACATTGGGTTAAACATTAACTCTTGTTGATTGAGGATTTGTAAGATCGCCAGGGAATGGATTGCTTTTCGTTCTGATGTTCATATTATCACTGTTACTGTAAAAGCGGTATCAGTTGGTTTTTAAACTTCTCGCAGTGAGCTGGTTGTTTCCAACAGGTTTTTAAACTTCACAAAGTAGACTAGCTGTTTCCAGAAAGAAAGCTGGAAAGTTATTCTCAGTTAGAATTAGTTGTTTGTAAATGTGGCTTTCAATTGGATTAGTCCTGAATTGGCACTGGTTTTTCTGCAGGCAATCTGTTTATAGAAACTCACTGTCAGGAATTGAGGAGAGCGATTGTGGATTCTTCTACTCCATCATCAAATTTGATGAGCAGATAAGGGTTGGCATCAAAGCAGGAGGGAAGTGAGAAGAGTTTTCTGTAATCCAGGGCCCTTCATCACAAATATTCAGTTCCTCATCACTGACAATTTTAGATGTATGCCTTCAGGATAGGCTGTAGTGAAACACAGAGTAAACATTCTGCATGCGCTCAGAGACACATTGTTGAGGATTCTGAATAGTCATAGAGTCATAAACATGAATGTTTATTTGATTGTGTTACATGGTAGTCTGGTGCATCTCTTTATTTTTGTGATCAACTGGGAATCCAAAGTGTTGCCAAGGTGTCAACAGCTACATTTTTAAAACATAGCCATGGTCTCCAAAGAGCTATTCTTTCAGCTTGTCATCCTGCACAAGGCCCTAATACAAATGGAGTCAAAATAAATGAATTATGAGGGAGTCTGGAAAATAGTCTGCTTTCTTCTGTACCAAATTCACTGTTGCTAGAATTGTGGGCTGGAATATGGAAGCCTGCCAGAGGAAGGAATGGAGGCAGGGCCCAGAATTTCCCGGCGCTGGCTAGCATACCAGTTCATTGGTATTTTCCCACCTCTGGGCTATTTCTAAGGAGTCAGACCGGGCGGGGTAATGGGGTCACCCCGTATGGCAGGCAGCTTGTATACATATTAAAAGGCCTATTAAGTTAGCTTGTGGGTTTCCCATAGTATCCGCTGCATGGCAGATGCCTGGAGATGACCCTCCGACAATAGACCAGCAGTCCAGGATCAATTTGCAACTCTTCCCCCACCCGCAGCCACCATATCTACATGGCCACATCTGTGACTACAGACCACCCAGTGATGGGGTTCCCTCTCCACAAAGGCTGCTATGGCCTTTCTTTTTTATAAAGTTTGTAGAAGCGCTTGAGGTATCCTTTCTCTCTCCCTTAACTACCAGCAGGCTGCAGATCTCTCAGTGCTGGCCAGCCTACTATTGACCCTCCAGCTTCCAGAGCCCACTGTGCCCTCTGCCATCCCTTTTAAAATCTCTATTGCTGACATGGTGCAGGGTTGGGACATGGATTTGATCCCAAAATCAGGGTCCCAATCTCAAAACAAAAATGTAGCCTGTATCTCTCTTGACTTAAGTCTGCAGCAAATTGGGCCTCAAGTACAGAGGGAAATCAAGAAATCTTACAGAATCATTGGTGCACATTAAATTCTGAGGAGCTGAGTGTGTATCTTTCACAAAAGAAATATTACTTCTCAACATTGCTGTCTGTTGCTGTCTGTCCAATGCTTCAAAAATATCTTTAACTAAGTAGATGGATGAGATACAGAGAAGGCATCGGTAGACTTGACTACTCTTGATGAGTAATGGTAGCAGTAGCTGGGGATGGAGACTTAAAGTACTACCTGAGTGTATGGCATATTCAGACTAAGAACTTTCACTACAGCTTCTTATATGATACATTGAGATGCCCATTGGTTTGCCATAACAACAGCAAAAATTCTTCAAAATAATGGCATTCCTGGAATAAAAACGGAATTTGATTTATTGAGTCACCATGAAAAAGTGGCCTTGTTTACTGATGAAAAGAATGGTGATCAAGCATTAGAATTTAGGATTATTTTCTCTTTATTTTAATTTGGATTAATATTCTCACAGTTTGGGCATAAAAACAAGAGCTCTTTCAGCCTGTCTCTTTCACCAGGTCACTGAGACTGATGGACACTGTGCCCTCAATCTATTTTTTGTCACACTCCTTCCTTGTTGCCAGCTTTTTATCTTCTTATCAAACCTGACAATCGAGAAAAATGATATGCTTTTACCCTCCTCGCCTCCTAATGTGGTGGTCAGAACCCAATGACCACTGGTCCATCTAGGCAGGGCCTGTACAGAGGCAAGTCACTTCTTAAGATGAAAGGATCGGGAATTGCAACAAGTTACCTGCTGCCTACTCTGTCAACCGCAGTGAAGGGAGGTAAACCTGAATTTAAACATAATAGAAACACAGCGAGTAACGAAATGCAATATAAAAATGGGCTTTGAATGAGCTGGCAAACTTAATCGTTATTAATTGTTATTACAGTGGGGAATCCAAACCGGTGGTAGCATATGCAGCAGAGAAAATAACATCTGTAATTGGTAATTGTATTAGGCTGTGTTTGTAGTTCAGAGGGTTAAAGGCAGCTCTGGGCCCTCCACGTGCAGCCTGTTCCATCTGGTAGACCCATTGTAGAGAAAGCTGGGCCCCTGCCTGTGTGTTTCCTCCATACTTCAAGCCAGCATGTGAACTGCTCCCTTGGGGAGGAAGTCCTTCAGCTTTTTTTATGCAAGAACATCCTGTTCAATGGCTTATCAACAAGGGCCTCAGGCTTAAAGCCAAGAGCTGCAAAAACTTCAGGATCTGGCTGAAGCATTTACCCCAGTGAGCACAGGAAGCCTACAGAGAGATCTTAGAAAGAAAAGAGAGAGAGAGAGAGAGAAAGAAAGAAAGAACTAGGTCAAGTGAAGTCTAACTGCATCCACTTAACACTAAGTATTAGCAAGGAGACTCGTTTTACATTTGGAGAATGCTTTTGTGTTCAGAAACTTCTAGTAAAGAATGAAGCAGTTGCTATTATTTGGACTGCTCTTGCAGCAGAAGGGGCCGGATGTTTACAAATGCTGGCAAAGGTTCCAAAGGCTGAGTCTGACAGCTGATAAACTAGCAGAATGTGCTGAGGCAGAGCAGAGCGGAGCCTGGGAAAGGTCTTTGCTGTATGTGCCTGCATCAGTCTGCAGTAATTATCTTAGCGTGACCGCGATTCCAATTCTTTCCAATGTCATGAAAAATTAGAAGACGATTGTGCACCTAGAAAAGGCAAGTCGGCTATCCCCTGTCAACTGACTGGTGCTTTGGAAAAATGATACTTTTAACAACATTCACGACTGGGCTGTGGATTTCATTACATCATCATTCATCAATCAATTAACATAATTTGCAGAAGTACCAAGGAAGGATGACGCAGATTCAATAATAACTTTCAGAATGGAATAGCATATACATCTAAAAAGGGAAAAAAAATGTCATGTTATGGGAAAAGAGCAGGGGAATGGAACTAATTGAATAGCTCTTTCATAAAGCCTGGGCCAAATGGCCTCCTCCAGATTCTGTTGAAGGAGTTTTAACCTAGAGGAATGCATGGGTTTGGGTGAAGGGTGGGGAATAAAACCATGGAAAATGTCAGCGCGATGAGAAGTTGGCTTCAGCCCACTGACTCCCACATTTAATTGGAGTGTGTTTGGCTACTTGCATACCAACCTGCTCAAGAGGGGTGGGTTGCCTATTAACAAGTGATAATCCTTCAGTTGGCACATCCATGGGTTTACCAGGCTTCCTGAAACCTCACCAGTGTAAGCAGGGTGAGACCACAACGGCAATTGAGGAAGCTGTTTGAAACTCATGAAAATATTGCAATATATACTCAGTACTCATTGCTGCTTTCTTACCTGTTGTGGGAAAGGGTTTGTTCACAGTATTTTTACTGAAAATTTACTTTCTGCCCTTGCAGGTTTTCTGAAACACAGCAGTATGGGTGGTGCTGTGGCTGTTTTAGATTGGGCCTCCTTACCAGGACCAGCACCAGGATCAGCAAGGGCACTGGCAACAGCAGCAGCTGCCTACTTTTAAGAGACCTATAGCTAGATAGTAGAGAAAGAAGTAGCTGGCAGGTGATGACTGATGGGGTGCTTGCCTGTGATGACACCAGTCAGAATGAGCAGTTCCTGGGGTTTGCTTGTATGGTTAGCTTCCCATAGGTGCAGTGTGTCATCGACAACACACACTGGACACCCGCAAATCAACCAGGAGTATTCTTCAACTGGAAGGACTTCCACTGCATCAATGTGCAGTCACATTGCAACCACAAAAAGACATTTTATGTAGGTTTACACCCAGATTCCCAGGGATTGGCCATGATTCTTTTGTCCTGTGGCAGTCCAGGCCAAATGCTGTCTTTGGACATGCAAATAGATTTTTAAGGCATGGATCCTAGGAAACAAGCAATACCCACTTTAAACTTGGCTGCATTCAGGAACTCAACCAATGAAGCCCAACAGCGCTACAACAAATACCAAATGACAGCTTGTGCAACTATAAAGCTTTCCTTCGTAGACCACGCGTATATAGGCTGTAGTCATTTGCACTCTTTTTAGTTATCTTAAAAATTTGTTTCTTAATTTTTGGTTGCACTTCAGTCCCAAATACTTAACCTTTGGGCACTTGATGGGAGAGTGGGGTGGGGGGGGGGGGCGGTGGGTTGGGGGGGCGGGTGGAGGGAACTCCTCGTAAACCTGCTCCTCGGCCTGGCCAAATTGGCCATTAACAGGTCCAGGCAGAAGAAGGTTGAGTGGGTCATCCGACCCAACTTTCTGCCCCTCTCCTGTGGCTACGTTCGCGGCTGGGCGTCCCCCGAGACTGAGCACACAGTGAGGCTTTCCTCATTAGAAGCTTTTCGTTATCGGTGGGCACTGCAGGGGCTGGAGTGCATTACTGACCCCCACAATCATGTTTTAACTCGATGTTTGTAAGTTTCCTTTAACATTTTGCTCTTGAGTTAGGGTGCCCCTGTAAGGTGTATCCACTTTTGTTAGTTTATTCGACCTTTTGTTAATTCGTTCCCCTTTTTATTGATTTAATCAAAAGCTTTCCTCTTTTGTTTCCTTCTGCCTTGACATGGTGCAACCCTGTGACTTGGGAACAGATAGAGGCAGGCTGCTCAGATCCCTGCTCTGACTGCTGATCGATGCTCTTGATTGATGACCTTTGTATTGTAGAGTCTGTGAGGGCCCCAGCAAAGATGATCCCACCTGCTCCTGTGCAGGGCAGACTCAGCCATCATGCAACAAGGCAGCATGTGTACTACGGCATGGGGATTGGTGGCAACGGGTGAGTAGCGGAAGTGCTTTGAATGGAGGTCCCATGTTTAGGGGGAGATGGTAGTGTGGTGGTAATGCCACTGAGCTAATAATCCCCAGGCTAATGCTGTGGGGACACAGGTTCATATCCCACCATGACAGCTGGTAATAATGTTAAATTCAATTAATTAAATGTAGAATTGAAAGCTCGTCTCAGTAATAGTGATCATTGGTTATCATAATAACTCATCATAAAAGGAAACTTACAAACATCGAGTTAGACGTGATTGTGGGGGTCAATAATGCACTTCAGTCCCTGCGGTGCCCACCAAAAACAAAAGGCCTCTAATGAGAAAAGCCTCATCACGTGCTCCCTCTCCAGGGACACCGGCTGCGAATGTAGCCACAGGAGAGGGGCAGAAAGTCGGACTGGATGACCCACTTGACCTTCTTCTGCCTGGACTTGTTAATGGCCAATTTGGCCAGGCCGAGGAGCAGGTTTAGGAGGAGGAGGTCCTCTTCCCTCCCTGCCACTCTCAACATCAAGTGCCCAAAGATTAAGGGTATGGGACTGAAGTGTAACCAAAAATTAAGAAATCTGGGTCACTAATACCCTTTAGGGAAGAAATCTGCAATCCTTACCTGGTCTGTCCTGCATGTGACTTCAGATTCACAGTAATGTGGTTGACTCTTGACTGCACTCTGAAATAGCCTAGCAAGCCACTCTGTTCAAGCACAATTAGGGATAGGCAACAAATAGGCCTTGCCAGTGATGCCCATATCCCATGAAAGAACAAATTTAAAGAATTGTAAAATATGTCCCATTTTATCATCATCTGTCTCATGGCCCAGCCATACTTCACTGTTACCACTGTGCGGATCAGTGCAGTACTGTAAGGCCAAGGCTGGTTATCTGTCATTCTATTTAATGTGGTAGACACCTTGGCATACAGAGTCTACATGGCTTTGGTCGTGGGCTCATTTGATTGAAGCATTTGATATTCCATGGTGCTGATCACTCTATCTATGCAACAACACATCAGCATAATGCCCTGCAACAGCAACTCACTCATGCTTGAAGCACTCCTCCATTTTCTCTGCAATAGTGGTCAGCGTGCTTGGAAGGCCAATCAGTGCATTCTCTGCTGCTCAATGATTTTCATTTTCATCAAGTCACCAGAAGCTGTGTCCAGCTTGGAGAGATCTGCGCCCTCCAGCACAGATTCTCGACCACTGTCCCTGCCTCCACCAACTAATCTTGCTTACATGTAATGCATTGGTCACCAGGTAAAAACTCACCTATCTGCCTTATTGGTCCCACTAAAGGGTGAGTATCTGAGCTGGTGCTGGAGCTGTGACAGTGCAACCGCAGCAGGATTCAGTTCCTCTGAGTAATTATCATCTGTGACTTCCACTGACTCCTGCCTGAGAGATGGCCTGGTCAGAGATCAGAGGTATGAATTAGAACAGACTAGGTAAGAATATGCTGCAAGTCATTGTTGATCATATTCCACTCACCGTTGAAATTGAGTCAACTTGACTGAGTGTGGTGTCACTAGCTAGCTGGGAGGTCTCCATCTCCCCATCTGTAATGGCCAGGGATGCCAAAACTACACTGATCTCCAGTCTCCCCCTGCCTACACTTTTGAGCGGGGAAATGTGTGGAGGCCTAGTTCCAGTTCTGTGTTGTGTTCTTTCTTCCCCTAGAACAAAGAAAAGAACATAACTATGAGTTAGTGTAATTGTATTTTTTTTAAGTTCTTACATGGGATGTGGGCATCACTGACAAGGCCAGCATTTGTTGCCCAATGCTAATTGCCCTTGAGAAGGGCATTGTGTTCACCAGATAGATACATTTGGTAAGGGTGACTATTATGGAGAAGCTTGAAGGACGAGGCTGAGTGTAATTGGTAGATAGATAGATGGAGATTTGAGCAAATGCATAGGACAGTAGGATGGTTGTGTGAGCAGGTGTACGAGGTATGACGTGATGGAGTAGGCTTGAAAAGGCAGAATGAGATGCTCTGGTGATGTGCACATCAGAATGTAGATGAATGTGCAATTCTACTCACCTTTTCTGACCTGATTAGGACCTCAATGTTTTTCTTGCACTGAATCCATGAGTGTGGCATTATACTGCTTCTGCTCACCTCTTGTGTCACCGCCAGCCTCACATTTTTAATTTTAAGCAGGTTTCTTCCTCCATTGCTGGATGAAAGTATCTCTCTGTGGCTCCTCACTATCCCAAACAGCACATCAATACAGGCATCATTGAAACTTGGTGCACCCTAGCCATCTGGAATCCATTCTCTAACTTCTCCTTCCTTTGTTTCAAACCCTAATTCCTCCCAAATTCCAACTTTGGATTGGCCCTTTAAGTACTGGAGTTGAAATAGTGTTTTGTGGGTCTTCATCACACTGGCTGCCATGTAAAATACTAATAAGGTGGCTGAATTAAAAAGTCACAGATGGGTGCTCTGAACTTAGTTCCAGGTTTCCTATGCAGTATTGGAGGCCTCAGTTCTTAACACTTCTCCTATGATTGAAAGAATCATGCAAATACTCGTTAATGGGTAATCCACAAAGATTGTGTGAAGAGAAATATACTTATTTAGATATCACCACAGCAATAACTTTTTCTCTAAAGTTTGGTCAAGTGTCAAAACAGAGCAGTTAAAAAATCAATATTCTAAATTATTATTTGGAAATGAATTACAAAGACCTTATATGCCACACAATACATAAAAAGATGAAAATGAACTAAAACCATTTAGCCCATTCCTATTATTGGAACCAGATATATCAACCGCTTTACAGCAAAACACTTGCAATTATATGGCTCACCTTTAAATTTTATATTTTTCTCTCTTTGCCCTGACCTTTCTTCCCTACATTTCTTAAGGAGTTAATTTTTACTAGGATACAATTCCACAGTCCTGTGTACCTTACCCACTCTGTCTGTACATAGACAACAAACATGTCAATTTTTTCATTTGCGTGAGGTCGAAATGATTCAGCAGTGCTTTAACACTTGCCTGAATCTGGTGTACAATTCAATCCTCCAGTCTAAGCTCATTTGAATAATTATTCACAACTCCAAGAACAGGTAAAGGGCTGGCATAAGGGTTAAGAGAGAAAAAAATGCAAGTATGTAAAATTTAAAGGTATGTAGATATCAAAAGGGGAACCAAAAATCCAATTTAGAAAGCTTTGAATCTTGACCCAATAGCAGTTTTTGCCAAGGCTGAAAGGGGTTAAGAAATGAGACTCAGAAGGACAAGTTAATTCTATGTGTATGTGTTCAGCAGCCCAACATGAAGACTAATGGCTGCTGAAGTTGAGCTGCTGATGCAACACAATTTCTTGGGTGAGTATTGCAGAATACCTGCAGGCCACAGCTGATGTTGCTGTCCCTAATGTAAACTCTTTGCCACCTGGTGGGTGTCCTTGCAGTACACAGCATGGCTTAATATCTGTTTCTATTGACTCAGACCCAAGAATTCTGGTGTCCAAATCATTCGATGATAGATTCGCTCGGGATTGAAGAAATGATTGGGGACAATTTGGTAGTTGTGGCTAAACAAGCAGCACCTTCTCCTACCTGCCTTGATATATCTCACTGAATGCAGTACCATGCAAATTATGACAGGCTCTGATTGAGGTGCAATTAACCTTACAGCATAATGGTTTGTCGCATCTCATCATTATGCATTGTCACCAGGGGTGTTCTGGCACTTTATGCTTTGAGAAAAGGGGCCCCAACCAGCCCAGCATCTGCCAAAGCAAAGTATTGCTACCTTTCTCTGCAGATGCAAGTGTGGATGTTGGGAGGAGAGCCACAAAGCACCTCTCTGGCAGTCTGTCCTCTCCTGCATTTCTCCACTATTCTTTCTTTACCTCTGAACATATCAGTTCAGAACATTCTCATTCACCAAGCTACTGGGGCCAGGAAATGGCCTAGAAAATGAAAACTGGCTCATGAAAACTTTAAAAGGCCCAAAACACTTGGGTTCTCCCACTGGCAGGTCCACTCTGTGGTCTAGCTGCTTCCCACCAGGCTTGAATGGATATGCTGGGGAGTTGGTCTCCAGTATACACAGTGGCTGGGAAATGCACCCTTCCCTATACAGAGTAATGAAGCTGCTGTCTGCTTTAGACAACAGTTTCAAGTGCCCACTCCATCCTGTCTGGAAAATAGAGTAGGGCCCTAAACCAGCAGGAATTTAGCAGAACTGATTTCCAGGTTAGTATTTGAAATCCGGTATCAAGGTGAAAGTCAACCCCAATGTATTGCAGCAGGAAATTTAACCATGGACATCACAATTGAGACTAATCATGTCCTCTTTGGATCTTAACACCAACGTACTTTTAAGCATGAATCATTAGATAGTGCTCAGGAGTGTGAAACCTGGGTGATATATCCCCTGTTAGCCTAGAAGTTTTGTGGCAAATTACAGGATCTCATCTGCTACTGTGGTTTTACAGCTAACTCAGCAGACTGCGGATGAAACTTGGCATTTCCTGGGCTGGTATGACTTACGTGTGGGAGGGTATTTACCCTCTAAGCCATCTGGAGCTCATAACTAACTCCCCCGTTTATATTTCCTTATTTTTTTTGCAGCGTCAAGTTTACAGTTGCTTTTCAAATCAGTCATTTCCTATTCAAATACTTCAATAAAGCTATAGACTGGGCTGACTATCAGCCTATTCCAAACTCCTAATATTGCATTCAACTGTCCCATCATCTCAAATGTTCTCACCATCAGGTCAGACTGCCTGAAGGTGCCAAGGGATATGGTTGGGAGAGACCAGGACTTGCGTTAGAAACTGGAAGGAGTGAGTAGCTTTGGTTAAAAAAAATCTGGGCATGTGGGATTGACGCTCCCTCTCCATTGTTGGTAAGAACCTGGTCATCAGGTGTGAGGCACTCTCGTTGTTGCTGTACATGGCACAGGTCTGGCCCATTCCTCACTCCTGCATGGTAGCAATCACCTGAGCCATCTTCCGCTTTATCTGGAGGTCGAAAATGGACCGTGTTAGCAGGGACACAATGTACAAACCTCCAGATAAATGGGGAAAAACGTGCCCAGCATCACCTGCATCCTGATCGTCACCTTTGTGTGTGGCTGCATCAGGCTGTGCATAGACCCTGGGTATGCAAACACCAAGTGTCACTACGTGCTGAGGTTCTACCTGTCCCTGGTGTTATGATGGATAGGTCTGGCCATAGCCATGGAATGCTCCAAGCAGCTGGATTGTGACATACCACCTGTCCCTCGTGGAAAAATGTAGGCAGGGAAACACCTTTGACCACAAGTTCATCAGGCAATGGTCGGCAAATAACACCCTAGAGGCCCTGCAGGACAAGGTGGTGGATCCTGTCAGATGGTTCCCCGAACAGACTGTCAAAGTCATTTGGCAGAATGCCTCATCGCCAGAACTTTCAAATAAACACCAAGATGTAGCCTGGCTGGTGGTGAGAAAGACCCTCCCCGTCAGATTCTTCCAACACGCCAGGAGTCTCACCCCTTCCGCATATTGCCCTTGATGTACTGTGGTGGGGAAGAGACCATTGTTCACCTCCTTGTGGAATGTGCCTTTGCAAAAAAGGTCTGGAGAGAGATGCAGTGGCTGTTATCAAGGTTCATCCTGAGCATCTCTGTGACGCCGGTCTCTGTGCTCTAAGGGCTGTTCCCAGGGGCACACACCAAGACAAACATCAACTACAGCTGGAGGATCATCAACTCGGTGAAAGACTTTCATCTGCCTGAAACTTGTTGATCTTCCAGTGCAAGGAGTTGTCCCCAACCAAATGTTGCAGATGGTACATTCCAAAGTCCAGGACTACATGCTGATGGATGCACTAAAGCTTGGGGTAGCCACCGCAGAGGTGCAATGGGGAAAGGTTGCTGCCTAATACCTTTCAGCCATAGTGCAACGAGGAGCTGGGAATTGTATAGACCCCTCGGGCTGTACGACTCACAACTGAATGTATGCAGTGAATATTACATGTATTACAATTATATTGAAGCACCTCAGAGTGCAACATGATCTATGTAGACAACCTAAATACCATTGCACTTTCTGAAATGACTATTTTGAAATGTTGCTAATGCTCCTTGTATTGTATTGAAGCACCTCAGGGTGCAACATGATCCTTGTAGAAAATTTCAATATGTTTGCATTTTCTGTGATCGCCATTTTGAAATGTTTTGTAATGTTGTAGTAATTATGGTTTTGATAAATGTTGGACTGTACCTTTAAGAATGGTCCTGTGCTGTAAGATCACATGATCTGTACAAACCAATGTGTTAGCAATGCGGGCTACTTCCACATCAGTGTAGAGATAGAGATGCAGTTGAAAGAATTGAAAAGCTGCTGGCTGTAATGCAAATAAACCTAATGTTTCCAGTTAGAAAGTTGTCTGCAGATCAACTCTATTACAAATAGGCGACACTGCCACACTACAACAAACTGGCGCTGAGGATAAATCAGGATAAATCAAGATAAATCATAATTGGCACTGCATCTCACCCAGTGATTGTGAGTATCAACATCAGTTTAAAATAACAGAAGATATACTCTCCCAAAATGCCATAATTTGGTAGAATCAATCCCTTTGAGCCAGCCACAGATGGTTGGTCTTAGTATATAGAATGCCTCCCATTCTTTTTTCAAACGAACAAAATCACAGGGGAAGAGAAGAGGCGAGCAGTCCTCTTAAGTACCAGTGGGAGCAAAACCTATTGTTTGATTCAAAGTTTGATGGCACCCAGTGCCCCAGATTCAAAAGATTTTGGAGAATTGGTGGACCTCATGAAGGGACATTTTCAATCCAAGCCCTCAGTTATGATGCAGAGGTTCTGGTTCACTTCATGAAATTGAGCCCCAGGTGATACAATTGCTAGCGACATGATGAATTTGAAGCAACTAACAGAAGATTGCGAGCTTGGTGAGATTCTGAATAACATGGTCAAAGATCATTTAGTGTGTATTGTGAAAGAAGACACTATTCAGAGAAGATTGCTGGCTGAAGTGAATCTGGATTTTAAGAAGGCATTAGAAATAGCGCTGGCCATGGAAAGCACTGTAAGAGATTCACAAGCAATACAAGGGGCACAAAATGGCACCATACTCAAAATTGGGAAGGAAGAGTCAGCTGAAAGTGGTATGAAAAAGTGGGACTCTGCTGTGAAGCGGGAAACAGCCCTTGTTAACCGGAAAATAAGAAGAAATAATTTAGCAGCTAAATCGAAGAATTTTAATCAACGTGGAAACAATCAGTCTTTTAGCGACTGAATGAACTTAGCCCAATGAAATCTACAGTGTAGAACAGCCTGAAACAACCAATTCTGACATCAATTCATTGTTTAACATGAAAGTTGGGAAGACAGAGCCAATATTTGTTACAGTACAAGTGAATGGTAAACCAGTAAAAATAGAAGTAGACACGAGAGCTTCCAGTACTGTAATTGGAGAACACACCTTCAGATGTTTACATAATGGTGAACATCAATTAAATTTGGAACAAACAACTGCCAACCTGAAAATGTACACAAGGCGAAGAAATCCAAGTAAAAGGTATCAGCAGAGTAGCTGTCCATTATAGAAACCAATCGCACAGCTACCAGCGATGGTTTTGAGAGGCAGAGGGCCAAGCCTTCTTGGGCAAAACTGGTTAAGGGAAATTAACTTTGGTTGCCCAGTGAGATTTCAAAGGGAAGCTGGAAGAGTTCATGTCTTGAAAAAGGAACAAGGCAAAGTGTGGCAGAAAGAGCCTGGCGAATCCAAGGACCACAACAGGGTGAAAAAGGAATGTGTAAGGATTCAACAACCTGAAGAAATGCAGTCTATCTCAAACAAAAACATGGAAGAACAGCAGAAGAAACTCAAGGAGACCCTGTTGAATGACAGAGTTTGAAGCAAAGTGAGTAACCTTCGCAAAAAAAGGAATACCTGCTGAAATACCTTCACACACCACAAGATTCCCTCAGATCAAAGTTTCTGCCTCTGGAACAGGTACGAGGAGAAACAGAAAGAATTCAGCACCTCTCTGAACAAACTGAAGAAGTAGTCAGCAGAGAAGCCGCAGCAATGTTCACGTTTCCAGGAGGCAGCCAACAAATACAGAAAAGAGACTGAAGAGCTGAAGAATCAGCTAAATAAAGACAAAGAGGCTTTGAAAACAAACATTGGAGAGCTTTCCAAGAAGCAAGCAGATAATGAAGTTTTGGGAGACTCAGCTACTGAACTAAGACAAGTTGAGATTTCAACTGAGAGAAGTCTGGCCGACAGTGAAGTCAAAATGAAAGGCAAGACTAGACTATGTGGCAGAAAGAAGAAGATAAAAAGGAAGAAGGTACCGAAAAAACAATAAAATAGTGGCTGGTAGCAGAAGGAAGAAATAAACAATTAATTGAACTAAGATTAAAACAAAAAACTGCGGATGCTGGAAATCCAAAACAAAAACAGAATTACCTGGAAAAACTCAGCAGGTCTGGCAGCATCGGCGGAGAAGAAAAGTGTTGACGTTTCGAGTCCTCATGACCCTTCAGCAGACTCGAAACATCAACTCTTTTCTTCTCCGCCGATGCTGCCAGACCTGCTGAGTTTTTCCAGGTAAAATTATTGAACTATGTCTACTTTGATATTGTTTCAGTCCCTCACAATGGTTTGCTGGATGAAAATGCTGCAGATAAAATCAAAGAGGTACAAATTACTTCCAAGGCCTTATCTGGAAAGAATTCTAGATGCCATAGACAAATATGAAGAAATTAACAGGGGATCAATTGGAGACCAAGCTTACATGCTTTCTTTTTCACTACAGAACGACCTCCCACACAGTGCCAGGAGCAACACCTGCAGAATTATTGATGAGGCGCCGTCTTAAGACAAGACTGAGCCTAATATTTCCAAATTTTGAGGGGGAGGTGGTGAAGAGTCAAGGAAACCAAAAAGCTGTGCATGACTTGCATAGCCGTGAGAGACAATTTACTGTTGGAGAAGCAGTATATGTAAAGAATTTCAGTGGAGAACCGAAGTAGTTACTGGGTAAAGTAAGTTCAATGACCGGACCATTATCACACCACGTGGAAGTGGAAGGTCGGATCACCCGTAAGCACGTGGGCTATTTAAGAAAAAGAGAGATACCACAACAAGATATGGTTCCATCTGTAATCATTACTGAACCAGTTTTTTCCTGTTGAAGATGCTCAGCCAAAGACTGAAATGCCTGATGTCTCTATCAGATTGGAAGACACTGAGCTACATGTGCCCACCGACATACCTGATGTTCATGCAGTTCCAGAGAATGTAGTTTCTGAAACAGAATCTGAAGTCATGGAGCTGCGACATTCCACAGGAATCAGGAAACCCCCTGAAAGACTGAACTTGTAAATTTCATGACCTGTGTAAGTATTATAATGTCATCAGATAAAAATACTTGTAAATACAATATGTACAGCAAAGTTAAAGGCGCAGGAATGTAGTAAGTATGGTTTTGTTAAATGTTGGGCTGTACCTTTAAGAATAGCCCTGTGATGTAAGATCACATGATCTGTGTAAACATTTGTGTCAGCAGCATGGGCTACCTCCACAGTCAGTGTAGAGATAGATGGAGTTGAAAGCACACATGTAACTCTTTTGAGTCAACCAGGTAAACTAAATTAACAAAGTTAGGGACAAAGTAAAAAGCAGCCCCTTAAAGGGAAACTGCAAAAACAAAGACAACATTTGAAGGGCACTTGCAAACATTAAACCAAAATGCGATTAATAGGGTCAATAAAAAACCTTAGTCCCCGCGGTGCCCACCGAGCATGGAAGGCCTCGACAGTGCCGGCAGACACTGTGTTCTCCCTCTTCAGGATCCTCCGGCCGCGAACATAGTGGTGGAAGAGGGGCAGACAGTCGGTTCAGATGACCCCATTGATCACCTGCTGCCTAGACCTGTTAATAGCCAACTTGGCCAGGCCCAGGAGCAGGTTCACGAGGAGGTCCCCCTCCCTCCCAGCTCCCCCCTCCTTTACATTGGAGAGACCAAATGCAGATTGGGTGACTGCCTTGCAGAACACCTTCGGCCTGTCCGCAAGCATGACCCAGACCTTCCTGGCGCTTGCCATTTCAACACCCCATCCTGCTCTCATGCCCACATTTCTGTCCTTGGCATGCTGCAATGTTCCAGTGAAGCTCAATGCAAACTGGAGGAATAGCACCTCATCTTCGGCGCTTTACAGCCTTCCGGACTTAAAGTTTAGTTCAACAACTTCAGATCATGAACTCTCTCCTCCATCCTCATCCCTTTTTGATCCCCTTTTTTCAAATATTTATTTTTTTAACATATATATATATATTTCCCACCTATTTCTATTATTATTATTTTTAAAATTTATTTCCATTCATTGTTTTATCCCTACCTTTTAGCCTATTTCTCCCACACTGTCCCCTCCCCTGACCCCAGCCCCACTAAGGCTGTCTGTCACTTGCTCATCCTACTTTCTACCCTTGATGTCACCATGAGCACCTCCTTTAGCCAGTATCACCACCATCAACACCCCTTTAACCTTTTGCCCATGACACCTTTTGCAATCTCTCCTTTGCCCCCACCTATCATTGGCCTTCTATCCAGCTTCACCTGTCCCACCCCCCTTAAACAGTATATATTTCACCGCAATCTTACTTCTCTTTAGTTCTGAAGAAGAGTCATATGGACTTGAAATGTTAACTCTGTCTTTCTCTCCACAGATACAGTCAGACCTGCTGAGCTTTTCCAGCAATTTTTGTTTTTGTGTTGGATTTGTCTATCCTGGCATGCAAAGACCGATTCTGGTGGACTGAGCGGATGAGACCAACCTAAGGTCTAATGGCCTTGAAGGCGGGTCAGCACCGTGTTGTGGAAGGCGAAGAGCTCAACAACACATAGAAGACACACTGGTTACCCATTGCATTCAGATCTATCTCCAGCTGGCTAGAATCATCATGCCACTGGACTAAGGTTTGAGAGGGCGGGGCTGATGATGCACAACTCTTCCTCACTACAATCCAATTCGCACATAAGTCATGTTCATCATCTTTCTAGCTCCTAAGATGTCCTAAACCTGAAGGCAAGAAAGTGCTGTCACCGCTGAGCCACCATCAATCTGAAAGAACACATGACACAATCAACAGCAAAATGGGATTAAGCAATTCTAAGATGTTAACATAATACCAGTAGGTCAGAGGTGGCAATGAAACATACCCCGGTCAATATGTGGAGTACAGAGCAGCGGGAACAAGGTGATATGTTTACAGAATAGATCATCATGACAAAACTATACATATTCCACGTTCAACATTCATTTCATAGTGTCTGTTGCCCATTCCTAAGAACCAGCACACAAACACACTCCATCACACTATCATAAAGTCTAGCACACACTCCATTACAATATTTTCTTCCTAGTAGCCGGAAAGCACATGTATTCCATCATTGTATCCTCAGCCTAATACCAAGCATCAGCTTGGTTCAGTTAGTTGCAGGGACGTGTTCCCCCCTGACTCTTTGGATGGTGGGAAGACAAACCCTGCCATCCTAAAAATCCTGGCCATAATGCTGCAGTCTGCCTAGTCAACCACTAATTATGTCTTCTTTTTATTCCAGCTACCAGCAAGAAAAGGCAGAGGAAGAACTCCAACAAGCGCCTGAGCTCTAACCCACAGACCAGCACTGATGAGGATCCCGAAGAACCATCAGATGAAAACCCATCACTGTGTTCACCTGCACCCTCCACCGGTGCAGATACACACCCTTGGTGGGCCCTAATTCTAGAGTAGGTTTGGGTTCACAATCTGATGACCTCACCAATACATTTCCACAGCAGGTGGACACAGTGGTAGCCGAGGTCTCCGACACTCGGATGGCTGCTGGAGACCAGGCTCCTGCTGAGTCTGGTTCTGATGACGAGGCGCTGGAATTGGCCCTGAGATAAATATTGGAGATGCAGAGACAGGCGAGGGAACATCAGGCAGAGTTGCCAGAGGCCGTCATCAGACTGGAGCAAAGGGTGGAGGAGACCTTCCATGTTCTGTCAGATGTCGAGGCTCCGGCATTCGGGTGCATCAAAGTCTCCATTGGCAGGGTCATGGCCCACCTTGGAGACCCAGGCCCAGCATTTTCTGCCGGATTTATGCTTAGACCTGTACACCATTGCTTTAGCCATCGGTCTATGCCAGCAGTAGCTAGGCAAGAGGAGGATGGGGCATCTCGACTTCCTTCCAGGTGCCCCTTCTCCTCAAGGAGTCAGGGAGGAGCCCTTGAGCACCCAAAGGGAGGAAGTGGGCCAGCCAGACTCCCTGTGGGCATCCACCCAGGGCACTCCAAGGGTATCCTGTCACTCCAAATCCCCCCTGCCAATGACTCTATCAATCCCAGCAGGTCAGGCTGAGGAGGATGCACCTGCCCCAGAGCAGGAGACCCTTAGCAGACAGGGGCCCCCAAGGCCTCCGGTCACCACAGGATGCCCGTCAAAGCCATCTCAGATACCAGTGCATAGAGGTCAGCAGGCTGCCTCCACATCTGCTGCGGATGTTGAGACTTCACCTAGATATAGCAGTAGGGTGAGACAAGTTATGAAGTTTTGAATGCACAATGGTGGCATGGCTGTTCATTCGCTATGTATAATCTTCACTATTCTAAAGATAGTATGCATCTATCCCTCTCCAAGTCTCAGGTATTCAGTGGCTAATCAATATGATGCAAGGTCCCCTGTTCATTCAAGGGTCCAAAAGGAACCTCCCACCCCATTCCCATTAGCTCCCAACTGGACCCTCAGTTTAATTGACTCTCACTCAATCTCATCACAGTGATTAGCCTTTATTTCCACATCTGTGACATGAACAAAGGCATTTCATATATGAACATGATAGCTAGATAATACCCTGGTGACCCTTGGATTTCAGGTAGACATTCTTTGAGATCAGGAGGATTGCTTATCAATGTTAGTGATTATCCTGATGCTGTCACATTGAAGTCTGTAGTTTGTGGATGTTTCAAGCATTTGTTGTGCCCAATGTTAGAATCTTTTCTCCCAAGTGTACTTTGTAATGGTATTTATTTTATAACTGAGAGTTTTTGGGAAAAGTAGTATCCATCAGCGAGCACTATAGCCTTCCATGCCCCCCTGCAGCAGGTTTTTGGCTCTAAGTTTAAGGTTGAATGTTATTCCTTTCTTAGTTCCCACTCTCCCCATGCATGATGCAGAACTATGAAAGTTGGTTCCAATCGGTGACACTGGAAATGTCTGTTAGAGAGGAATGAGAATGATGTCAGAGGTGTGTACTCATTGTGATGAAGCTGCCTACTTATGTTGCTGCTGAATGGTTGTCTGGCTGTGCTTTTTGGAATCCTTCTGTGAAGGCACAGCATGCAATTCGTTGACTTAAGGTAGATAGAAAGGATTGACCTTTGTGAGATGGACGATGTCATGAAGTGTAATGCTATAAAAGTGATGTTTTGACACATCTCCTGAGTGGTCAGCAGGATCTATGAAGGGAAGAAGTTGTCATTGACTCCCCAACCAGGGGACAAGTTACTAGGGGACAATTTATCTGACCTTTGCCAGGCAGGAACAGGATATCACTCTGAAAATTGAACTTACTGTTCCATTCCTGCTCCTGAACCACCTCCCTCTTTATTTCTGTCCTGTTATAGAAGAACTGTGCAGCCAGAATTGTCACGTGTTTCAGGTGGCAGGCTCCTTATAATATGTAAATTACGATTTTGCCCTTTTTGTAGGACTCCAAAGCAATTTTCATGTAGCAATGGGTGCGGCACAGCCCTCCCATGGGTAACTAAATGCAGAGTAGTCTAACCAGCTTTGCTTGAAATGACTGCCGCAGGGTCACTCAGAAAATGTGGCAAAACAGCTACCGCACCGATTTTTTGTGGGTTCAGGAGAAATGCAAGTACTTCTGGGCCCACAATGATTCTTTGCCTGCCCATCTTCCAAAGCTTAGAACATTGATATCAGGGTCCTCTGTATTTCCATAATTCTCTAAGCAATTATATCAGAGGAGTACTGCTCGCCAGCTGCTCATGGTAGACTCAAAGGATGTAGAAAATGGCGTTTTACTCCAGTTACAACTCTCATCAAAAGGCAGGTTCAGAAGGAACTGATGCAGCTGTTTGCTACAGTTGACATATGATGGCTCCAAAGCTGTCTAGGTCTTTCTTCTGCTTTATTTGCCACCGCCACTTGCTCTGCTTCACTTGTGAATTTTGATTCACTGAGTGCTCCTTTCTCAAACGTACTCCCTAAATCCAATTGGGTGCTAGTCATTGGAGCAGGGGAGTGCTTAACACAACTGCACTGATGTCGCAGTCTGTAGTTCCATTTGCTCCTTACTTACCTTGGGAAAAACTTACAGGAACAGAAAAAAAAAGATTTACAATGCTTCAGAGGTAAGATCATAAGATTTTTTTATGTGTCATGTTTAGCAAATGTAGACCCAGCAGGGAGGATTATGGATTTGAATGTGGAAAGGATCATAATAAATGGAAGCTTCTTGCTACATGTTGGCATAACACATTCAAATTGTCTCCTACAGAATATGAGCCAAGAAGGGCAAAGACCATTTTCTCAAGTTGTGTGAACTACTTACATATGATTGGTGCCTTTGCATCCTCTTTCTGTGCTCTTTGCAGCCATAACCTATAAGAACAAGAAAAATGATAGTGATTACATGAGAATCCCAAACAGCATTCCTCTTTACTCTCCAAAACCAAGACTCTGCAGATTAACGGCATGGTTTTCCTGTTGGCAATACCTGTTGCAAACTGAACTTTGAATGCTACATGCAAGGTGCTCCTTTACCCCTTAACTGTCGCTTTTACTTCATGTTGTAAGAAAGAGTCTTGCAAGAAGGTAAATGGACTCTCCATGCTATTTTGCTGGATGTTGATAAAATGCTTTTTATTGAGGAGGAATAAACATAGAGGTAGAGACTTGCATTATAACACTTTTCAAAACTTCAGAATCTCCAAACGGAACACACAGCCATTGAAGTACTTTTGAGATGCAGTCATTGTTGTTAAGTAGAACATTACACTTTGCACACATCAAGGTCCCACAAACAGCAAGATAAAGGACAGCTCCTCTGCTCTACATGCCACAGGATCCTTTATGTTCACCTAAGAGGACAGGCAGGACCTTAAATTAATGTTTCATACAGAAAGACAGCAGCTCTCTCAATGCAGCATTACTCTGAATCATCAGCCTCGATTGTATGCTTAATTTTCTGGAATGGGTCCTAAGTTCACCAGCTCTGACTTGCAAACAAGAGTGCTACCATTGAATCAACACTGATGCTCTGTATATTAAAGTGTTTCTACTTATGATAGCATTTCTCTTGATGACAGCAAACAGCTTCCTCATTTACCCCTAGGCATGACAAATCAGGCAAACTGCACTCACTCACCTACCCAGGTAGCTTCAAACTCTGATTAAACAAATGACCTCATCTTGAGGTCTTTCAAATGAGTAAAGTGTTGAATTTCTGGGGTAGCCCAGGAACTCACCCTGTCTTTCCCCTTGACATGGGAATTGTTGGGAGAGGATTGGGAGGGATGGGTGGTAGTGGTGGGGTGTTCAGCATGGCAATTGCTATAAGTTCTGTCCTACTGGAATTGAGAGGGCCAGGGCAAATGAGTAGAATCCTGGCACAATTGGGTTCCTCCCCAAATTCTGAGTAGCCCTTGGCAGAAATTAGACCTCTGCAGGCCCAAGAATTTTGGGGCCAATTGTTTTATGCACTAGCTATATCTAACACGCAGAGCAAATTAAAACCCTTACTGTTTATTTGAATCAACTGGTATCATCTAATCCTACTGTAAACTAGAGTGACCAGTGCATTCTAGTAATAAATATTTTGTAATATCCACATTAAAGGATTCAACATTTAATGAAGAGAAAATTAATACAAGTTAAGGCTTTGCTCAAATAGGATTGTATAGCTTGGAACTGGATATTGGCAATATTGTGGACAGATACTTAATAGGTTTATATGAGAGTCCTCTATCCATTATTTCAGAGGATGCTTTAAGAACAAAAGAAAGAACTTGTATTTATATTCTGCCTAATCACATTCTCATGACATCCCAAAGTGCTTTACAACCAACCAATTACTTCTTAAGTGCATTTAGTGCATATATTTAAAATAGATAGTTAATGGCTGTACTAAATTATTAGGTAGAGGAATATCATAAGAATATAAGAAATAGGAGCAGGAGTACACCTAACACTTTCTCGAACCTGCTCTGCCATTCAATACGATCATGACTGGTCTTCAGCTTCAACTCCATTCTTCTGCTCACTCGCTTGAATGACCAGAAATCTGTCTATCTCATTCTTAAATATGTTCAATGATGGAATATTCATAATCCTCTGAAAATTCCAAAGATTCACAACCATTTGAGTGAAGAAATTTCTCCTCTTCTCAGTCCTAAATGATCGCCTCCTTATCCTGAGACAGAGCCCTTTGTGCTAGATTCCCCAGCCTGGGGAAACAACCTAAGCAGCTTCAGAATCTTGGTTTCAATGAGATCACCTCTCATTCTTCTAAATTCCAGAGCATATAGGCTCAATTTACTCGGCCTCTCATCATAGACAGCCCTCTCATCCCAGGAACCAGTCTAATGAACCTTCACAGTACCATCTCCAAGGCAAGTATATTCTTGCTTAGGTATGGAGACCAAAACTCTCACACAGTACGCCAGGTCTCACCAAACAGCTTAAAACTGTAGCAAGATTTTTTTCTTCTTGTACTCCAATACCCTTGTAATAAAAACCATCATGCCATTTGGCTTCCTAATTGCTTGGTGTACCTGATGCTATCTTTCCGTGTTCCTTGTATGAGTACATCAAGGTCCCTCTGAACAATAATATTTACAAGTTTCATACATTTAAAAAAAATCTGCTTTTATATTCATACAGCCAAAGTGAATAGCCTGACATTTACCCACATTATACTGTATCTGCCACCTAGTTACCCACTCACTTAACCTGTCTATGTCTCTTTGGAGTGTCTTTGTGTCCTCCTCACAGCTTACATTCCATCTAGCTTTATATCATCAGCAAACTTAGATACATTACTCATGGTCTCTTTGTCTAAATCAATAATCTAGATGGTAAATATTTGAGGTCCCAGCACCCTTGCAGTACTCCACTAGTCACAGCCTGACAAATTCAAAATGCCCTGATTATCTCAACTCTTTGCTTCCTGTCCATTAGCCAAATCTCTGTCCATGCTAATATATTACTCCCAACTCCATCTGCCCTTATCTTGTGTATTAATCTTTAGTGTTGCATCTCATTGAATGCCTTTAGAAAATCCAAGTATACTATATCTACCAGTTTCCCTTTATCTACCCTGCCAGTTACATCCTTAAAAAACCAATACATTTGTCAAACACAATTCCCCTTTTGTAGAACCATGTTGACTTTGTCTGATCATACCATGATTTTCTAACTTCATTGTTAAGACTACCTTAACAATAGACTCCAGCCTTTTCCCAATGACTGATATCAAGCTAATGAACACATTCAGTGGTTGTTTGCTGATATCACCAACACTCTTTCTTCAGTTACACATTTAAACTAGAACTCCTGCTCTCAGAAAATATATTGAGAATAGACGAAATATTTTATCAGAGGACCATTTCATATTTACCGTTAAATCTACAAAGTAAAAACTAGCTAAGTTACACAAAGTAAGGTACTTCCCATTTGAAGTAGATTTTACTGGTTATTGAAAGTAATGCCAGTTAAGTGTCCATGTATTAAGTTTCAGATGGGAATGCCCAAGTATGAAATTGTTTTTGACATCGGTAGCCTCAAACATTCAAAGGGAACTTGACATTGGGGGATTGTTGTTGTTTTAAAAAGAATTCACTTTCAAAGGGAGGTTTAAAAATGGATGGGATGCTGGGGCTGTAAAGGAGTTATATGGGACTTGATATTGGTGGATCATCTGCATTAAATACATAGGGAAGGCAATTCATAAATATCAACGCAACCACACTAATAATAACCTCTGTACCTCAGTATCCATCAGCATCTATGTGGCCTGAATTTTGAAAAATAAGTTCGATTTTCTTAAGTATATTTCAGTTTTCAGTTTAAACCCTTATATTTGCTTTTCTTTTTTTAACCGTTTATCACTCTCAAGTTCAAACAAAATACTGTTTAGACGGAGTAAAATTCATCCTACATATGCTACAGTATCGGAAAAAGGCAGTAAAAATAAGTACTCTGTCCCAAAGAGGTGCACAAAACAACATGGAGGGCCATCTTTTACAGTACCAATATGAATTTCCATTTTCTGTGCTAGATATTTCATGCCCTGTGAGTGAAGTCCTCAATTTAATGGCAAGTTGCTGAAGTAGTATTCTGTAGATTAGACTGATGTGGCCCGATGATTTGTTTTCCCAGTTAAAATTGGGGATATAGTGTACATTTAAAATTCTGTATGTTGACAGAAGCAAGTGACCCAGAAAATTAAAAAAAACTGTGCTTTAATCTCTGGGACCAGGATTTGCATGCACTACAGAGAGGAAGTGAAGTTTATTATGCTTTGACATGAATAATTTAATTCAAGTTCTTTGTTTACTCAAAGATAAACAATGTCACAATACCATTTTCCTATTCAACACTAGATGGCACTGTCAATCTCCATGTAAGGATGTATGGATGCAGAGTGCATTAATTAGGAACAGGAGGTAGCTCTGGTCAAGGGTGAGTGCTGAGGTGCATATCCAGTCTTGCGGTGAGAACCCCAATCTTTCTATACCTGATCAAGAATTGTTCAATTGAAATGTTGAGTAGAAAATTTCTTTGGGCTGATGCAGGTCCTGTTTGCTCAGTTATCCATTTGATGCATTAGGTGGCAAGATTTTCAGTGAACTCTGTGGTGCTACCCTACATATGGGGATGGAAAATAGGAAGGAAATATGCTTCAATGGTTTCTGATGCACGCTGATATAAACTAGATATTGGAGACATTGACAGGAGCTAGGAACCTGGCATGGATCTGCCTCTTGGCTGCAGGCTCTGCGGTAATTGGTAAATGAAAAGCAGGCAAAGTTTACCCTCAGAAACAGAAAGGAGAGGAAAATTCATTTTCCAGTTTTGAACATTATTTGATTGCGAAATTTGTTTTAAGATTTAAATGTTTTATTTCTTCAAAGACCAACAGCTAAAGAAACTCACAAATAGCACTGAGTAACAGGTTACTCCGATGTGTAGTCACTGTTACTTTTAATTCTTTCAATGCGCAGCTGTGATTAAGGTGCAGTCAGACTTCCAGTGCATAGTTATAATTACAATGCAGATAGTTCCAGGATACAATTATACCACCAACAACTTGTATTTCCTTTAACATAATACAACATCCAAGGACCCTTCACAGGAGTGTTATGAAATAAAATTTAACATTGAGCTACATAAACAGATTTAAGGCAGAAGATCAAAAGCTTGATCAAAGGGGTAGGCTTTAAGGGGTGTCTTAAAGGAAGAAAGAGAAGTAGAGAGGTGGACAGTTTGGTGAAGGAATTCCAAAGCTTAGGGCCTTGACAGCTGAAGGAATGGTTACCAATGGCAGAGCAATTAAAATCGGGAATGCTCAAGAGGCTGGAATTGGAGGAGTACAGTTACCTGCAAGGGTTAAAAACAAAAAAACTGCGGATGCTGGAAATCCAAAACAAAAACAGAATTCCCTGGAAAAACTCAGCAGGTCTGGCAGCATCGGCGGAGAAGAAAGGAGTTGATGTTTCGAGTCCTCATGACCCTTCGACAGAACAAATTCTGTTTTTGACCTGCAAGGGTTGTTGGGCTGGTAGTGATTACTGAGATAGGGATGGGTGAGACCATAGAGGGATTTGCAAACAAGGATAAGAGTTTTAAAATTGGGGTGTTGCTTAACTAGGAATTAATGTAGGTCAGTGAGAACACTGGTGATTGATGAATGTAACTTGGTACAAGTAAGGACATGGGCAGTAGAGTTTTGGATAGCCTTAAATTTAGAGTGGGGAAGATGGGAGATGGCATATGAGTGCATTGGAATAGTCAAGTCTAAATGTAACAAAGGCAGCAATGAGGGAATGAACTGAGGCAGGAATGAAGTTGGGCAATGTTATGGAGGTGAAAATAGGTGGTCTTAATGATGGTGCAGATGTGGCTGGAAGGTCATCTCAGGGTCACATATGACATCAAGTTATAGGCTTACACATGGAACCTAACAGTGTGTTTTTGATGATGTCAGCGAGAGGCAGCATGTAGAAATAAGAAACTGCTTTGGATAGATCCTTGGGGGAGCACCACAAGTATCAGTGTGGGGTGTTTGAAAAGAAGTCATTGCAAGTGATTCTATGGCTACAACTGGATAGATAAAAATGGAACCGGATGAGTGTGGTCCCATCCAGGAAAAATGTCAAAGGCTGCAGATAGGCCGAAAAGGATAATAAGGATAGATTACCCCGGTCACATAGGATGTCATTTGTGACAATGATAAGAGACATTTCAATGCTGTGGCAAGGACATAAACCTGATTGGAGGAGTTCAAACATGACGAAGATGGGCACTGATTTGTGAGATGACAACACGTTCAGGGACTTTGGAGAAAGTGTCCTGGTTCATCCTCATCTGTCTTTCCTATATCCTGCTCAGCTTCCCAAGTACTCCTGTAATTTGGAGAGGAAAAGGACTTAGAGATGGAAAAGTAGATTGCAAAGATGGACAGTTCAAGGATAGTGATGATGGTAGCATACTTAGATGAGGGCAGAGCACCATAAACAATATCAGTTAATATGGAGACCAGGAAGGAAATTGGATGGTCAGCTGTTTAGCGGAAATAGGGTCAAAGGAGGAAAAGGTTTGTTTCATAGACAAGATGGGCTCAGAGGATCCTGGGAAAATAGGAGAGTGTAGAAAAAGTTGCAAGTTCAGGGCACTTGCAGTTCAAGTGTACAGTTCTAGATACATTGCAGTTCCAGTGCACAATCACAGTCACAATTTCCTGCACAGTCATTATAACAGTTAAAGTGTAAATTGTAGTTTTGAGAACCATTGCAGTTCCAATGTGCATTCACAATTCCAGATCAGCAAGGATTCCAGCTGTTATTGGTCTTTTGAAAGGTTCTGCAGTTCTTACTGACTTGCACTGGCTGAAAATGTTGTTTGTGAATGTAGTCATTTGATTATTACGGGTTGCAAAGGACAAAAACTTTCATATTTGGTCCTGGCTTTGATTTCCCTCAACTGTCTTAAGTCCCTGAAACCAAACCAGCAATTACTTATTAAAAAGTTATTATTTGTTTTATATAGCACTGAGTTCTTTGCTTTAGTAGTAAAGTAGTTCAGTGCATAAAGGGTGGAAGACAATTCGTACATTATAACTGTCAACATCTAATTCACTGGGAAGCTATATGCAGCCACCCTGGTCTTTTAAAACCCCGGAGCAGTATTGAAGACAAAGAAAAGTTTATTTTTGTTCTCTTGTTTGTTGAGTTGCTTCCTGAGGTTTAAATAAAGCTTCCCTTTGCTGTGTAACCCACACCCTTACAGAATAAAAGCCAGCTGGGGCCGAGTGCTCTCCAGCAGATTGGGTTGCCTTTACTCAGTGGCCTGGAAATGCTGAATTACATCTGACTACTTGGGAAGCTGAGCAGGATGTGGGAAAGACAGATGAGGATGAACCAGGACACAGCAAATCCGCATTCCAGAGAATCTACACTGACTGTTGAGGCAGCTGCATTCACAAAAAAAATCTGAACAGATTTTTTTAAATAAATCACAGCTTTTGGTAGAGAAGAACAGTAGAGTTTTGGTGTCAATAAGTAGAAATGAACTTTCATTACAGGGAAAAGAGGTCTGATAGGAAATGTGCTATATTTACATATGCATACACTGGGTCAAAGGTAATGAATAAATTGAACAAAATTGCACCAAATTCTTGAATGAAGTCAGTTATTGTTTAATCCTTTCTCATACTCTGTATCAGTGGTTTATCTGCCTCAGTGTTAGCTAACTTGCCTCAGACCATAGGGAATGTATCTATGTCTTTCCTTGTGTAAATTGGGTCAATATTACACATTAGATGGAACTTACAATTTCCGACGGGGCATAGCACTGGGCGGAAGCAGTGTTTCCATCTGTTATATACCCGCCCCAGTTTCCTTTCCACTTACTTCAATGAAAACAAATCAGGTGGATTGTATAAGGGATCACCAATCTGCTACCACTCATTTTACAGCCTCAGCAAATTTGATAGGTCCATCCAGTATAGTGCAGTTTCTCACAGAGCCATTGAGGGAACAATTAGAGTGGGCTTAACAGTTTTAAATTAACTCAAGTAAATTTGAGAATGATCCTTTTTGCAGCTTACTGTGGACTGCTGACTCTGATGCAGTGGTCCTCCTGTATGACTCACCATCTTTAGAAAAAGGGGATAACTTATAAGTTTACAGCACAGTGAAGGCAAAAACAGTTCCATTTCTCTTTACTATATATCTTATGAGTGCAGTACACAACAATGATTTTGGCAAAAGACAATGGGCAGAATTTTCTGCCTGTCGGGTGGGCGAGCCCAACCCAATCTCCGGTGGGCAGGGAGCTGATCCCCGCCGGTGAAGCGGGCCCCGCCGCCATTTTATATGGGTGGGCCAATTAAGGCCCGCCCAGGGTGACGTCTGGCGGGAAGCGCTATGCGCTCCCTGACTGGGCAGGGGGGTTCCCCAAAAGCGAGAGTGCGCTCTTTCACACATGCGCAAGAAAGAGCGCACATCTCGCTGAGGCTAAGTGCTGCCTCAGAGAGATTGCTTCCACTTTTAAAAAGATTAAAAATAGAAAAAAAATCCTTAACATGTCCCCTTCATGAGATGGGACATGTTCATAATTTACATAATAAGTTTATTAAACTTTTTTAAACCTTACATGAAACCTCATCCCGCCAGTGGACGAAGTTTCATGTTTTTCTATTGCCTGCCGGGGCTCCTGGCCTGCCCACCAACCTTAAGGTTGGACGGGCAGGTCCTTTGATTGTATAATTGATCCTGTTAATGGCCTCAATTGGTCATTGACAGATCGGCGGGCCTGCAGCTGATTTTGCTGTCCCACTGCCTTCCTGAAAATTTAAATGGGCCGGGATGATGTCGGCAGTTCCGCCTGACATCGTCCTGCATCATTTTATGCATTGGCAAGTGGGTCCCGCCCCCTGCTTGCCGACAGCAAAATTCTGCCCAAGAAGTTTTTGCCATCTACAGTAATGTATTACGATTCCAAAGAACCAAGCAACAGAAGATATTAGGAAGGGGATTAAAATAATAAATATTAACGAGTTTATTAACTTGGCACTGAGTGTATAAAAAATTCCTGATGACTTGGACAATAAGAACAACAATTTATTGTCAAGATCATTACCTTGGTTCCATGAGAAACTCACTAGGTTGGTTGTTTTATTTGCATCATACTTGGTTCAAGTTACCCGCAAATTGGTTGTGACATTCCTTATGGTCAATGTACTGTTTTTAAGGAGCATGGCCATTATATCAGCAGGTCTGGCAGCATCGGCGGAGAAGAAAAGAGTTGACGTTTCGAGTCCTCATGACCCTTCGACAGAACTGTCGGAGTTCTGTCGAAGGGTCATGAGGACTCGAAACATCAACTCTTTTCTTCTCCGCCGATGCTGCCAGACCTGCTGAGTTTTTCCAGGTAATTCTGTTTTTGTTTTGGATTTCCAGCATCCGCAGTTTTTTTGTTTTTATGGCCATTATATCATGTACTTTAAATATATTATTCTGCTACCAACATCAATTTATGTATAAGTCGCTTGACCCTTTAAGGCACCAAAATCTAATTGCTGTAAATAGGTGTGTTGTAAGGACAGTTATTAGGTAGTTGCTATTGGGTGCATCTTGAGGTCAATTAAAGGGTAATCCCTGTTATTGGGGAAGCTCCAAACTCTATTCCCTGACTACTGACTCCACCCCTCTCCTGGCAACAGTCCAAGATAAAGGCCGTCTGTCCGCAGCCTTTCTGTATCATTTGATACCAAGATAAGCTTCTGACCTTATATTCTCGTCATCACTTTTCCACCTCCATAACATTGCATGCCTTTGTCCCATCACAGCTCATTTGCTGCTGAAACCCTCATTCATGCCATCGGTATGTCTAGACTAGGATATTCCAACACACTGCTGGCTGGTCTCCCACATTCTACCCTCTGTAAATTTGAGGTCATCCAAAACTCTGCTGCTCTTGTCTGAACTTGCAGCAAGTCCCATTCCCCTATCAGGCCTGTGATCATTGACCTATTTTGGCTCCTGGTCAAACAATGACTCAAATTTAAAATTCTCATCCATTTCCAGGTCTCTCCATGGCCTCATCAGCCCCACAACAATCCAAGATATCTGTGACCCTCTAATTCTGGCCTTTTGTGCATCCACAATTTTAATTTTTCCACGATTTATAGCTGTGCCTTCAGCTGCCTAGGCCCCAAGCTCTGGAATACCTTCCCTACACTCCTCTGCCACTCTACTTCATTTTCCTCTGTTCCATTAAGATGCTACTGAAAGCCTTCCACTTTGACCAAGCTTTAGGTCATCTGAAATGTTATGGCCATGTACTCGATACAAAACCTTTAGTCAAAGATAGATTCTGAACATGCTATAGTCACTTCAGGGACAGATACTAAACAATTTCCTAGCTTACAATTGTGATAGCTTTGGTCCAAAAACTTTTCAAATGAGTGTTGCTAGTCAATGGGTAATGATGGGATCACAAACAATTCATCTAATTACACTCAATTCCCTGTGTACAAATTTGATGTCAGCATATTATTTTCCAGTCATTATTCGTGGGAAGCTTAGCTTCCCTCCTTCTTAATTCCCACTGCAGAACATCATTGGAATTTCTTTTCCACTGCCCTTTCTTCTCACAGTGAGAAACTCTAGAGATGTCTATCTCTACGCTCATGTGAGATCATCACATTATGGTTAGATTATTTTGTAAGGAAGTTTTAAAAACAATCTACTGTGTTTTTCATGGAACCAGGACAACGGTTTTGACAATAAATTGTCGTTCTTTTGTCCAAGTCAGCTGGAACTTTTTATACACTCTGTGACAAGTCAACAAACTTGTTAATATTTAATATTTTTTTTCTCCATCTCCCATTATCTTCTGCTGCTTGGTTCTTTGCAACCATAATGCATTACTGTAGATGGAAAGACTTCTCCTTGCCTTTTGCCAAAGTCATTGTTGTTGTTGTATTTATAAGACATGCAACAAAGGACAATGGAACATTTTTTACTTTCACTGTGTGGTTCTTGGATTCCCAGGTCATGTACAGTAGTTTAGATGTACAGCAAACCTATTTATACATAGTACCATTCAACATTTCTTTTGTAGCCTCTCTGCAAGAACAATTTGGATATACAGTGACTGAAAGCTGTTCTGAGTCTGCTTCAAACCCACACTTGCTACCTGTATTCTCAAAGTTGGCAGAAAGCAGCAACCCTGGGATATTTATGTTTGACTATGATGATCATTCTTGTGATTATGTTACCCTCAGTAAAGCATTTCACGCTGAATTCACCTCCTATTTGCAGGTTAGAGGCAGGGTGGGGCTTCTGTTTTGTTTCTGTATCTAAATGACAAGAACTGTGTGTAGTAGCCAGGATAAAGTTCTGATCCAATGACTTACATGTTAACAGTGCAACTTCTTTGATTTGTACCATATTTTCCAGTGTGCCCCGACAGCATTGACACATCTTCCATCTTTACCAATTTTGGATTAAGCAACTGAATAATGCAATCAGTTCAGGGAATGGCTGGTGAACAAAACAGCAGCCCCTGTGTTTTAGCATAAGGATTCTTAATTTTGTTCTCTCCAGAAAGGGTGAGTGATTCTGAGCAGAGTCCATGTTTAACATGACAACTTAACAAATACCCATGCAGCAAAAGCAAAATTTTGACTAATTCATTCACAATAAGCTTTTGTTGTGAACTAGTGGAAACATAGAATGCAATTGATAAAACATTGATAAAAATCTCAGAAACTCTTAATTCAAAAAAAGGAATTTAATTTATTCCCACTTTGTAAATTATTGGCCCAGTCCTTGGTGCAGGACACCGCCAACAAATCCTGCAAACTCTGTGCTTTACACTACCTTAGGATGATAGTCATAGTAAAAAGATGAAATCTGCATACCCATAATTTTGTTTAGATGATAGAAAAATTGCCAGAGGCTAATGCTCCTTCCCAACAAACCTGTAGGCTGCTCAATTGTTAACAACCAGTTATGAGGGCCTGTTGTTTGCAAGTGCTCTATATATTGCGCAGCTCTCTACTTCCAGCTCTCTTCCCTTCTCATGCTGTGTTTGCTCCTATCTCTGCTAAAGCAAGTGGTATCAACTAATTTATATGAAATGTTAACTAAAAGAGGCAGGATGGCATTTCAACCTGGAAATTTCAAGAGATTCCAGTAGATATTTCAGCTGGATTACTGACTGCCATTGATGCATGTGTCCTCAGTTCTGATGCTCCCATCAATATGTTAGAATAATTGGCAATAATAATCTCAATGCAGACACTAATATTGCTGCTTGGCTTTCAGATCAAATTTTCATTTTCCTTATTGTTTCCTCACTTATTTTAGCAAGTCAGTACTGGGTAATGTCATATTTTCCACCTTTTGCATTCATGTCATGTCCAACACTATCAGCAGGTACAGCAATTGCATAATAAATCTCACCAACACCATTAAGCACTCCAAGAGCAGATATAGCAGGAGTCAGCTGTAGAGTGAAGTTCTCTCTTCAAGGGCCCAACAATGTACATTTATCCTAACTTCAGATAAGCATTCCTGTTTACATCATTTTTTTTTTCATTTCCAATACACCTATCATTATGATTTCCCTGACTGAGGTTACAATCTAGTGCCAGGTAATGCCAACTTATTAGGCTGATATGTGCTGTCCCAATTAACTCCAGAAACAGGATAACGCTGTGCAAAAGTCACTTCAATTAGGAACATTGAAGGCAGCTGAAAATGAAGATTCATTCAGTCAGATTGGGCTCTGAATAGGGCTTGGAAATGAAGCCCTGTGCATGAATTCACTGTATCACCCAGTCTCCCTAGGAGGTGCTTTAATATCTTGAATATATAATATGATCACTGTTGCTGTAAATAACATCACATTATAAGGGGGATTCTCTTCTCTCAGATGGACTTTCAGTTAGGTGGGTCTTTGCCCACCTGTCTGGATCCGCCTCAGCCCTAATACATTTCCTGTGTCAAGATTCATTTCCTTTCCACCCTGGCAGAAAATCTTGGTAGCCTTATGGTTCCTATTTTGAACAGAACATATCATGTAATCATTTATGATCAAACATATGGGACTGGATTTTACAGCCTCCCACTGGAAATGTTTTTGGGGTGCCCTGTGTGCTATGAGGGCACACCCACCAAGAGGATATCCCTACTTTGTGCCTCCACACCTGGCCTCCAAAAACTGTCCCCCCCACCTCACCCATCTCCTAGAGTGCTTAACCCCATCCTGCCCTAAAGTCCAGGACTTACCTTAGTCTGGGATCCATTGCTTTTCTTTCTGGGACCTGCTTGCAGTCCCAGCAGTGCTCACTATTGAGTTTCAGCGTTGCTGCGACTGCTAGAGGCGCCGACAATGAGATTGGCCTACAATTGTTGAGGGCGGGACTTCCTCCCATAGAGGGACAGAAGTCCCACTCTCTGTTCATTATGGCCCCTGGTAGCATGTGGCCTTTTTATAAACCGGTTGATTTGGAACTGACTATTGTAATGGTGGGGTGGCGGGGCTGCGTGGGTGGCAGGGAAGAGGGCGAGCAATATACGCCCCGCACCACCCTATAAAAATCAACCCATGGTATTTTGAGTGCACTTCAACCATTCAATGTGACACCTGAAGGGTTAATTCACTGACTGTGAACTTTACGTTTGCCAAAAACAAAAATCTCAGAAAGGTCAACCTTAGTATCTCTTGTTATTTGCCTAATTGAAAGAAAAGGAACAGTACTTTTACAAGGGGCTTGAGGTTACTTTGGTTCACTTGCATCCTAACACATGCCAATATCATTGAGCTGAACTTGCTGCACCCTGTGTATTGCAGGTTGCTGCTTTCAGCTGTGTCATAGGCTATCCACGTGAATAACGATGTGATGCTCTGAGCTGTCTCCTGACATCAATCACTCTTAAATCTTGCCTGACAGACTCAAAGAGATGCAGGAAGGAAGTGCTGGGTGAATTAGAATGAAACCCTAGCTGATTTGCCTTGAACTCTTTAACATTGTCTCACATGCTTCTTCCCGTATGGGTAAAGATCAATACAAAGTTAATTCAATCTCGAATGATCAGCTGCCATGGATAGAAAGGCTGGTTTGTTGTTTAATTAGAAATGTTTTATGCTCATTTCCAGCTTTTCTCAATAACATTGCAATCATGTAGGACGCTGAATTAGTGGCATCCTGTTCCCACAACAGGCAGTTTCTCAGGTAGTTTGAAAATGAAAAACTCCAAAATAAAAATCACCTATAAAGCAAAATGTAGACCCTCCCAATTATAACTCGGTCAATACAACACTCAGACTGCATCATACAGATAAATTGATACCGCATGAATATACAGATTGACTTAGGTATTAAACTGCTTGGATGATATTTTGTACAGTTTGATTGGTGTATTTTAGTATGGTAGTATTTTATTAAGATTGGCTAATATTTCAGGCTGAGCATTCTGTACAGATGGGCCAGTGTTTCACAGAGATTCTCTGGGTATTTTTTACCTCGGTTTTAGATCATTCCTTTTAGCCAGGATTTTCTGCTCCCGTGTGTGGCAGGCGTCATAATGGGCGGGAGCGGAAAATCTCGGGAGATCGCAAAAATCGGTTTCACGTCTCTATAAAACCAGTTTGTGATCGTCTGCTCCACCCGTCAATGGCAGGGCGCGTTTCCCACTGCTGCACATCAGGAAGCTAATTTCAATACATTAGAAGATGAGGTCAGATGGAGACATGAGGCTGTGTGTGAGAGAATGAATGGTGATGTCCCTTGAGCTGGCAGTGAGTGAGATGGCAGTGAATCTGTGATGACCTTGTGAGTGTGTGAGTTGAGAGCGACGAGGTAGTTGCCTTACTCTGGCAGCACGGATGAGATCATTCATCCTCTTTCTGCATTGGATGACCATCCTCTTCTGTGCAGCATTGGCACTGACCACCACTGCCACCGCCTCCAGAGCGGAGAGATTGCTGGGCCTCCTGCAGCCAGGGCATGGGTTGAGGACATGACAGCGGGCCGCCGAAAGGCATTCTAGTGATGGGTCACTGAACTCTTCTTGGCTTTCAGGGCCATGTCTTCACTGGAGCAGTCCTGGGCTGCAAGCATTGAGAACTGAGTGCGCGGCTACAGTTTAGATATGGCACCCGGAGTGAGGAAGCTGTGAGGTAATGACGTACTAGGTGATTCAGAGGCTGCCCGCCAGCGATATGGTTGCTGCATAATTAGTAAGGTGGGAAACGTACAATACAGCACAGAAACCCACCATTGTGGGTGGCAGGAAAAATGTCTTTCTCCACGCTTGCTGCTGCACTTAGTGCAATTCAGGGAAAATTCCAGCCTTTGTGTTTTTAATGCAATAATTTGCTATATAGATATGTACAACGGACATTATAATACATTCAAAGGGTAGTTTACCCCTGCACTGCATGTACATGCGACTAGCAGATAAATTGTTCCCAGCACTACACATGCTCAAAGTGCCAGCAAGAATCTCAGCCTACAGATATAAAAACAGAAAATGCTGGAAAAGCTCAGCAGGTCTGGCAGCACCTATGGAGAGAGAAACAGAATCAACTTTTCAAGTCTGTATGACTCTTCTTTAGAGCTAGTTCTGACGACATCATTGACAATCATCAGAAGGGCATGTTCAAGATAAAATCTAGATTCAGCCAATCAAATTCTGGTAACGTGACCCAGATGTCAAAAGCTTCTTTCTGATAAGTAGGATGTCGATATATCCAATACCAGAAAACTGCAATGGAATGGAGAGTGACTAGACTGCAGTGTGACTCATTGTGGCTGCCCCAGGCTCCTTCTGCATTTTTATTGTACAGTCAGTGAGCTCCCTTCCTTCCCTTTCCCCCTGTCCCCAACACTATTCAGCAACAGCACTTTACATGAAGTTATGACAAAATATGACAATGGAACATGAGGGAGAATTTTTTCCCCGTCGTGCGGGCTGGGCGGGAGTGGGCATGGGCGGGCACGCAGCAGGTCGCCACTCCTGATTGGCTGCACGCCACCATTTTACGTGGGCGGGCCAATTAAGGCCTGCCCAGCATGATGCACACCCGGAAGTGCTCAGCGCTCCCTGTGCGGGCGGGAAGATGATGGAGAGTCGGGGCCTGCGCTCTTTTGCGCATGTGCTCGAAAGAGCCAGAAATCTCCCTGAGGCACGGATAATGTCACTGTGAAAATCTGAAAAAAAGATTTTAAAAAATTATCTGGACATGTCCCCTCATGTGGCAGTCTCACTTGAGCTGGGACATGTCAATGAATTTTAATAAAACATTTAAATTGATTTATAAACCCTTCAGGAGAGCTCATCCCACCCATGGATGAGGTTTCATGCAAAATGCGAAGGCCGCCTGGGCTCTTCATCTGCCCACCAGCCTTAAGGTTGGACGGGGAGTCCAGACAACTGCTTTAACTGGCTGTTAAACTGCCTTTTTAGGCCTTTGACAGTTCAGCGGGCGCACAGCCGACTCCGGTGCCTGCTCACTGAACTGAAGTTTGGAATGACGCGGGCTGACGTTGGGACGCATGCCCGACATCACCGCGCGTCGGCAAGCAGTGCCCTGCCCCGCACGCTGACCAGAAGATTCAGGCCATTATAAACTTTTGTTGTATTAGAGAAAAATTCCACAAACCGTCAGGTAAATGGTCAAACAAAACATGTACAGGGCTGTTGTCTTAAAAGGATAATCCAATTATCTATTATCTATTCACTTGGGCCAAAATATTAACTTTACAGACAAACCCAAATTGACCCAACTTTAACTGGTTTAGAATGCACGCTTGGGTTGCAGCACATTCCTCATGACACTAATTAAATTGAAAATTTCAGTTTAAATCTATAACAAATGGAGATTATTGTAACTATTTTAAATGTCATATAAACATTCGAACATATGAACATACGAATTAGGAGCAGAAGTAGGCAATTCAACTCTTTGAGCCTGCTCTGCCACTCAATAAGATCATGGCTGCTCTAATTGTGACCTCAACTCCACATTCCCACCTACCCCTGAAAACATTTGACTCCCTTGTTAGTCAAGAATCTATTTAACTTTGCCTTAAAAATGTTCAATGACCCTTCCTCCACTGGCCTTTGGGGAAGAGAGTTCCAAAAATACATGACCCTCAGAGAGAAAAAAAATTCTCCTCACATCTGTCTTAAATGGGAGACCCTTTATTTTTAAACAGTTTATTTTAAACTATTTTCAACCTAGATCTCCCTTGCTTCATCATGGGTATTGTAATAATGCCAGCCAAAAGTTTATGGCACTTCCTGTGCCTGAAGCCAATAGCTGTTTGACACATTGTGATGGAGTGCAACATGCACCAAGGCCCATTGTCCATCAGCCATTTAGATGAGTACATGATGATTGAAGGAACCATATTGCATTGCTGCTAGCAATTTGGAGGGGATACCCAATGCACTTAGCAGCCCTGGCTCATTCTGTTGTACATGTACTGAGTGATTGGGAGACCACTGTGCTCATTGAATTGAATTTCATGCTTGCAAGCAGATAATTAGACAAGATCTAGTGATCTAGATTGACGTCACTGTAGCTAAGATAGTGCCTAGTGATTAGCATGGTTGTTTATGGATCAGACTTTCTGGTGAGTGCTTCAATCTGTCATTATTACTGGCTCGCAGTGAGTACTGGGATTTGTCAGCTGTTCCAGGAATGCAGTTGGAGAATGCTGTCAGAGACTGTGCAGAGTTAAACTATCCATTCCTCCGAGCTCTGTCCACATGCTCTCTACCAGCTGTAATCTGAGCTGCCCACCTTTGCTGCCACAAATGCTGAGTCAGCCTGTGCTAATTGAAGCTGGGTACTTTCTGGATTGGCAGGTGGCGGCAGTCAGTCTGACGTGGGGCAAACAGATCAGGATGATAAGATGTCCAAGTACCACTCCCTCTTGCACTCGCTCTCAGAAATCCAAGTAACCTAATAACCTAATGACCTAATTTGAAATCACACAATAATCATCATTATTCAGGAATAGCTGTTTATATTTTAATTATTGCCTACTGTAATCAGCCCCAGTGGTGGGAGTGGGATGGGGGAAGGGCTGAACTATGAACAGAGGCGATGATACTGACTCCCAAAATACATAAACTGTCTCCTACTCCCATCAGAACACAAACTGAAATAGGTTCACATTTAAATGGATCTGCACTTCCACAGGTACAGATTAATACACACTGACATAAGCATGTACTAAAAATAGTACACACTAATAGTGATGCACACTGAAATAGGTACACATTAACACAGACACTCACTGACACATATACAAGGTGAGATAGGCACACACTGACAATGAAGTACACTGATGGAGGTACACAATGAAACAAGTACATGATAATACAGAGACACTGACAAACGCACAGTCTTAAACAGTTGCACATTGGCAAAGGTACCCACTGATACAGGAATATAACAGTTGCACACTGATAGTGGCACACACTGCCAAAGGCACACATTAATACAGGTACATGCTAACACAGGCATGCACTGACAGAGGTACAGATAGACAGGTGCACCTTTTGCTCAAGGCTGACACCTAAGTGTTGGATTAAGGGAGCACTGTACTGTCAGATGTGTCATCTTTCAGATGAGATGTTAAACTGAGGCCCACCTGCCTGCTCAGTGGACATAAACGTTCCCATGGTGCTATTCCGTAGAAGAACTGGGGAACTTGTGGGAGTTTGCTGAGGGCATATTGGCTGCTGCATTTCGTACAACAGTGATTGCTTTTCAGAAGTACTTCATTGGCAGTAAAGCATTTTGAGATGCCTGATGATTGTAAAAAGTGCTATATAAATGCAAGTTTTTCTTCCTTTTCTTTCTTTTTGATTGAAATAGAAATTGATCAACGTGCACACAACCACAGATGCAGATTGACACAGGGACACTAATAACAGATCACACTGATATTGGTATATACCAAAACAGTGACATATATACACATTGACACAACACATTCTAATACAGTTATAGACTGACACTGTTATAGACTGACTAATACAGATGCAAACAAATGGCACACATTGAAACACATATACTCTGATATAGGTGCACACTGAAAAAGGTATATCTTAATTTTGGTATGCAATGATACAGATGCACCCTGACACTAGGAGCACAGTGACACAGAGGCATACAGGCAAAATGGCATAGGATGACTGACAAAGGTAAAACTAACAAGTAAATACTGACATGACTATACACTGATTTAAGCACACTGATACGGGTTCACCATGACACAAGTACACTTTGATGCTGTGCACACAGCAACAGTGCAACGTGAAACAGATTTAAACTGCAGAAAAAGATAATTCACTGAGGTAAAAGTATCTGTTTCCTGGGAATTGTGAGTAATGAGAAAAAGCCTGTAGCTAAAGAGTAACAAGCTATACAGACATAATTCTGCCACTTTATCCAACATACCATTGAGATATAGGAATCAGTAAAAGTGAAAGTGGGTCTCTGTTAATGTTAATGTTAATGTTAATGTGAAGATTCCTATCCAACCTTACTGGAATGATGTTGCTGCCTCTGTCCTTCTGGAGGCACCTCACAGAATGCTTACTTCAGCTAAATAGATGAAGGAAATAGAATAACCTTTCTCACATGTGAGCACTAATAGCTGAAGCTGTACAAAAAGTTCTATCCATTAGGCTGAGACAGACAGAATTCCAGAGGGACATGGTCAGTTATCCATTACATATCCAGCAGGATTTACTCACTGTGGTAAGGCAGCCCAAACTACTACATACTTTCTCACATTCATTAAAAAGTACAAAAGAAAACACGTTCAGATGCCTTGAGTTCTATATATTGCACAGACAACATAATAAATTGCATGTGGCAGTGCAACATTACTATAATCCATTCACTGAGGTTTTATCAGCCTGGATGAAGCAGCAATTTATATTTCGTTCACAGAGATGTATTTCTCAGGGTGCATTAGACAGGGTCTGGGTGATCATCAGTGATCATCTGGGTGATCTTCTGTTAGGAAGTGAAGAAGTTTAAGGAAGTTTGGAGACAGTGAAAGAGGTAGTAAGGTAAAGCAGTTTTGGAAGAAAATTCTCGAGTCTAAGTTTTAGCTGCTGAATTGAGGGAGTGGGGAACAATAAAACTCAAGAATTCTAGGGCATAGGGCTATGAAGATTTCCTAGATAGCATGGAGGGAGGCCATGGAGAGATTTAAAGAAAAAAAAACAAGATTTTGAAATCAATTTGCAGTGACACAATAGCCAGTGAAGCCTGATGAGAGTTGGAAGGCTGACATTTAAAAAGATGACTTTGAAAAAAAGGCCTGAGTTAGGATGCTTCAATACACAAGAAATGGAACTTTAATTTTGCAGTACTCACAGCAAGAGAGAAGTGTGTGTATCACTGCAAAATGGAACAATCTGTGTGCAGCATCTCTTTTATTGAGAATCTTAGGTGAATGGCCTAGACTGACACCAGCAAAGGGGAACAGAGTGGCAAAGAACACAAGTTATATCTAGAAGTAGTGGTTAGATAATTTAAAGTTTAGACTTTAAAATCCGTGGATTGTGGATACAAAGAAAGACTGAGAGAGCTCGGAATTTCACAGCTTGAGGTCCTTGAAAGAGTTAGAGTAGCAGACAGTGTGAATTAAATACAGTGAGGGTATGGCAAGGAGGAAGGACATGCAGGAAAGCAACATACGTGCCATGGATGAGCAGGAGAGCAAAGCTCACTGACTATAGTAAAACTGATCAAAGTAGAGATAACATGTTTATGATGAATAGATGCATGTACGCTATGTATGTGCATCACCTAATGAAAATGATCGCAACATACACGCACATGCACTGTTTCATAGAAGCACATGTACACATACACAATCTAAGAACAATGCATACACATATAGGGAGTAATATCTCCATTGCAGGGATAGTGTTAAACAGTTAATGTGGAAATAAAAGCCTTGAGAGATGTAAAATGCATTGCCAATTCACTAGCACGATCGCCAAAATGATACCAAATGTGTCACAGAAGTGAACATGTGCACTCCAAAAGAGGTTCATACATGTATACTGTCTGAGGACAAAGTGAATTAACAGAAGCAACTCTTGATTTATATGAAGCTGCTTCCTGACAGATAACATAAGGTGCCAATTGCACCTCCATAACATGATCCAAGCTCCTGCCTTGGCATAGTGTCAGCTGTGGCTCAGTGGGTGGCATTCTTGCTTCTGAGTCAGAAGATAGTGATTCATAGTCCCACTCCAGAGCATAAAAACCTAAGATGAAACTCTAGTGCAGTTCTGAGTGAATGCTGTACTGTCAGAGATTTCATAGAGGCATTCAAAATCACAAAGGGTTTGAAGGATTTTGATAGAGTAAATAAGGAAACTGATTCCAGTGACTGAAGGGTCTGTAACCAGAGGACACAGATTTAAAGTAATTGGTAAAACAACCAAAAGCAAGATCAGGAGAGATTTTTTTGACATAAGATTACATTTCCTGAAAGGCTGTTGGAGGCAGATTCAGTCATTGTCAGCTGTCCCTCAATTTGAGGATGACGTCTACTCAGAGTCGCAAGTTTTAGCCATGGGTCTCCATGTGACTGAACAGGCTGATTCATGACCCACAGATCTTTGGGCACATTGGGGCAGGTCATTCTATGATGTAGTGAAACAAGTTTTCTTTCTTTGACTATGAAGATGGTGATCTCACAGAGGGTGGTTCCCCAACCAGGAGAAAGTGAGAAAGCCTAATTTTAGGGCATCTTTTCTAGCCCCCTTCCCATCTGGGGTGAGCGGAGGGTATCTTGGAGAAGATTGCTCAGTCACACTTGTTGCTCCTCAGAGACGCTTCTGTCCCAACACAGGTATCCATTGACTTTCCTGCATCTGTTGTCTGTGGGCAAATTCTTGACTAGGAACTCCCAGGTTCACAGCCCTGTCCCAGTCGTCAATCCTTCATTGCCATAGGACTTGGCAACTGGACTTGGAGCATCCTGTGCATGAGGGTTTTGGTCTTCATTGTCCACGTGATCTTGACAGGTTGGTGGTCAGATTCCGGTGATGTTTCAAACCACAATGACTGGGACCACCTTGTCACTGCAAGCTTCTTCTGCCTTTGCTGCCAGTGAGACACGCAATATTCATTTTCCTTTCATAGTCATTCCTTCACAGGTTCAGTAAATACTTTCAAAAGGGAATTGGATATATCCTTGTAGGGAAAAAAATTGTATGGCTACAAGGAAAGAGAAGGGGAATGTGAGGAATTGAATACTTCTTTCATACAGCCAGAATGGTGCGATAAGCCGAATAGCATCCTTCTGGAACATTCTATGATTCTAGGAGCTATCTCTCAAAAGATGAGACATTAAACTGAGGCCCCATCAGCCCTCTCAGGTCAGTCCGAAACATCCCATGGTGCCATTTCGCAGAAGCGCAGGGGAGTTATCCCAGGTGCCCTTAACAATACTTATCCCTCAATCAACATCACAAAAACAGATTAGCTGGTCAATATCACATTGCTGTTTATGGGACCTTGCTGTGCACAAACTGGCTGCTATGTTTCCTACATTACAACAGTGGCTACACGCCAAAAATAGTACTTAATTGGCTGTAAAGCACCCTGTGGAATTCTCAAGCCATGAAAGGTGCTATCTAAGTGTAAGCTCTTACTTGTTTCTTTCTCCTTGGTATCAGCTGTTGGAGTACTCATTATTTTTCACAACCCCAAGAGAATGCCCTTTGGTGTCACATTCAGATAGTGGACTAAAATCACAGACCACATTCACAGTGTGCATCAATGAGCTCAACCTCCCTGTACTTCCATTTCATCAGAGTGAGATGCTTCCAGATCTCCCTTTCTCTTTTTCCCGATAAAGGTACCCTGAATAGAGTGTATCGGAGCAAGCCCAGTCATTCTTGAGTAAAGGCTAGAGCAGCGAAGCATATAAAAATTGCTCTAAGTAGATGATGTATGGAAAATAAAACTTAAGGTCATAAACTGAAGCTCAAGCTCCCCAATAACCCCAGAAAACAAATACAACAATATTTAGAGCAACTCAATCACTTATTGAAATTTTGCACATTTTCACTTCACAAATTTTTGAAATAAATTGCTTAAACGTGCAGATTAATCTTCTCCATTATCTAGGAAAGCATCAGTGTGACACCACAGTTCAGGATAGCTTTCAGCTGCTATAAGCATTGGTATAAAGTGTAACTCAACAACGTTGTGGCAAGGAGAGGGGGCGCGGTATTAAACTGCTTTATGATCAAAGTAGAGGTTTCCCCAACAGCTCCATTGATAAATACAATAGATGTTCAGATCAGTGTGTTCCAGGCTCAGTCTATGTTAGATTAGGTTATCTCAAATGGCGGGATGGTTGAACAATTGACCACGGTTTCCCTGGGCTGGGAAGTGAAAAGCTATCTAGGATCTACAACTCTGATCACTATCCAATAGCTCCTATTGGTGCATGTGTATTGATAGCCTGGCGAGGCAACAAGCAAGCTCAAGTAACATGACATCCACATGCTTGAGTCTGTGCTGGAAGAATGGCCATGAGTGAGATACTAGAGGGTGGCCAGAGTCCATGGAATCATATCCTAACATAAACTAGCTCCTTCAGACAGTGAAGGAAAAAAATTAAGAAAAAGAAAAGATTCAAAGAGTAATTTCTGATTCAGAGCTTCGAGCAGGCAGAGCTGTCTTACTGGGGGAATATGTTAGAAATTTAGGAATGTAAAATAGTATTGTTCTTGAAGAATCGGGTGAACTATGCCATTCAGATCATCACAAGCAAAAATAGTTCCTGCTTGGTAAATTTATGAGTAGAGAAAAGGGGTATATAATAACCAGGCAATACAGAAAATGAAAGGATTTTCTTTCCCACGATATATTGGATGGTGGACCTAGGGATGATTGTGGAAAGATAAAATTTTCATTCTCTTGTTGATTAGAACCAGCTTTCACTGTAAGAGAAGAGATTAATTACTCTATTGTTCATATTGCAGCTGGCTTGCCAAGAAAAGTTTGGATCTGGATTTCTTGAGAACTTTAGTTAAAAAATAACCATTTTGCAAATCTTTGTGCCTCAGATGACCGTCCGTACACTAAGTATAATCCAATACAATCACAACCAAGAAAGAATGAGCAGATATTTTACAGAGAGCCCATAATCACAAAATTACTCCCCTCCCCAGCACCCCCTCCCCATTCCACTATAATTGATTCAGCAGATACCTTCTTTTACTGACCAAGAAAACCTAGTATAGGGGAACACTTTGGGCTTGTAAAGCATCTCAGTGTTTTCTCTAGGGAATGGATGGGCAGTTGGTTGGCTGGAATGACTTTTTTCTTGAGCATATTTATCCTTCCAAAGAAAGTTTGAATCTCTCCCTATTTTTCTATTGTGTTGTGACATGTGCTTCTGTTATGTTGCATTCAATACTTATTATGGGTTATCTTCTCAGTTAATGCTGGCCTGTGCTCTAATCTGTTTAATCTATGCAGTGCTGTATTCTTTGTTTACTCTGGGTCAATGCAGCATTCTCTTAATTTGAAGGCTTTGCATTATCTTTTTATTCTAGGATTGTGCTGTATTGTGTGTTTACCTTGGGTTGTTCTACATTCTGTCCTCCTAATTAGAGCTGCACTGCTGTTGTGCTGTTGCATGTTGTGTGTTTAAAATGTGATTTCCATCATTATGATCTTTAGACTTTTCCAGTAAGATTTCACAGTGCCATGAATAAAACATTATGAACATCAGCAATGTCAGTTGCCTAGCAATCAGTAGCATCTTTATTATTCTACAGATTTTATGTCTTCAGCATTTATCTTCTCCAATTTCTTTCCGCTTTAGATCAATTGCAGACCCTTTTTATTATGGGTATTCCATGAACACTTGAAGCTGTGTTAGGCTCAGTCAAGCACCACATTTTGAGAATTCCCAAACCTCTTTGCAATTGTTATACCATGTAGGAGATAATGTAAAATTTCCTTTCATCTGTGTGGAATAAAATATAACACGTCCCCCTGTAGCATGCCTGCAAAGGCACTCCTGTATGTTCCAAACTGATCATCCTTTCCCAACAGGCATTGGTGTTAGTATTTATGTACTGGAGTGTGGGTGAACCCATTGTGTGCAGAACTCCAATGTTCTCACTCAGGCATTAGCTTGGTTGTGTCCTTTGTTCCCCACCTCCATCCTCCGTCAGCTGGCATAATACGTGACATCAAAAAACCAGTAAAGGAAATCTGTATCCCTTTATCCATGTTAGTGTTGATTGAATTTCGCAAGTGCTTCCAGATCTGCCCAAACCAAATGCAAAGGTAGCCTGATCTTGAACTGACTGTGTTTAATGAATCCCACAGAGGTTCACAGAGGCTCTTGATTTCATCGCACTTTCTGGATGACAAAAACAACTGTGTTTTGTGTGTTTTCTCAACTTTTACTAAATTCCTGTTTATATGAATAACGGCTAACTCCCAGACCCCCATCACAGAAGTGAATCTGATTTGACTAAGAGCTTCTTGTCTAATGGTAGTTAGATGGAGAAGCTATTTTACACTTGTACTGATATTGGCTCTAAATGCTGATAGGATGTAAACTTTAGGATTTGGTAGCCACAGTTTCTTTTTCTGTCATATTGCAAATGTGCCATGTATAACTAATTAAAGACTTTGGACTTATATTAGGCATGAGAGACAAAGCTTTGATCAATTTGTGTGGTTGAGTGTGACTTGATAGTGATGTACTATAATGACAATAAGTAATGATGAGTGCTTAACGAGGTTTGGAAGGATACTAGAGTAGCCAAGTTGAATCAGAAAGTAATGATTAGATGATGTCAAGCTTGTGTTTTAAAACCCTGAGGATTTAGGAGGAAGGGATGATTGAGGGAAGTAAGGAGTTTCAGAGTTTCCAGATGCTGGGAATGAATGAGAGTGGGAGAAGGTGTCACTGGCTTTGATTTCAATGCAGTGAACAAGCACATAGTAAAATGGTCAATTTTGAATCTAGGAGGAACAAAGAGAGAACAGTTCAAAGGAGCCTGATCAAGGTTTTATTGATGAAATAGCTATATGATTGCTAATTGAGGGATCTCAGTTAAGGCTTTCAATTGAATGTACCAAAGGAACAGTGTCACTGGGTGGTAGGATTTGTATTATTATTTGATATTGGACATCTTTTGGGGTACCTTAATGTTATACATAAAATACTAATGAAGGAGTTGGCAGCATAATGATTTTGAGTCTAACTGATTGTTCTTGGCCTGTCCACATTGACTCTCATGCTACAATCTATCCCATTGTGTACCAAGCTGGCCCAGTCTACCTCACTGTGCACCTTATTGTTTCAGTTTTACCGTTTCTTGTCAATCTGTTTTAGCGACAATAATATTTTGAGATTTCTCTTTTGTCGCTTCTATTTCCTGTTGTCTATTTGTGTTGTAACACTTTTGTGACACTGTTTAATGCCAAGTTGTAATGCCTAAAGTATTATTGAGTTAACTGGTGCCAGCTGGTTATCCTTACAATTGTCTGCAACAACTACCAACATCCTGGGGGTTACCATTGACCAGAAACTGAACTGGACTAGCCATATAAATACTGTGGCTACAAGAGCAGGCCAGAGGGTAGGAATCATGCAATGAGTAACTCACCTCCTGATTCCCCAAAGCCTGTCCACCATCTACAAGGCACGAGTCAGGAGTGTGATGGAATACTCTCCATTTGCCTGGATGGGTGCAGCTCCAACAACACTCATTCGGCTTGACACCATTCAGGACAAAGCAGCCTGCTTGATTGGCACTCCTTCCACAAACATTAACTCCCTCCATCACCGACGCACACTGGCAGCAGTGTGTACCATCTACAAGATACATGAGAACACCACTACCTGGAAGTTCCTCTCCAAGTCACTCACCATCCTGACTTGGAAATATATCACCTTGCCTTCACTGTCACTGGGTCAAAATCCTGGAACCCCATTCCTAACAGACTGTGGGTGTACCTACAGCACAGGGACTGCAGCAGTTCAAGAAGGCAGCTCACCACCACCTTCTCAAGGGCAATAAATGCTGACTTATCCAGTGATGCCCACATCCCATAAATGAATTTAAATAAAACAGACAAAATGTTGGAGATAGATAAGGAGAGAGAGCTTCACCATTCAGTCATACTACTTTGGAGGTCCTACTGAGAAGGGTAGCTCCACCTGCAGATCAAAACTGCCCTACAATATGGAGTAGCATGGATGCATGTGACTGAGCAAGTGATGCTGTTTACCTGTGGCCTGATCCTGGGAGCCACTGAGGACTATTGGAAACTCTGCTATCATTTAACTTCCAGGACTCCCGAACTTCTCTGCCGTCAGGACCACACTGCTTTGCTGGAGTGCACTGTGTACCCCAACTGACATGAATCTCCTCTGTCTCTCAATCTCTTTACCTTCAAGGTAATCTCTTCCACCCACCGTGCCTAAGCCCCAGCTGCTGTTTTTACCCTCTGAACCTGACAACTGCATTTCCATGCACAGCTGTCTTCTTGGCTTTACTGCTGTTATGTTGCGTCCTGGACTGAATTCTGACTTCTCCTGAGCAGAGTCCATTCCTCTGCTTGATTCTGCAATTTACTGTGACCTCCACCTTTGTCAGTGTTTTCCACAGAGTCTGTATCCTCTGCTAGCCAGTTCCTTAGTTGGGACTTTTCACTCTAAACAGTGTTATCCTTGATCCATTCCTGCTGCTTCTCATCCTACTATGGATTCAGCTGAAGGGTCTCTGCTATGTTGCAATACCTTGCTCTCTCTTGCTCTCTGATGCTGTGCTTCCTTCTGAATTCCACAATCACAGGACAGGACAGGATTGAACTGACTCCTCAAGCTCCTCTTGGTGCTCCTGATCTTGTGCACTCCTCACCTCTACCTTTGACATCCTTGCCCCTAGCAAAATCCTTCCTCCCTTCCATCTTGATTATTGCTTCTGGTAAGTGCCACTGTTTTTTGTGACCCAATTATGAAGGATTTAGACTTATGATTATCTGCATGCAGCTGATTTAATTACCCATCACAAGCATAGCAAGCACATTGGGCCCTACCCTCCTCTGTGAGAAGAATACACCATTCCACCCATTCTGGAGAGCAAAGATAGTCCTGGCTTCTTCTCTCCACCACCAACCATTTTCTTTAATCTCTCTCCTTGTCTATCCACCCTTATCACTTCACAACAAGAGTGGGGAAATCACATACTTATCTATCATTGAGATTCAGACTATCTGTTGAGCTGTCTCAGCTGCTTCCACCACTCGTACTCCCTTCCCTTGGCCACAGGACTAAACTTGGCTCTTGGGTCCCATCATTCTAGCT